>NW_016690338.1:0-183073 GCF_001604755.1 Lepidothrix coronata | reverse complement strand
TAGATAGATAGCCATATCTCAGAGGGAATAGGCCTGCACTTGCAGTGACGGAAATGGTTCCATGAAAGGTGCTCTCAGTCTGTTTTGGTATGTCCACAGTATTTCCAGGCATATAAACCCGTGGAATAATTGCAGTGACATTTATATTTTTTTAATACCTCCTCAGCCACAATTTCACGTGATTAGAAAAGCTTACTTAAAAGTTTATATGGTTGATTAATTATGTCAGTTGGTGTAAGAGAAATGCAATTATACATATCTGGCATGAAATAATACATCGTATTATATGGTATACATGGTAGTACATGGTATTCAGTTCTCTTCACATGCATTGCCTCAGCAATAGCTGCAGCGTATTAGAAAGCCTGAATTCTCTTCCTTTTTGTCAGGCTGGATTAAGACACTGCTCTGAATGACAATTGTATAGGGCTTGGAATGCATGCAGTATGTCAGGGATGCATTTTAGAAACAAATAAACATAGTACGTAGCACGCCCAGTACTCTGTAGTTCTGTGGTGTAGATGTAAAACATCTCAGTGCACAAGAGTTGCAAGCAAATGACTTCTAGCACTTAGCAAGGCATGGGCTGTCAAACTTCATGGCAGTTTAAAAGCAGCCCTCATGATCTGGTAGACCTGACAAATCAAGCAACCTTCAATAAACTGTAACGTTTAGTGTTTAAAATTTGCATGTATTGATTTAATTTCTCTGTTACCTTGTTTATTAAATATTTGCTAAAAACATCTCATTTACTTGTTACAAGATGTTTAAGAATATTAAACATTGCCTTAAACAATAGACCAGAATTAATGACTTGTCTGGGAAGATTGTGAGGATGCACCAAGTAGTCTCAAATTCTACTCCAGAGCTAACATTGTCCAAGAAGCTGCCTATTGTTGGCTTAATGAGCACTTATGTGGACAAACAGAACGTTCTGTTGCTTGTTCCCTTTTCATTTTTTCCATAAAGAAGTGGGTAGATGTGCAGAAATGTCACGAGAAAATATAAAGTACATAACTGCAAATCATGCAAGCGAGGAAGTAGGGTCACATCGTGTGTAACTATATATCTCCTTCAAAATATTGGAATTGAACACTGTCCCACTTTACATAGTGTTTCAGGCAGGTACAGCAGAAGGTGCACATGGAGGGAGTGAGATGTTATGAGAGGTGCATTGATGTTGGAAAGAACGTGACTCTTCTATTTCCTCTCCTTTGTTCCAGTATACTGCTGAGTAATATGTGCCATTAATTTATTATGTAGGTAATGTCCTTTTGTCTCCATTTTGAAATAAGTGTAGCAGAGTGAGCATCAAAAGCATTTCTACTTTCTGTCTAGGGTCGAGATGGAAAACAGCAATGACATACTGCAGCTGTCCAGCCCAGAGGCAGCAAAAATTGCTGCTGTTGTGCATAAATGAGACTTGGGTAATATGGGAACTACTTTCTCCATTGAAAATAGCTCATATTTTCTGGAACATGCATGCAAACATTTATTTTTCTAGACAGTGAACCCAGTTGACTTCATAGTAAATCAGTAGCCTACACCATGTTGTATCTAGGTATGACTTTGGCCCACTGCCTGAGTGGGAGTCCTGGAACACTTCAATTTATGTGTGCGCTGAGCACTGTGAGCTCCTATTCTTTCTCTCATCTTTGAGAGTCTGCACAAAGCTTCATAAAATTATGTTGCCCTGCTCAGAAGCAAGCTTACAGGCTGTTAAAAGTAATTTCATGTAAGGAATCAGTCTACATCGAGCTGCTCTTCTGCAAGTAACATGAAAATGGATATAATTTTTTTATTTCTATTGAAATTCCAGATGGTTTTCCTCATGTTAATGAGAACCAGAAAATTTTTCCTTGATACACACTTTTTTTTTGCTACTGATTTTCCTGAGCATGGAGGGAGAATATTCTCATACTTAGAGGAATAATATAATGATTTTAAAAATCGGTAATTAGGTGTCTTATTTGGGGTTTTCTTTTCAGCTTTGTTCTTGCCAAATAGGTTGTAGTATGAGGACAAGGACTCCAGATGTTAAGAACTTGAGTTCTCGGTACACTGGGGAAATTAGGACAAGTGATCAAGAAACTGATGAAAATAAGTGCTCTTTGTAGCACTGTCATAAAAGATGAAATCATCTGGTCACACATAATGTATTTAGTTGGGGAATAAAAGAAGCATTTCCTAATGGTGAAAGTTCTCTCTGCCCTGAAATTTGGTGAATCCTTTTCCTAACATGAGGTGAGCGTGCAGGCCTCTGTACAGGTGCGTTTGAATTATTTTTGTTCCCCAAACCACTCTGCATTTCTTTATCAAAGGCTCTATCAGTAAGCCTCTTCCAAATCAAGAGTGGCTGAAGGGCTGAGGTGGCAGATTACAGTGTTCTTATGTGTCTTTGTTTATGCGTGGGTTTGTGCTCATATGAGCTCTAAAAGGAGATTTAGAAAAAAAATATTTTTTGTCCTTTCTGTGCTCTTAGGGCAGCAGAAATAAAAACTGTGGGTAAAGGGTTTGTTCCCAAATTAGTGTAAGCATTTACTTACGTACCTTTGCATGTGGATTTTCTGCTAGCTGGATGCATCTAGAGGATACTGCTTGCTGCTGTCAGGGCACTTGTTACAGTATTTTGCCCTTCAGGCAGACAGGGATAACTGTCCTCTTCAGGGAAACAAACTGGTGTTCATCTGAGTAGGGGGTTCACAGAAAAACTACCAAATACCTATGTTGCTGTATTTTTGAATGTAGTGGAGAAACTTTGTGGGAGAGGGAAGAGGTATCAGTAGTTACAGTTTAGAGGAAAACTGGTCCGAACAGCGCTGTAATTGTGGGGTGGCTTATCAGCTCTGACCACGTGTCAGATTTCACTGTCCTCTCTAAGAGAATTATTTGGGAAAGGCGGAGTAACATGGGGGTGAAGAATAAGCTCCTGATGCCAAGGCAACAGTTGGCAGCTGGCCACATTATTTAATGTTTTATTTCCTTCATGACCTATTGTTGTCTGCCCTGATCTCTGTTTGAGCTTTTAAGGCCTGGCAACAGTGAAATCAGATTAGGTTAACTACTATATTATTTAAAAAACAGTAGACTGATAAATACAGCAGTCTTCAGTGTAGCTTTTTAACAGGATTTTCAACCAAAAACCAACCTGAAAGATGATCTTGAAGAAAAATACTTCATTATTTCACTCCTCATTGCTACAATAGCATAAAACTATCAGTGGATTTCAGATTTATTCTTCAAGGTTAAAACCCCGTTTAGTTGTAAGCACCGCTCGTTAATGTCAAGGATTTAATAAATTCTAACTTTATTCTGTTGATTCCTGGAAACAAATATGTTCCTTTTTAAGAAGGTACCATAAATTACTAACTTGCCTGGAATTAACTTGCAAGTGTAATTCTTTTTAACCCTCCCAAAATATATTGACAGATTCTGTTTTGTTACTCCAGTGCAGTTACAGGGTTCCGTAGCCTCAGTGTAACTGAGAGCAGAGCCTGGGTAGTAGCAGTTGCTGGTGATTCCCTGGATTTCCAGCAACACTTTTGGAAAACTTAGTCAACAATCTGGAGGGAAGAAGTTAATAAACTTATTTGTAGTGTAAATGACAACTGCATTTTGCAGTTTGGGAGAAATTTTTACCAAGTGTTAGTGTCTTCAGTTTCACTAAAACAGAGAATAATGTTTGAAGACTTGTTTAAAAAAGAAATGAATAAAAGCCTTTACCAGGTTCTGTGACCAGGGCTTCAAAACACTAAAGGTTGTTGATAGAGGCCCGATGTTGTAGTTACGACTTCGGTCGTGCAGTAAGCTCGGGTTTGCAAAGCTGAGTCCTCCTAGCCTCACCCTAAAAAATTCAGCCAAACAGACATCTTGAATGAAGCATTAAGTCCTCTTCCCTTCTTCCCTCTCCCTAGTCATTAATTTTTAATTTTGCATTATGCTTCTGAACTGATTTTTTTTCCTATGTGGTCCTTCTTACTGCTGTGGGTTATGTAGTAAGGGAATGTTGCAGTTTAAATCTTGAATGCACTTTCTTTTTCAGCTGAGTCCGCTGTGGCATTCCTTCACTAGTAGGCAGTGCCTTTTAATTGATTCACAATAGACAGGATCTGAAGTGGTGGAAATTCTGTTGCTGATTCTCTGATTCATCGTGGACTAAAGTGGTGGGCTCGGTTATCAGACCCAATGACCTGAAATTGCTGGGATGTAGGGGTTTTTTGTAATTACTAAACATAATTTCAGTATCAGTGACTGGACATACCTAAACTAAGTCTAAATTCTGTGAGGTGAACTCCTTGTATTGGGTTTGTGTGGCAAAGTTTTGGTAGCCAGGTGGCTTCTTTGAGAAACTGCTAGAAACTTCCTCCATGTCCAACTGCGACAATGTCAGCCGGCTCCAAGACAGACCTGCAGCTGGCCAAGGCCAAGCCCATCACTGATGGCGGTAGCAACTCTGGGATAATGTATTTAAGGGGGGAAATTACTGCACAACAGCAGCCAGGAGAAAGGAGTGAGTAGATATGAGAGAAACAGCTCTGCAGACACCAAGATTAGTAAAGGAAGGGGAGAAGGTGCGCCAAAAGTTTGTCGAGGATGTTTCCCATGAGAGGGACCCCACACTGGAGCAAAGGACGAGTGTGAGGAGTCCCCCCTCTGAGGAGGAAGCAGTGACAGAGATAATGGGTGCTGAAATGACTGAAACCCCCATTCCCTATCTCCCTGCTTGGGAGGCAGGAGGTAGAAACATCAGGAGTGAAGATGAGCCCAGGAAAAAGGGAGGAGTGGAGGGAAGATATTTTGAAAGTTTTGGGCTTATTTCTCATTATCCTACAATGATTTGATTGGTAATAAATTAAACTAATTTCTCCAAGTCAGTCTGTTTTGCCCATTACAGTACTTGGTGAGTGGTCTCTCCTGTCTCCACCCACAAGCCTTTCATTATATTTTCTCTCCCCTGCCTGACTGAGGAGGGGAGTGGTAGAGTGGCTTTGATGAGCACCTGGCATACATCCAGAGTCAGCCCACTGCACTCCTTAAGAGATTGGACAATGCCAGGTCTTACCCCTGTAAGACCCAGGCATTGCGTGAGACACACCTGCTCCATCTGGTTGGGTTATCAGCACCTTGTGTTTTCTCTGCTGGAGCTTCTTGGTGGTTGTCATTAGAGCATAGACAGACAGTTCCGGTTGGAGACTGAATTTAGTAAACTTTTGTGACAGTTTGCAAACCCCACATAAGTATACAAGACAAATACCAATCAAAGAGCTAATCTATGCAACCTTATTAAGGAATGATGTACAGTCTAGGTGCCTTGGCATCCCCTACTCCTCCACTTTTAATGTTACAATGTATCAGGAAATCTCCCATATGAAATTATACTAAGTGCCCTGGCTGTCAAAGTAAATGGTTGCAGGTAATGAAGTTGCAAGAGAATTTTTCTTGTGTTATAGAGAATATAGTTGGACACAGACCGCATCAGGCCACTGGCACAGGTACTTGAAGCCTAGAGAGATTTTTATTTGAAAAACAGCACAACATTTGCTATTTCAGTCAAAAGCCATCCCTGCAGAATCACGGCTGGTTATGTGGTAACTTGGCAGCATCAGTGTGGTCCTGGTTTGCCTTGTGCTATTAAACTGTTTAAAGGCTGTACAGTTTCTCATTTTTGGTAAGAACTTTTCCCATTGTAATACTCTTCTTCATCCTTTTTGTTTTCTCATGCTGCACCTCATGTTTTTATAGTTTTTAATGGAGAAGTGCTGTGTCTTCTAGTCTGTTTCCATAGAAACACCCAATTAGAAGAGTAATTTGAAGAGACTGAGACGCAGCTGCCAAAATGCCTAAAGGGAGAGAGAAGGGGAAAGGGGAGAAGATTTGGGCTGGCAAAATGCAAACAACATTGCTTGTCTTCTGCCAGCTCTTTCCTAACACTGATCTGTAAACTCATATCTGACTGTACATCTTGCACTCATTTGGTTTAAGCTACATCTGTGATGAATTTTAAAACTATAATTGAGTCTGGTGCTCAGCATATGTGATGTTAATGCTTGGAACGTGAAAATTTTTTGTTGTTGCATTGCTTCTTTCATATGTTTTTTATCAGGCGGTGGCCAAGACAATGAGACCAAGAGGGGAGGGAGAGGAATTAACACATCTCCCTCTTGCCAGTGTCTCATGTAAACACGCATGTTAAAAAGACACTTTTCTGTCCTTTCTTTGACACAGAACAGGGTAACCCAGGTGTCTGTGACTCAATGGTTCTCGAACCATTTATAAAGGAAGAAAAACTCAAACATCTTCCAGTAAGTTAGTTTTCTGGTAGTCAAATGATCAGCTGGTCTGCCTGTCTTCTTTTGACCTGATGCAGGCAGTGAGGAATTGCTTCCTACTAGAACAGGAGAAAACAAAACTAATGAAGCAAAAATTGAGTATTACATATATCTTTTTCCATAGGTGCAAAATCTATTGTTTGCATACATGAAAACTTATCCAATAGCCCAAGAATCATCTCTGTATTTAAAAGGACAACTTTGCTACTGCTTTTCACTTAGGAAAGACTATGAAAATTTAAATCTCTCATAGGATGTTAGCCTCTGCTTATACACATAGAAATCTGTACTGTGATGATAGCTTGCAAACATCATTTTACTTTCTGTTTTCTCATAGAATGATAGATCCTTTTCAGTATTTTCTTTATGAAGTATCATCTAGACTGACCCTAAGACTCCTTGCTTTTTTTCCTGATTATAGGTCTGCCTTCCAAGAATCGCAACAACAAAAAAAAAAAGAAAGAAAAGAAAAACAAACCAAAACCCACCAAACCTACTAATTTCCAAAACAAACAAAAAATCTCCGTGAAAAAAAAAAAACAACCCAAACAAGCAAAAAAACCACACATAAAGCCCACCCTCAAACCCTGACTTTTATCAGAGATGCTTTGGCACAGGAGCATGTTAGAAATCTGGTGTTCTTTAGGGAAGGCAGTTGCAGAAGCTAGCCAATATTCATGGTTGATTCCTACTCAGATCTTCAGAAAGATAACCAGGACAGGCACTCCAAGCCTCTTGGCTGGCAGATTTCCAGCCTCCTCTGGAGGGAGCAGTGGCTTTGGGTGTATTTCCATTTTAACTGCCTCTGCTGCCCTTCATGCAGCTAAAGGTTAGGTCTGTACTGTCTTTCCTTTGTCTTCTGTGACTTTGTCCTATGTTTGTGTCCTTACAGCAAAATTAGGCAGTAGGTTGATTAAGAGCATCACCTTCCCATGGCATCATGAGGAATACTTTTAGGAACTTAGGACTTGGCAGAGCAACTGCTGCATGCGTTCTTAGATGTGTAATCACTCATTTTGCCACACTGTCGAACTGCAATGTTAATGAATATTTTAGATCTGACAGGTATAATTGATAAAGCTCCAGTATTTTGGGCCTTTAGGAAATGCTTTTTGGGTTATTGAAACTTTCAAACCACTTCCATTGCAAAAAGTAAAGGCAACAGCTCCAGTTACTTAAAATGGAAATCTTATAGGAATCTCCTAAACTACATGCTACAGTTGACCTCAGGGGAATCAAGGATGCTCTATAAGTTAATGCCATGTAGTATTGCAAGAAAACAAATATTTTGTGTTGCTGATTGAAGATTAGAATGGAAACCCATCGTTCAGGCTGAGTAACAGGTGTTTTGTGATTAAGTTGTAACTGTCTTTTTGCTGTAGGAAAGATGAGAGATGACTCTTTTTCTGTTCAGGTTGTCATGCACATTTTCTATAGAACAGAGTTTCTCAACATTATCTTGATAGAATGAAGAATCTTAAAAAATGAAGCAAACAACCACCCCTAAGAAACAAAGACAACCCTCCTCCAAAATATGATAAAAACCACTTATTCAAAAACATCTGCAAGAAACATGGAGTGAACTGACAAACGTAAAATCTTCTTTTAAAGGAGACTGACAGTATCATGTTTAACACCACATGTTTATATAAATGTGGATATATATGCATTTAGGACCTTATTAGCTAGCAACTCAGACTCTAATATTGAGCACTTGAGCAAAGTGTTGACTAGTGTGTGTAGTTAATTAGATGTAAGCATCTAATGAACCGTGTCAGCAGTTGCTTCCTATTAAATGCTTATCTCTGTTACAGAAGCATGTTGATACAGTTTTCTTTTAATGCTAGAGCTAGAATTTATATATTAAAACTATATTTGTTGAGTAAATTTCAGATCTGTATTTCCAAGTGCTGCCTGTTTTGAGAGAAGTGGAGGGTATTCAGCTTGTTTTAGCTGTTTTTAATAATAACTACAGCAAATGCCACCGGTGTTTTTGGCAAATGGTCATGGTTTTCCTGATGCATCCAAGTCTAGATGGGACATGGAGAGTCTGAAGTGCTACCAGCCTGAGCAAGTAACATCATCTTTCACAAAGATTCTTTTTAATATTCCTCCCTACTTTTAGTATGAACAGTCAGTGTAACTTGGCAATAGAAAAGCTTTTTAAAGGAATTATCTTCTTTATGGTGCTCTTGAATACTTCTAAATTTACAAGAAAAATATGATTTCCCATCTTTATTGTGCACCTGCAGCGGAGCAGGAACTCTGAAATAGTTTCTTGTAGTTCGACCAGGCAAAATTAGCAAAAACTTGTTTTCCACAGAATCAATCAACTAAATAATAAAAACCACAAAGTACTTTTTCTGCCTGCAGATCTTTAAGTCTTTGCATACATATGGCTTAAGCCATATCACATGAGCTGTCTGCTTCCTGCTTCTTCCTTTTTATCAGCAAGTGTTGTGCCAGTGTCAGTCTTCCAAGTTTCTATTTCCCTTCCTGGTATTCTGATGAACTACAGCTCTCCTAGATTTTTAGGGGAGGGATTTTTTTTACAGTGTTTCTTAGTGATGTTTTCATAATGGGAAGTTTATGGTCTAAAATTAATTGTTAGCTGATTTTATTTGGTAACAATGATTTTCTACAACTTCCCACGTAATTTTGGGAGGCCCCAAAACCACTTGATTGTGCTGTATTCATTAACTCTTTCTCTACTTGTATGGCTGCAGCATTCTTTTATGGTTTATTATGAAATAATAAAGTGTTTTTTGTTATGAAATTTGTTTGGAGTTTGGCTTTGGTTTGGTTTGGGGTTTTTTGTAATAACATTGTATTTAAAAAAAAAGACTGCTTTATGTAATACCGTATAGTATGATGATTTTTTTAGTCCTCACTTCTAAGGACAAGTGAGGAAAGAAGCAGGAGCCAGACTCTGAGTTTTAACTTTGAACTCGTTTTCAGCATCTGGTTTTGGGATTTGATCCCAGTGAAATTTCATGATGTCTGCTTCCAAGGCTGCCTTTCAAATACACCTTGTGCTGGTTTTCCTGTCTTCCTATTGACATGACTGAAAATACCCTTGAGCCTTCTCTGATTCCTGATTGGTATGGGGAAATAAATTATGCATGAGACTTGTACAACAGGAGTCTTAAGCTTGTTGCAGCCATTTTTACATCATGTACACACCCAGTTTGTCTCTAGCGTGATCTTACCTAGCACACACCCACTGTTTGCTTAATTGTGAAAAAAGAAAGATATAACAAAGTATATTGTAAGTAATTGGCAGATACAGTCCTACACATCAACAGTAGACCAGAATTATAACAGTGAAAAGCATATACTTTAAACCAGCCTAGAATGGCTTTTTGAAGGGCAGTTGGTCTATTGTCAGTTCTTGAAATCTATTCTTTGTCCTCAAAGCATTTTTGCAGGTGCTGGAAAAGACATTGAGCTTATCCGATGAGTGACGGTTGTTATTTAAGAAAGTCACGTGTTAGAAAAGCAGGCGCCACTAAACAAGAAGATTTGATGGTTCCATCTGTAATGTTTTTGCTGGCAGAGTAAGTCAGATACTGTTCCAAAGTCTGTACAAAGCATGCTGCAAACCTCTAACACTGGAAAGAACTTGAGAGTTTAATGTGTTCTGGCTTCACGTTACATAAACAGGGGTCCCTATGGTCCTATATTGATTGGGCTTGTGTTCCACCACTGTTTTTGTGGGTATATGCTAGCCCATAAAATCACATTTTTGTTTTTGCCTGCCAACTCTCTTCTATTGCTTTGTCTATTAAGCTGCAGTGGTAAGTGCTACAGCTGGTGTGCTTAAGCGATCCAATGCAGAACAGTCAAACCACTAAATTTTAGGCTGATGAGCCTGAAAGAAACCCTTGCAATTTGATCGTACAATTAAAAGAATGTCATGAATTGTCAGAATTATTTTATGCTGTTTTGAGGACTATGTATCCCCTGGTATCAGCACAGGCTAACATCACAAGCACTACAAATACTGTGCAGCACATCTCTAGCAACCACAACCTAATAAATCACTACTGTTTGTAACCCAGGGGTAGTGAGATGGGAAGAAGACCCTGAAGTGAAAGATCATGTTTAATATACTCCAGTTTTCTCATCTCTTCCTTCTCTGAGCCTACAATTTTTGTTTATTAGTAAACCCTTCTGTTACCACAGTTATGTGGTGTGTTTAGACTTCATTAAAATGTGTGTTGATGGACTCTGTGAACTAGTATCCTTAGACTCAGGGTTCAGTTTGTGTGGCCTTCTGCTGCTTCCTGTCACATACATCTCTACAACTACTTCTGCATTCTACTTTTTCTCTGATGGGGACAGACTTTTTAGAATGTTGTGTTAAGACAAGGGGTAATGGTTTTAAACTAAAGGAGGGTAGATTTAGAATAGATAGGAGGAAGAAATTCTTTACTGTGAGGGTGGTTAAACACCATAACAGGTTGCCCAGAAAGGTGGTGGATGAGCTTCTTCTGAATATGGACTATTTATTTTCACCTCTGTTTTTAGAGGAAGATTTTTGTCTTAAGAACAGAGGTGTGTTAAGCCTGCTTTAAATATGCTTCTGGTGTGTCATGTATTGTATTTTGTACCAGATCAGTAGTACGTTTTATATGTGATATAACTCAATAACTGAACATGAACAATACAAGAGGTAAAAATTCTGCCAGTGGCTGCCAGGCAGAGTACTCCAATGTAAAGAAGTGAGATGTGAAGAAAATACTAAAATACTGGCTGGTTCCTCTTTTTTAATACAATGTGGAGTTCAAAGAAGGACAGTTAGACTGAGGTCATGTGACATACATCTTAGAGCTGCAGTCAATTTAGGATGAATCTTCTCTTGCCCAGCATGTGAGTCAGAGACTGCTTTGGATCCCAAGGACCTGAGCTGTCAAGTTAGAGCAGTGTGAGTTGAAGCAAGCTGCTTCTTTTCATAGTATATTTGGAGTTCTCAGTGGCCACTTAATCTGTATGGCTTTGCTGAACAGAATATATGGTGTTTAGCATGATTGGTCATCATGTGCAAAACAGACCATGACTAAAACGATCATAGAATTTGTGTAGAAGTAACAGATACACTTTTCAGCAAAGGCTTGTAATTGTGGTGAAGAGTTTCACCACTAAGCTTGGTGTGTAGTTTACTTAAGCAAAGTGAAGGAATAGGGCTTCTAGCAGGACTTCACAGCCCTGCTGCTACATCTGTTCAATTAGTTGCAGAATTGCAGAGATAGTAAGAAGTTGTCTAAGGGGGGGCATCATCTAGTTCTCCCTTTATTTTTTCTCAAGTGGGACAACTTGCTCTTATGGATGAACACCACAAAAATTTCCTATTTGCCTGTGGGTCTCTGACCCATTGAAAACATGAAACACAAGCACAGTATATTACCATTATATCTGTTAGCATGGCAGGGTGAAGCAGCAAACTGAAATCCTTTGATGCTGCAGAGAAGAGGCACAGCTGTAAAACAGCTGAAAATCTGCACAGCCACTACTGCTGCACACCCAGAAGGCTCTAGTTATATTGTAACCAGGCAAAAACACTTCCAGAAAAGTCTCTCCATTTCTGGAAAGATACTCCTGCCCTGGCTTGTAGAGTAGTTTTGTTAGGCAGGTGTCCTCCATGTGGACTATGTGATCTGGAGCTAGGCCCCTGTAGGTTGGACCTACCTCAGAGATGCCAAGCAGGGTAGCGTCTGGGTTTTGCAGCTTAGGGAGTTAACTGCTCAGTGTCTCAGACTCTCCTTCATGTTAGGGACATAAAGTTATGATTATTATGGCAAATAAATGTTTCAGGTCTAGGTCACTGTTCTCATTTCTCCTAAGAATATTTACGGTCAGAATAATTAATCATTTAAGCAGTCAAAACTGACAGCAGTTATTTGATGGAGGAAATCGCACAAGGAAAGAAAAATTGGCAAGAGATTGTGGGAATACTGAAGTGGCCTTCTGCATTGTTGGAAGTGACAATTTTGTTCATTGTTTCCCTTGGACTGTCCTTTATCTTCTCATTAGTCAGCTGGATAGCTTTGTGCCTTCCATGTTTCAGAAAGGTTGGGACACAGGGCTGTGCGATGATCACACAATTGTGCACGGAGCTTCGGCTCCTGTATTCTTGCCATAGAACAAAAAGGCTATTGTTTCCAGCATAATAATAAAGCAGGAAAAAAATCACAAAGGTCTTTCCTCTAGTTAGAAGGCTGACTTAACAACAGGCAGGAGAGAGCTAACAAGCAGTTTATCTGCTGGAAATGCCTTCTACAGTTTGCATTTTTGTTTCATTTTGCTTTACTAGTGGCTGGAGAAGATACAACTGCAAAATCAGGTGGGGTAGATTTCTGACTGGAAGGTGATGATATGAGTAATCTAGCACTGGAAATTGGTGACTTTTTTTTTCAGGCTATGTTACAGTTCAGTTTTTAGAATCATTGAATCCTAGTGGAGGAGCAACCATGCCTTTGTGTATGTGCATTGCCCTGTCAGACTGGGGGGGGCTTTAGACACTTGTTAGAAACAGCATACATGAGTAAGATAATACTTAATGACTTGCCAAAGTAGAATAAATAGTACACATTAGTCCTTTCTGGGAGGCAGGTTCTCCTCCAGTAAATTAGGTTATGAAGCCTTTTCTTGGAAAATCCACTCCTGAAACGTATTGATGGAACAAAATACCTCAAATCGAACTTTTATGGGTCAGCACAACTCCGAAAAAGAGTGGCTGGCCTCCATTTATTTTTTTTTTCCTACCTAATATCAGATTTTTCCTCACCCCCATCTCTGTTCAAAGAGGCTGTGTAGCAGCCTTAAATATATATGGGAAGATGTACTTTGTGGTATGGTGACTTCTAGGGTCAACTCCAAGTGGTGGGATTGCGTTTTCAGTATTGATCCATGTGTTGGAGGAAGCAGATACAGAAAATTCCTGCATCTGACCTCCTGCCATTGCTAGTTTGTACTCTTACTTTGTGTTATTCTCCTGTCAGTAGCATTATCTGGTGTTGACCCAGAGCTTGTACTAGCAAAATGTAAATCTATGTTACTCTCAGTATACATATTGATAGATAGATAATGGCCAGTCTTCGAGCGAAGATTTGGGAAAGGTCATTAACCCTTCGAGCCTGCGCAGTGGATTTTTTAGGTGAGACACAGCGTGCNAAAAAAAAAAAGAAAGAAAAGAAAAACAAACCAAAACCCACCAAACCTACTAATTTCCAAAACAAACAAAAAATCTCCGTGAAAAAAAAAAAACAACCCAAACAAGCAAAAAAACCACACATAAAGCCCACCCTCAAACCCTGACTTTTATCAGAGATGCTTTGGCACAGGAGCATGTTAGAAATCTGGTGTTCTTTAGGGAAGGCAGTTGCAGAAGCTAGCCAATATTCATGGTTGATTCCTACTCAGATCTTCAGAAAGATAACCAGGACAGGCACTCCAAGCCTCTTGGCTGGCAGATTTCCAGCCTCCTCTGGAGGGAGCAGTGGCTTTGGGTGTATTTCCATTTTAACTGCCTCTGCTGCCCTTCATGCAGCTAAAGGTTAGGTCTGTACTGTCTTTCCTTTGTCTTCTGTGACTTTGTCCTATGTTTGTGTCCTTACAGCAAAATTAGGCAGTAGGTTGATTAAGAGCATCACCTTCCCATGGCATCATGAGGAATACTTTTAGGAACTTAGGACTTGGCAGAGCAACTGCTGCATGCGTTCTTAGATGTGTAATCACTCATTTTGCCACACTGTCGAACTGCAATGTTAATGAATATTTTAGATCTGACAGGTATAATTGATAAAGCTCCAGTATTTTGGGCCTTTAGGAAATGCTTTTTGGGTTATTGAAACTTTCAAACCACTTCCATTGCAAAAAGTAAAGGCAACAGCTCCAGTTACTTAAAATGGAAATCTTATAGGAATCTCCTAAACTACATGCTACAGTTGACCTCAGGGGAATCAAGGATGCTCTATAAGTTAATGCCATGTAGTATTGCAAGAAAACAAATATTTTGTGTTGCTGATTGAAGATTAGAATGGAAACCCATCGTTCAGGCTGAGTAACAGGTGTTTTGTGATTAAGTTGTAACTGTCTTTTTGCTGTAGGAAAGATGAGAGATGACTCTTTTTCTGTTCAGGTTGTCATGCACATTTTCTATAGAACAGAGTTTCTCAACATTATCTTGATAGAATGAAGAATCTTAAAAAATGAAGCAAACAACCACCCCTAAGAAACAAAGACAACCCTCCTCCAAAATATGATAAAAACCACTTATTCAAAAACATCTGCAAGAAACATGGAGTGAACTGACAAACGTAAAATCTTCTTTTAAAGGAGACTGACAGTATCATGTTTAACACCACATGTTTATATAAATGTGGATATATATGCATTTAGGACCTTATTAGCTAGCAACTCAGACTCTAATATTGAGCACTTGAGCAAAGTGTTGACTAGTGTGTGTAGTTAATTAGATGTAAGCATCTAATGAACCGTGTCAGCAGTTGCTTCCTATTAAATGCTTATCTCTGTTACAGAAGCATGTTGATACAGTTTTCTTTTAATGCTAGAGCTAGAATTTATATATTAAAACTATATTTGTTGAGTAAATTTCAGATCTGTATTTCCAAGTGCTGCCTGTTTTGAGAGAAGTGGAGGGTATTCAGCTTGTTTTAGCTGTTTTTAATAATAACTACAGCAAATGCCACCGGTGTTTTTGGCAAATGGTCATGGTTTTCCTGATGCATCCAAGTCTAGATGGGACATGGAGAGTCTGAAGTGCTACCAGCCTGAGCAAGTAACATCATCTTTCACAAAGATTCTTTTTAATATTCCTCCCTACTTTTAGTATGAACAGTCAGTGTAACTTGGCAATAGAAAAGCTTTTTAAAGGAATTATCTTCTTTATGGTGCTCTTGAATACTTCTAAATTTACAAGAAAAATATGATTTCCCATCTTTATTGTGCACCTGCAGCGGAGCAGGAACTCTGAAATAGTTTCTTGTAGTTCGACCAGGCAAAATTAGCAAAAACTTGTTTTCCACAGAATCAATCAACTAAATAATAAAAACCACAAAGTACTTTTTCTGCCTGCAGATCTTTAAGTCTTTGCATACATATGGCTTAAGCCATATCACATGAGCTGTCTGCTTCCTGCTTCTTCCTTTTTATCAGCAAGTGTTGTGCCAGTGTCAGTCTTCCAAGTTTCTATTTCCCTTCCTGGTATTCTGATGAACTACAGCTCTCCTAGATTTTTAGGGGAGGGATTTTTTTTACAGTGTTTCTTAGTGATGTTTTCATAATGGGAAGTTTATGGTCTAAAATTAATTGTTAGCTGATTTTATTTGGTAACAATGATTTTCTGCAACTTCCCACGTAATTTTGGGAGGCCCCAAAACCACTTGATTGTGCTGTATTCATTAACTCTTTCTCTACTTGTATGGCTGCAGCATTCTTTTATGGTTTATTATGAAATAATAAAGTGTTTTTTGTTATGAAATTTGTTTGGAGTTTGGCTTTGGTTTGGTTTGGGGTTTTTTGTAATAACATTGTATTTAAAAAAAAAGACTGCTTTATGTAATACCGTATAGTATGATGATTTTTTTAGTCCTCACTTCTAAGGACAAGTGAGGAAAGAAGCAGGAGCCAGACTCTGAGTTTTAACTTTGAACTCGTTTTCAGCATCTGGTTTTGGGATTTGATCCCAGTGAAATTTCATGATGTCTGCTTCCAAGGCTGCCTTTCAAATACACCTTGTGCTGGTTTTCCTGTCTTCCTATTGACATGACTGAAAATACCCTTGAGCCTTCTCTGATTCCTGATTGGTATGGGGAAATAAATTATGCATGAGACTTGTACAACAGGAGTCTTAAGCTTGTTGCAGCCATTTTTACATCATGTACACACCCAGTTTGTCTCTAGCGTGATCTTACCTAGCACACACCCACTGTTTGCTTAATTGTGAAAAAAGAAAGATATAGCAAAGTATATTGTAAGTAATTGGCAGATACAGTCCTACACATCAACAGTAGACCAGAATTATAACAGTGAAAAGCATATACTTTAAAACAGCCTAGAATGGCTTTTTGAAGGGCAGTTGGTCTATTGTCAGTTCTTGAAATCTATTCTTTGTCCTCAAAGCATTTTTGCAGGTGCTGGAAAAGACATTGAGCTTATCCGATGAGTGACGGTTGTTATTTAAGAAAGTCACGTGTTAGAAAAGCAGGCGCCACTAAACAAGAAGATTTGATGGTTCCATCTGTAATGTTTTTGCTGGCAGAGTAAGTCAGATACTGTTCCAAAGTCTGTACAAAGCATGCTGCAAACCTCTAACACTGGAAAGAACTTGAGAGTTTAATGTGTTCTGGCTTCACGTTACATAAACAGGGGTCCCTATGGTCCTATATTGATTGGGCTTGTGTTCCACCACTGTTTTTGTGGGTATATGCTAGCCCATAAAATCACATTTTTGTTTTTGCCTGCCAACTCTCTTCTATTGCTTTGTCTATTAAGCTGCAGTGGTAAGTGCTACAGCTGGTGTGCTTAAGCGATCCAATGCAGAACAGTCAAACCACTAAATTTTAGGCTGATGAGCCTGAAAGAAACCCTTGCAATTTGATCGTACAATTAAAAGAATGTCATGAATTGTCAGAATTATTTTATGCTGTTTTGAGGACTATGTATCCCCTGGTATCAGCACAGGCTAACATCACAAGCACTACAAATACTGTGCAGCACATCTCTAGCAACCACAACCTAATAAATCACTACTGTTTGTAACCCAGGGGTAGTGAGATGGGAAGAAGACCCTGAAGTGAAAGATCATGTTTAATATACTCCAGTTTTCTCATCTCTTCCTTCTCTGAGCCTACAATTTTTGTTTATTAGTAAACCCTTCTGTTACCACAGTTATGTGGTGTGTTTAGACTTCATTAAAATGTGTGTTGATGGACTCTGTGAACTAGTATCCTTAGACTCAGGGTTCAGTTTGTGTGGCCTTCTGCTGCTTCCTGTCACATACATCTCTACAACTACTTCTGCATTCTACTTTTTCTCTGATGGGGACAGACTTTTTAGAATGTTGTGTTAAGACAAGGGGTAATGGTTTTAAACTAAAGGAGGGTAGATTTAGAATAGATAGGAGGAAGAAATTCTTTACTGTGAGGGTGGTTAAACACCATAACAGGTTGCCCAGAAAGGTGGTGGATGAGCTTCTTCTGAATATGGACTATTTATTTTCACCTCTGTTTTTAGAGGAAGATTTTTGTCTTAAGAACAGAGGTGTGTTAAGCCTGCTTTAAATATGCTTCTGGTGTGTCATGTATTGTATTTTGTACCAGATCAGTAGTACGTTTTATATGTGATATAACTCAATAACTGAACATGAACAATACAAGAGGTAAAAATTCTGCCAGTGGCTGCCAGGCAGAGTACTCCAATGTAAAGAAGTGAGATGTGAAGAAAATACTAAAATACTGGCTGGTTCCTCTTTTTTAATACAATGTGGAGTTCAAAGAAGGACAGTTAGACTGAGGTCATGTGACATACATCTTAGAGCTGCAGTCAATTTAGGATGAATCTTCTCTTGCCCAGCATGTGAGTCAGAGACTGCTTTGGATCCCAAGGACCTGAGCTGTCAAGTTAGAGCAGTGTGAGTTGAAGCAAGCTGCTTCTTTTCATAGTATATTTGGAGTTCTCAGTGGCCACTTAATCTGTATGGCTTTGCTGAACAGAATATATGGTGTTTAGCATGATTGGTCATCATGTGCAAAACAGACCATGACTAAAACGATCATAGAATTTGTGTAGAAGTAACAGATACACTTTTCAGCAAAGGCTTGTAATTGTGGTGAAGAGTTTCACCACTAAGCTTGGTGTGTAGTTTACTTAAGCAAAGTGAAGGAATAGGGCTTCTAGCAGGACTTCACAGCCCTGCTGCTACATCTGTTCAATTAGTTGCAGAATTGCAGAGATAGTAAGAAGTTGTCTAAGGGGGGGCATCATCTAGTTCTCCCTTTATTTTTTCTCAAGTGGGACAACTTGCTCTTATGGATGAACACCACAAAAATTTCCTATTTGCCTGTGGGTCTCTGACCCATTGAAAACATGAAACACAAGCACAGTATATTACCATTATATCTGTTAGCATGGCAGGGTGAAGCAGCAAACTGAAATCCTTTGATGCTGCAGAGAAGAGGCACAGCTGTAAAACAGCTGAAAATCTGCACAGCCACTACTGCTGCACACCCAGAAGGCTCTAGTTATATTGTAACCAGGCAAAAACACTTCCAGAAAAGTCTCTCCATTTCTGGAAAGATACTCCTGCCCTGGCTTGTAGAGTAGTTTTGTTAGGCAGGTGTCCTCCATGTGGACTATGTGATCTGGAGCTAGGCCCCTGTAGGTTGGACCTACCTCAGAGATGCCAAGCAGGGTAGCGTCTGGGTTTTGCAGCTTAGGGAGTTAACTGCTCAGTGTCTCAGACTCTCCTTCATGTTAGGGACATAAAGTTATGATTATTATGGCAAATAAATGTTTCAGGTCTAGGTCACTGTTCTCATTTCTCCTAAGAATATTTACGGTCAGAATAATTAATCATTTAAGCAGTCAAAACTGACAGCAGTTATTTGATGGAGGAAATCGCACAAGGAAAGAAAAATTGGCAAGAGATTGTGGGAATACTGAAGTGGCCTTCTGCATTGTTGGAAGTGACAATTTTGTTCATTGTTTCCCTTGGACTGTCCTTTATCTTCTCATTAGTCAGCTGGATAGCTTTGTGCCTTCCATGTTTCAGAAAGGTTGGGACACAGGGCTGTGCGATGATCACACAATTGTGCACGGAGCTTCGGCTCCTGTATTCTTGCCATAGAACAAAAAGGCTATTGTTTCCAGCATAATAATAAAGCAGGAAAAAAATCACAAAGGTCTTTCCTCTAGTTAGAAGGCTGACTTAACAACAGGCAGGAGAGAGCTAACAAGCAGTTTATCTGCTGGAAATGCCTTCTACAGTTTGCATTTTTGTTTCATTTTGCTTTACTAGTGGCTGGAGAAGATACAACTGCAAAATCAGGTGGGGTAGATTTCTGACTGGAAGGTGATGATATGAGTAATCTAGCACTGGAAATTGGTGACTTTTTTTTTCAGGCTATGTTACAGTTCAGTTTTTAGAATCATTGAATCCTAGTGGAGGAGCAACCATGCCTTTGTGTATGTGCATTGCCCTGTCAGACTGGGGGGGGCTTTAGACACTTGTTAGAAACAGCATACATGAGTAAGATAATACTTAATGACTTGCCAAAGTAGAATAAATAGTACACATTAGTCCTTTCTGGGAGGCAGGTTCTCCTCCAGTAAATTAGGTTATGAAGCCTTTTCTTGGAAAATCCACTCCTGAAACGTATTGATGGAACAAAATACCTCAAATCGAACTTTTATGGGTCAGCACAACTCCGAAAAAGAGTGGCTGGCCTCCATTTATTTTTTTTTTCCTACCTAATATCAGATTTTTCCTCACCCCCATCTCTGTTCAAAGAGGCTGTGTAGCAGCCTTAAATATATATGGGAAGATGTACTTTGTGGTATGGTGACTTCTAGGGTCAACTCCAAGTGGTGGGATTGCGTTTTCAGTATTGATCCATGTGTTGGAGGAAGCAGATACAGAAAATTCCTGCATCTGACCTCCTGCCATTGCTAGTTTGTACTCTTACTTTGTGTTATTCTCCTGTCAGTAGCATTATCTGGTGTTGACCCAGAGCTTGTACAAGCAAAATGTAAATCTATGTTACTCTCAGTATACATATTGATAGATAGATACACACACATACAAAATATGGGATAAATGATGAAATAATTATTCAGAAGTTTCTTGTGCAAACACTTGTATTCTTTGCATGTAGACATTTTCCTTTCTAGAGGAGATCTCTTGTGGCTTTGATCAACTGCCCAACAGGTAATACGATCTTCAGCAGAGCCTGTATTTAACAGCTGTTAACAATCTGCCTTCTGGCACAACCTAAATTTTATTGAACGGTTTGCACTAACTTGGTAAGAGGTGTCTTGTTCCTAGAGATGTACTATATTGAAAGCATAAGAAAAATACTACTTCATCGGGAGTAATAACAACTTTATGGGGAGTCTGCAGTAATCAGTTATTCCTTAGTGAAACTGGACTTGACTACTTCTAGAGTGAGAAAACTTAGGAATATTTAATAGAGAATAATAGGTTTAGTAAATAAGGGAGAGTTTGTTTTTCTTTTAAATGCTATCAAACATACTGAATATTGCAAATTATTTTGCATTTTCAAGTGAGCTAGAAACATGTTCGTTGTTGTCCCTTGTTGGTTTCTCTAACAGAAAAATAGAAAGTATTCATTTTAGTTCTAGGTAAATGAGCATTGTATCCACAATGCTCAGAAATGTTTCGTAATAGAGTCAATGTTTTAATGGCATAATAACAGAGAAATTTGAATTTAGAAGAAAATCTGGAAAATGGATATGCCTTTTTATATGTAATGATGGTGGTGATAATACTTCATTAGAAGGACTTTATTAAGACCATCAGTAAGTGGCCTGTTGTATGTAACGAAGTTTTACCAACACACTTTGTTGAAGTATCACAAACAGTTCCTGCCATTGCAAAGGGAAAAAGTGTTTGGCTATTGAAACAGTACCTACAGAATGCCTTTTCGCAGCATTGTGTGTTATAGGAGCTGCAGCTGTGCTATGCCTTGAAATAGGGTTATATTATTTGAGATACCTGCTGCACTAAGAAGTTTTAGCTTTTTTAAATGTGAAATCTTTCAGAACAATTTTTCCAGTGTTCCAATTCCCCTCAACTTTCTCTCTTTCCCCCTCATATCAACTTAAGTAATCTCTTCTTCCTAGGTTTTGGAGAAGAGGAGTGGGCTTGGACTCCCTAATCTCTGCAGGCTGCCAAATACAGTAAAGCTGAGGTTTTTTTAGATAATCGGTGGCATGCTCCAGAAGAAGGAAAAAAAGTAGTGAAGACAGGGATAAAATTTATGCTTAAATTTATATTCAAGCACTGTAAACTTGTAAGCAGAAAAGTTAGGTCCACTCTAGGAAGTAGTCTGAAACCCCGAAAGGAACGTATTTTATTTTTTTGCAAAAGGAATTTGAGGTAGAGATTCACTTGAGATAGTGAAGTGAGAAAAGGAAAGGTCTTCTGAAACAGAAAGTGTATCAGAAGGAAGAGTAGGGTTTTTTTTCTGGAAGGAACCATGATTGCTTCTCAGGTTGCTGAAATGTAATCTCCAGCCCAGCTGGAGAGCAATAAGCACTGTGGAGACAAACAGAGGGTGCTGTGGCTGCCTTACCGTGAAGAGCTGCCCCAGCTGCTGGAGAGTCCATAGCCTGTCCCTCTTGGCTTGTGATAAGCCAAGTGTTGATGGATATCTGTTGTTGCTGTTTTCTGGAAGTAAAACTGATGAGGTATTGATTAACTTCCCTTCATAAGTAGGAGGCCAAGTTGGCTGATATCTTGATATGGCAGCTGTTGCCTTGCTGGACTGCTGGAGAGGTTTATGCAGATGAATAGTAAGTTCTGGGGCCACTTCCACTCCTAGCTTTAGAGTGACTGGTCCATGTCATCGGCCCTGCTGACTGTTCAAGAGAGGCAGAGTCAGCATATGGATAGCATTCATGGCAGTTTCCTTATGGACCAAGGGAGACAACAGGACAGCCTTCCCTTCGTCCAGCTATGTTACTGTCCGGGGAGATGGGGCAGACTTTCAGCAGTGCTGAATTACTCTTTGAAAAAGGGGTGTCAATTCAGGTGATGCCCTTAATTTGACATTGTCCTGTTTTTAGCTGGGATAGAGTTCATTTTTTCCTGGTAGCTGGTACAGTGCTGTGTTTTGGATTTAGGATGAGAATAATGTTGATGGCACACCGCTGTTTTAGTTGTTGCTGAGCAGAGCTTACCCTAAGTTAAGCACTTTTCATTTTCCTGTGCTCTGCCAACAAGGAGGTGCACAGGAAGCTAGGAGGTAGCATAGCCAGGACAGCTGACCTAAACTGGCCAAAGGGATATTCCATAGAATATGGTCATGCTCAGTATATAAACTGGGGGGTTGGCCAGGAGGGGTTGATCACTGTGCAGGGATGAGCTGGGCATCAGTCAGTGGGTGGTGAGCAATGGTATTGTGTATCACTTGTCTTTCTTTGCCTTTATTTCTCTCTCTTTTTTTCATTCTATTTATTACTATTAGTATATTATTATTATATTTTATTTTGTTTCAGTTATTAAACTGTTCTTATCTCAATACATGAGGTTTACCTTTTCTTTCCAGCTGTCCTCCCCACCAGCAGGGTGTGGGTATGGGAGATGAGCAAGTGGCTTTGTGGTACTTAGCTGCCAGCTGGGGTTAAACCACAAGAAGAGCATCCAGCTCCCACTGATATGATGTCTAGAAGCAAATGCTTTTGACTTGGCATTAGAGTTGTGTCATCACAGCAAGCACTGCATTAACATTGCCTATTAGATTTGAAAAACAACTGTGACAGTTTTGCATAAATATATTTTTCATGAAGGAAAATATAAATAGGTTGGGCCTCATCTCACTGCTGCTTAAGTGTGTTTTCTATTTGTTTCTTTGAGTGTGCTGATTATTAACACAGCTAAGAGATTGAGCTGGTTATTCTAACTTAATGAATCATAATTTTTATATTTTTTGCTAATAGTCTTTGAAAGTTTTCAAATGTGAATTTTTAATCTGGTCCTCAAACATCTTTGGCGTGGACTGGACTATGCAGTGGGAAGATGAGGGTGGTCATGCAGCATATGTGTATGTCCTCCTGAGGTGCTGGGTAGGAAAAGGAATGCACATACAGTAGGACCCTGAGCAGTGGTTAATAAGTGGCTGTTGTTTGGGCAAAAGCATTGGGAAGTGACAGTGTAAGACTTGACCGAGCAATCATAGGCTGTGCTGGATTAAAAGTAAAATGGTGGCAGAAATGAACCCAATTTGAGAGATTACAAGTCAGAATTACAATTTACCAAAAAGATTACAATAAATACAATGATACAGATAAAACTGGTTTTAACCCCCCCAAGACAGATGTATAACCCAGCACCCTGGGACAAGAACAGAACAATGTTGGCCTCTGTGCTGAGCACCACGTGGCTCCCCTGGGTGCGAAGTAAAAGGAAAGGCAAACCTGTTGGTCTGGGTGATGGTCACAGTCCTGTTGAAGTTGTAGTCCTCCTCTCAATCCTATGAGTAGTACCAGAAGTCCCAAAACCCGAAGTTTATATATGCTCAAGTTCAGGTGGCAATGCCCAGTACCTCCCCCAGGGTGCGGAGTTTCACAATGGATGGTTTAACTCTGTGAGTCATGGGATATTTTTGGAACCTTTGATGGTTTAGGTGTTGCAGCTGCCTATTATGCCAGTCCTAGGTGGCCCATTAGCAGAGATGACCCCTCAGGCTGGGTGTGAAGGTGTTAATGCCTTTCCAGAGGGGAGTTATCACAGCTGAGTCATTGGTGTGAACACAAAAGAATACTCCCCTGCCTCGAAATTTCTTTAACACTCAGCTTGTAGCCTGAGGTGTCAGGTGTGCCCTGGGCAGCTACTGCAAACAATCCATTTCTTAACAGTCCATGAGAAATGACACTGAAGGTGTAGAATACACAGTTTTGGTTATACCCGGATAGTGATAAACTGGTTCCAGCCCCTGTAACTAGGACATAGGCACATGTGAATACAACTGCAGTGCAGACAAGCATTGTCATTTTAGTGAGATATCCGGATGTCTGACAGAGATACACAGAGAGAGGAGAATGGCCCACAGGACACAGTCCAAAAAACCCTGCCTAGTCAGTTTAAGAGCAGTGAAGCAACTGTCAAGTATCAGTCACTTCCTTTCCTGCTATTTGTTTTTAAGTTCTCAAAGTTGTTGTTTTTTTCTTTTAACTTTCAGTTGTTGATCCTTTACTTCTCCAGTCACAGTTAAATTTCATTTCAAGGATAGCAAAGTTTGATGCATCCTCAGAGGTTATCTCATCTGCTGAAACAGATGTGACAGGCAGTTGCAATCTCATTTGGGGAAAAAAGTTGTTACAACACAAGCAAACACTTTCTACACTTTCTGGTAATTCTGAAAGAATATCTCCTGCAGCTGAGTTTCGTGAGAGGAGCTTTGTTATCGATTTTATTTGTTTTGATTTGGTTTTTGTGTTTTTTGACAACTGACTAGTTTGTGCAGGGTAGTTGGAAAGAAGTTTCTTGGATCATTTTATACTGCTTTATGGCAAAGGTTTTAGTTCCAACTGTCTTAGAAATTACAAAGGCAAGTTGCTAATATTTTGTCCTGCCAAGTTCTTTTAGTTTGGATGTGGGCTACTGAACCTTATCGGTAGGCTGAACTGGCCTTGAGTTTTTTTTGTTAGTGGTTTTCAGGAGACCATTTCCATTTTGTGATTGAACAGACTCCACATTGATGCTGATCTGCTCTTCTGCCCTGAAAAAAAGTTGACTTTATTGTGCTCTTACATCAGTTGGCATTTGAAAAGGTTTATGGTATGGATTGTCTGACTAAAAAAGGCATCTTTTTTCCTGCTTTGTGTGTTTTAATGGAAAAATTCATCTGCTTTCACCTGAACGTTTGTACAGTCACAGACAGGTAAAAGGTGATATTTTGTTGTCCTTAATCTAATCATAACTCCAGCCATTTTTACTTTTCATTGCCCTTGAGTATTTATTTTTAACTGATCCTTTGCATCTTGATGACCACATGGAAACAAAAAGACCATACATAATCTAAGAGTTCATGGCTTGTAAAATGATAACCAAAGCAAGCCAATGAAATTGAAGAGCTGCTAGATTTGAAACTTCCATTTTGATGTGCTTTGAATATTACTGTGGAACTCTTTACTCCAGTTTTGGGTTGGTTAGTATTACGTTGCAAGAAACCATAGCATTTTCTTTTTACTTTTCACACAGAAATTGTTCTGACAAATGATTGTGTGATTAAAGGCCCTGGAGTGGCATACTAATGACTGAAACCTGTGGGTTTTCATTATGCATATAACAAACATATTTATCAGATATTTATTAGTTTAATTTTCAATAGCTAGGCAGACAGTTATTCTGCAATGTGAAAGTGAAGCAAGCAGTTGAACAAAACCCCTGCTGTCATTTGGCAATGCTGTTGTGAGCAAAACCTGTAGTTATGTTAGAGACCACTAATGTTTGGTATGTTGTTGGCAAACTGCTCATTTTATTTGTGATGGCAGGTCCCCAAGAGTCTGTATGCTGCAGCACACGGCAGTAGATGTAGCCAGAATTCACATACACACACTTCTGCCTTAACACACTTCCTCTCTTTTCATAGAGGGGCGGTTTAGAACAGGAGCTCCTTCGTTTTATGCTTCTTTTAATCCTGCCATATTCCCTTCCTAGCTCTGTTTATAATTCCCTATTCTTTTTTTTGCAGATAACAAACACTGAAAATATCTGCATTGGTTTAGTTCTAATCAAGTACTGCTGGTTTTGTTTTGGGGCCAGGTTTGTTATTTTTAATGTTTTCCCAGCATCTCTGCTTTCTTGGAAAGTTTTAAGAGCCTTTAGTGACCTGTAATAGCAGTGGTTCTGTAAAACACCGACCACAATTTTATATTCTTTTTTTCTTTTTTTTAATTTCTTTGGTTGTTAGAATTTTGAAGGTCATGCAACAGTGCTGAAAGTTTACAAATGTTAAAACTGAAATCCTGTAATTGTCTTTGTCCCACATCCCTTCAAACTCAGAGTATTCTGTGAAATCAGAAACAGTTCTGTGAAATCATAAAACAAAATCTGGTGGAAAAAAAAAAGAATAAAAATGAGACAGCTTTTTCAACTTGTAGCTTTATTTCATAAACTATAAACACCGAAAACCCAAATTCTACTAGGGTTACTTAAATGTGGTAGTACTGCATGGGTTTTTTCCCTCCTTGTGCTTGAAAGGAGCTGCAGTCAGAGGAATGAATACAAACATCAGCCTGGTATCCAATCCTTACCTGACACTTGACCTGGGAACAGAAAATTCCTGCTTGAAATGATTTTATGGGATCTAGGTCTCAGTCAGTTCTGAGAAATAAGGTGACTGGTTCAGTTTTCACCTTAACCATACAAACTCATGCATTTTCGTATCATTGTGACCCTTAAGTCAAAATGAGGAATTTCTGGCTGCTTCTTCTGTGTTGTAATGCAGGTCAGAAAGCAACAAAATTCTGAGAATAGCAAGCCTGTGAAGATAAATGCTGCCAAGTTCCTCACAGCCTTGATTTGAGTTGCATATGTACACTGATGATCGAGATAAGTACAAGCTGTCCTGGGATGCCTGCAGGAGAGAAGGTAGTTGCTGCTTTGAGCATGTAACACTCTAATTGCAAGATTCTTTTTTCATGATTTTTTGCATTAAAAGTTCTGCTCTAGAAAGAAAAACAAACGTAATCAGAAACCTGTGTTATAGGAAGAGAACAAAACAGCCTGATTTTCAATAACCATATGTTGAAGATCAAGAAAAGCAATTGCATGTAAAAATCTTTCATTAGGCACTGCTCTGAAGTTGTATTTAATCCGTTTTCTTGACAATTCATGGAAACTTAGAATGCATCTTTGCATGGCACTGATTTAACTGCATAGCTTTGCTCAAGCTAGGATTTTCTCTTTGTTTTGATCCATAAAGTCAAGTCATTGTAATCCAGCTAAGTAATGTAAATTGCCCATTTCTCATCTGTGGCGTACCCAAATTGTGTCCATCTTTTCAATCTAGAATATCACAATATGTTGTGTAAAGCAGCATTCTCAAACAAATTCTTTGTCAGCCTTCCACCATTCATAACTTTATTCCTTTTCATAACCGTATAGCTTTATTGTCACATTCTCAGTTATTCCCATCTCACTTCATTATGTCTTGTCTAAAATAAGAGGATAAATTCTGGGGTCCAGAGTCTATGTTTGTCTACTGCACTAAAGGGTGTCATAGAATAATGTGAATACTGAATCAAGAGGGTAGGTATGGATGGATAGCTTATAGGACAAAGGAGTCTTTCAATAAAGCAATGTTTTGAATTGCTTGGTTGGTTTTAGTGGGATCAGAACAAGCTGAGAGCTCTTCCAAAAAAAATGTATCATCTTAATAAGGTATATCTTGATTTCTGTAGTTAGCTAGTATTTTTTTTGTTGTTGTTTGTTTGGGAGGCTGAAATTGCTGCAGATAATTATTTGCAACTTTAGAAAGAGTTGGTCCTCTGAAAAGGTTTGAAAATTGCTTGGCTGAACTTAGAGGACATCAAGGACTACTGCCGGCTCACTGGAGAGGGAGACCCTGACAAATCAGCAGGCTTCCAACAACCAAGGTCTATAGCTTTAACTTGAGTAGCAGAAACTGGTGGTCAAATAGATTAGCAATGCTTTACATAGCCTTATCTTTCATCAGTCTGGGAGAGACTTGTTGCCATATTAACAAATTCTTTTAGGACACTGTTTTGTTATTTAACACAAGCTTGGCAGAGCATCAGACAAAACAGTTCTTCTGTTCTCCCTGAGCTATTGTTCTTTCCCTCTAATCTTCCCTGAAGTCTGTTACAGGATCCTACTTCTCTTCTGCAACTTCTGTCAATCGTTTCTAAGAAAAATCCCCAACAGCCCAAACCAAAATAAAACCAAACCACCCTGACCCCTAGCCTGCCACATCTCATAATTGTGCAGGCATGGTGCTCTGTTCCTGTGCTGCATTCCCAGAGATGGAGTAACCTCTGAATATGCCTGTGGTGTAGTCTACTCTATTGGATGACTATTTGATCTTAGACAGCAAATAGGAGTGTGTATTATATGTGGCTATAGTTTGCACCAGTGTGTAGACTTATATAGAAAATCTGTGTGCAGTTTGTCATTGCAACTGGTTTTTTGCAGTTTTTGCAGCAAACTGCAGTTTTTGCTGCTGGTGCTGATGTGCCCTTTCCATTCTTATACCCTCACAGGGTCCTTTCCACACCTCTCAGTTCTCGAGACAACATCTTGTCTTCCTTGGCATTGAGAATTACTGCAGCTACTTTGCTTGTGTGAATGAATAGAAATGAATGTGAGATGACCTTTAGAGGCAAGAAAACATTAACAACACTAAGCTCTTTTCAAATGTCGAATAACTTTGCTCCATGGAAATAGCATTCCTCACTAACCTCATTATATATGCAAACTTCTTAAGCTCTTTAAAAGGTTTGAGCCTGTGAGATGCCTGATGCTGTGCATTGCTGTGGAAGTCATGGAGAGGCACAGCAGGTGTTGCTTGCTTATGGGAGGCATTAAGGATCCTAGTAGGTGAGAGAAGGAGACCCTGGTGTATTTATTAAATCAGTTAACAATGCTCATGTGACTGTTGCATGTTAAATGCATATTTTAAGCAAAGCAGGAAACTGATTAATCTCTCTTTACCTAGAAATCTGATATGTGAGGGAGGGAGGGTTTCTTTATTGAGTAGCAGTAAAGTATTCTATTAGCATAACTTATTGTAGAAGCCTGGGAGTTAAATCTCACAGATAATAAAAGGGACAGTGGAGGTCGCAGAAGCAGTTGGAGACTTATTGCAGATCCTGTGTTTTCCCATGACTGCAGAAATATGGTCATATCTCCTTCTGAGCTATACAAAGAGCTTGCAGACTTCTGTTAGCTAAGCGTACGGTAAGTGGGTTTATCAATTTACTGTATTTTGTCACCTGCCAGAAGCTAAGGTGGAAATAAATGAAGAAATAAAAAGTATTTGTGGTGAAGGATATGAACTTAATGTAGTGTTAGGTGACCATGGGAATGTTTGCCTTTAAGATAGTCGCCAGTGAGAAGAGAAAGTAGGACCAGATCTAAAACTGATTCTGCATGCTTACCTCCTTTCCCAGCATTTTGGGTGCTGCTTGGTGAGGTATGTGTGAGGTATGCATGCTCTGCCTTCTCTCAGGCTTCACAAAGCATGTACTGCATCTGCCCCTAAGTCTGACAGTCTCCAGTTTGCTTGAATTTTCTGGGAAGTGTGGGCTGGTGTTTGTGCTCGGCCCAGGTCTTCCTAAAGTTCTGCAAAGGTGTATTTTTTATTTTTAACATTTATTTTCCTTTTTTTGTAAATTCTGAGCAAGAATATTTCTCTGTTGATCACTACTTTCATGGAAGTCAGGTGGTTGCCACAGTTCATCTGTTTACAGCAGGCAGTGAGCTTAAGGTGTTGCAAATACTGTTCCCATTGCCCTCTCCATGTCTGCCATGGCACAGATTGATAGAGGTAATGAATTCAAAACCTTCTGTATAGTCCAGTCTCCCACTGCATGAGTGTACATGCCCTTTAAAAACGTTGCGTATTCTATTTTCCCTTATTCCTGTTTCTGCAATGATTTTTTTTGAACTCTGTGCATACCTGTATGTATATTTAAAATAAATAATTTATGCACACACACAAAATATGTTAATTGCCTATGCTATGAAAATTTGTCAGTAAGACTTGTCAGTAATATACTGTGGAACTGGAGATGAGAGAGAGCAGATGGTTCATGCTGAAATGCCGCCTTCCCTTCTGGATGGGTTTAACAATACAAGATTTGGGTTTAACAATACAAGATTTGGGTTTAACAATACAAGTTCCGCTACTTGATCCTTGGGCTTAACTGAAAGGCTTGGATGCAGATAAAGCCAAACATCTCGATTCAGAGAGCATGTCTGAAGCGACATGTCAGAGAACTGGACCAAGCTCTAATTTTTGCATTTCTTTTAATCATTTGAAATTTCATGAGGGAAGATAAAGCACTTAAGTAGCCTCATATTTTCACAGATGGCTGTCAGAGGCCCTATTCTGGCTATTGACACTGAGAATCTTTCTGATAAGAGAATTTTTTTCTTTGGAAAATGATGACTTTTTGGAATCAAAGCTTTTTAATAGGTACGCATGTGTCCGGGGAAGCTGAGGTACCATCTGTTTTTGAAATGGCCAGAAGTTCAGTTACTAAGGTTTGTCTGAGACATGGGGGACGTGCAGCCAAATCTGGTCTCTCCTTGAGTAAGGCCAGTCTCAGTTTTCAGGAAAACATCTTTGAAGAGATGTGTTTTTATCCTGGTGTTAAGTAGAATAATATTTTGTTGAGTAAGCACTTTGCTGTGACTACTTAGTATCCACCACAGAAAGAGTACCTTGCAGGAAAACAGGCACCGCTAAATGCCTCAGCGGTGGCGTGTTGTGTGTTTGACATTCAGTGGATTTGCAGCAATGCTGCAGATGTGGATCTGCAGTGGAGCCAAGCCACCATGCTCTGTGGTGCCCAGGAGGTGCAGCACTGCACAGTGAAGCTGAGCCTTGATCTGCTTCAGTGCTGCCACGAGCTGTGGTGATACCCACGTTCATTTCGCAGATGAAAACAGTGACTGCTGACTGCCCAAAGGTGACAGACTCTCCAGGGAAAGCTGACTTCCTTGCAGCCTCCTTCTGCTGTTTCATAGCCCTGAGAACCATAGAGACAAACACATTTCATGTGTTTCTGCTGCTGAAGGCACAGGCCTCTGAAAGAAGACCTACAAAGAAGTCATTATTTGCAGTTTGAAGCAGTGTTTGCTAATAGCACAAATTCTGAAACTGATGTTGTTTGTACATGATGAAGTGTATTTCTGCAGAAACATCCACTACAGGTAATAATCAGAGTTAATAGCTTTTCATCATATCAAGAAGCTCTGAAGCAGGATAAATATATGAGGGGCTAGATTAGAACATTTAATGTAATGATGAAGTGGAATGGCTTTGCATTCTAACCAGGTAATTCATGAGTTCTCCCTATCCCCTGCAGGCATGGTCTGTCAGTTTTTGAAGATTAAGATTTTGAAGATTAAGATTTTGAAGATTAAGCATTATTAAATTAGTTTATTCTCAGGAAGAAATTCCCATATTTGACATCAATTACAGGTCTCCCAGACAACGATCAATGACAAATGGAACTAAGAGCAGAAGTTCTGCATATGCGGCATTCTGCTTGTGGAGAAAAAGCAAGCTTCAGTTGGGAATCTGGGCAGTCAGGGTTCCTGTCTTATGTACTCAAATGATTTCGGGGGCTGACTGTGAAGCTGTTGTCGTGGTTTAACTCCAGACAGCAACTAAGCCCCACACAGCTGCTCACACCTCTCCCCACTGCCTCTGGTGGATTGGGGAAGAGAATCAGAAAAAAGGTAAAACCTATGGGTTAAGTACAATTTAATAATTGAAGTATATAATAATAATAATTGTGAAAAGGAGGTAACAAAAAGAGAAAGTAATAAAACCCAAGAAAGTCAAGTGATGCACAACACCATTGCTCACCACCTGCTGACCAGTGCCCATCTCATTCTTGAGCAGCAATCGTCCCTTCCTGGCCAACTCACCTCAGTTTATATACTATGTACTGTGTTCTATGGTATGGAATTTCCCTTTGGCCAGTTTGGGTCAGCTGACCTGGCCATACTCCCTCCTGGCTTCCTGTGCACCTCCTCGCTGGCAGAGCATGAGACACTGAAAAATCCTTGACTTAGGGTAAGCACTGCTCAGCAATAACTAAAATGTCAGTGTGTTACCAGCATTATTCTCATCCTAAATCCAAAACACAGCACTGTACCAGCTACCAGGAAGAAAGTTATCTCTGTCCCAGCTGAAGGTAGGACAAACTGTCCATCTTTCTGTGGTAAGCTTGACAGACTGTTCTAAAACTTGCACTATTTATAAAGCAACTCCAAACAGCTCTCTGTGTAAATAATTTCCTGAGCTGTGGCATCTCTGAAAGTGTGTGGTACTTCCTGGTTAACTTACAGCAACACAAAGTCCTGAACTTGTGCCACATGGACATGTAGTTCAAGGAAACAGACATCTGTTAGAATAGACACTGGGAGGTGTTTTCATAAAAAAGGTTTTTAATTAACTCTTTTTTTATTATTATTTTTTCACACTATAAAATGCATTTCAGAAGTGAGATTATTGGTTACAATATGAATCAGCAGCTGAACAGCTGCACAAATTTCAACTGACAGCCAATTACCAGTGGTATCCCTTGGGCACTGATACTGGGGCCAACACTATTTAAAATCCAAATTAGTAACCTAGATGGATAGTATAGAGTGTGTTCTCAGCAAGTTTATGGATAATACCAAATTAAGTGGAGTGACTGATCTACTTGAGGGCAGGGGGAATATCAGCTGGCTGGTAAAAATGGCCTGAGGTTGGGCTGTATTAGCAAAAGTGTGGCCAACAAACTGAGAGAAGTAGTTCTTTCTCCTCATTTGGCACCCGTGAAGCCACACCTGCTGTACTGTGCTTGATTTGAGCAACTCAGTCCAGGAAAGACATTGGCCTAATGACGTCAGCCAAATGAAGCATCATCAAAGATGATCAGGGGCTTGAGCATTTACCTGTAAGCAAAGGCTGAGGGAACAGGGCTTGTTTTGCTTGCAGAGCAGTCTTGTGGAGATCCTATTGCTGCCTAGAGCTACTTTAATGGAAGAGTAAAGATGAGATGGAGCTAGACTCTTCTGGCCATACTAAGTAAGGTGGGTTAACCTCAATTTCTGCTGTCCAACATGCTATCTCATGAGCATGCTTGACTCTGCTGCTGTTTCCTCAGTAGCTGAAGTTAAATCCTACTGCCCAGCTTTCCATCACTCTTTCCAATACATGTGTAGTACTGACTACCCCAGAAGTACTTTGAGCTATACCAAAAGGTATATCCAGTGACATAGTCATAAAGGTAGCTGCTATATAACATCATCTGATATTTTTACGCTATTCAAATGGGATTTTGCAGGTTCAGTTGATGATCTAATAAGCTTTTAATTTTTTGAAGTTGAATGAAAAAAACGTTTTACACTGGTGTATTTGTGGCAGGAAAGGATGCCTCTAATATAAAATCTTGTTTAGAAACACAAGTCCTCTGAAAACACTGAAATAAGTTATAATTGATCAGTCCTTATTCAGGTTAGGTTAGATGTTATGCATGGAGGAAAACAATTGGGCTATTTTCATATAGCTTGCATTCTTGTAGCTAAGCTTGCTGAAGCCAGCAATAGAAGGCCTTATCCAGCAATACACTGAATGTACAGTGACTATTCATGAAAAATCTGATATCCTTCATTGCTTCCCAGAAGGGATTTGGCACCTCATGGCTTGTGCTGTTCAATGAGCTCAGCAGCCTTGAAATTTGCCTACTTGTATATCAGGCTGTACAAAATTAGAAGATACAGAGAGAAAGTTTCCAGCTAAAACTTAATACAAAAACTAGTTTGTTTCTGCTGTCATTCAGATCAATAAATTTCCTTGTGAAATACTTATCATTCCTGTCACCAAGAGCTTACGTGCTTTGATTCTGATTCAATATTTACTGCAGTAACTATCTGGATGGGTTGTGGAGAAGAGGGGTGGGTTTCTGGGTTTTTTGACTGGGGGGGTTGTGTGTGGTTTTGGGAGGCTAGGGTGAGGGTTTTCTAGATTTTATTCCAAGAATTTTCTTTCTAGCTCCTGTTCTAATAATGTGCTACTGTTGTATAGTTATGTGGAAAAAAAAAAGAATTAAGAAAATTGAGGGGGAGAAACAACATCTAAACATAAATAATTGGAGGGCCTACAAGCAAAATAGCCTTTTACCCAGCCCTTGGTAAAACTGCAGAAACTTGTAGAGAAGAATTGAATGGAGCAGCAGGAGTAGGGCTGGAAACAGTATTAATAGCAGAGTGATCATTCAGTTCCCAAGAAACAGAAACTTGCTATTTAAGGCTCTCCAAAAAACACACAGCTATAAACTTCTTTTTCAGTCACAGTGATACCACTGAGTGTTATTAAATCTTTCAAGTGAATTAATTGCACGTACTCAGATAAACAGTGATTGCTTTGGGTAGGAACAAAACTCAGGGCAGGAAACTTAGAGGCAGGTCTGGATTTCCTCTTCCAGATGAAGAAGATGAGTGTGAACAGTTCTGTAGGTAGGGTCATTTCTAATGTATTGGAAGTGGTTTAATTTTAAACCTGTTTACATTTGACCTATTAGGTTGAAGACATTCTTTCTTCATTAGTCTTGGCTTGAAAAGATAAGCTTCTCTGTTTAGAGTTTAAATGAGCTGGAACAAATGAGATCGAATTGCTTTTTCCAAATATTTATAGACTGCAATAGCGCATGCTGTCATCTAGAGAACATCACCTGCGTGTTTCTTTAGTTGGAGTTTGCTTTCTTTTAAAAGTTTGTTAGTATCTTGAAAGTGATGGTTTTGTTCTTGTTTTGAATGTTTTACTTTAAGTGCCAGGACTTTAAGCAATATTTTTCACAGTGTTTTGCTTCCAATAGTCCTTAAGACCCCTTCTAATTTTAATACATTTTTATTCCCATCTGTAAAAAGCCTTGTGAAAGTTCTGGCAGTTTTGATCGATTCTTCTGTCTTAATACTTTGCCCCTTTCATGTCTGTTCTGATATCCATCCACTTCATAGCATATCTGTTGCTTCCCAACTGGAAGGCTTCTTTTATTATTAGTCCTCCCAAAGACCCTGGAGTTCCCACCACACTAGTCCTGGGGGAAATAAAAAAAGTAATTTTCTGGTTTATGTTACGCTCTCAAGATTTTTCTTTTAACCAGGGGAGGGAGGCACCATTTTGAAGCATGTATGTGTTGGAAATTTTGTGGTCAACTCTGCCCATGGAAGGTCCTTCCCAGATTGCTGTTGTTTCTCTTTTTAAAGGTAATCAATCAGGCAGGAAGCAAGTGCTGTAGGAGTGTTGTTGAAACATGGACCTTTTTGCCTTTTAGGCTGATGGTCACAACTTTGGTTACAACCAGAAGGTGATGATTAGTGTCACATGTGTTGCCTACCATATTAGTTGGCTATGCTCTCTGCTGTCTGATTTCTGGTGGAAAGATGGCCAGTGTGTGGAGAAAAATTGAGAAGTATTTTACTTTCTTTGAAAATTGGCATGAAAACTATGGGAACAGAGATCTAATATTTGTTGGATGACTCAACAATGAATTTATGGCACAAATACCAGTGAGGAATTTCAAGATAAATTGTTGTAAGCTGTCCTCTGATTCCTTGCTAAGTCAGATTATCTGAGGTCATGACTACTTTATAGAGGCTTCTTGACTGATTTGCTCTTAAAAGTTCTTAAATAATTGTTAATATACTGTCCTGGTTCTGACCAGGACAGGGTTATTTTTGCAGTAGTCGGGGGGGGGCATGGCCAGGACCCTGAGGTTATTCTATACCAGGTCATGACATGCAGAGGGGAGAGGGTCCCTTCTGACCAGGCTGGTGACCGAGTGTGGGGTTGGGGCAGTGCCAGATTCTGGGTGGTGAGCACTCATGTGTGAATCGTTTGCCTGCCTTGTACACTCATTAATATTATTGCTGTTACTGTTTGTTTCTTATTTCATTGCTGTCTCTAGTAAATTGTTCTTATCTCAACCCATGATCTTTACCTTTTATGCCTCCAATTCTACACTCCATCCCACCATGGGGGGAGGGAGAAGGGGGAGCGAGCTATCGGTGTGTACTTTGGAGTGTTTCTGTGGGAACACTAAATTGGACAATACCATTAATAAACTGCAACATATACACAGTACAGAATACTGATTCAGGAAAGCTCTCCTGTATTTTCCACTTCAGTAAGAAATCCTGTCACTGCCTCTGCTAATTGGAAGCCCTTTAATTCACCTTAGTCCCTAGCATCTTCCTCTGGATAGTGTAAAACTGGAATGATCATGCAACTAGAGCGAGTAACAAAGAATTGAAACGTAGCATTTGAACATGCACTTTCTATCATGAATCATCTGAAGAGTGTTAATTAGCTGCTTCATGTAGTGCTATTTCTTTCTAAGCTACTTATTTGAAGTGCTGAACATCACCCTTAAATGACTGGACACCTTGAATCCTCATGTAGGGCTAACACTTGAAAAGTTAATGCCTCTGTCTGTCTGTATATATGTTTTCTAGATAGCTTCCACACCCTCACAGATGTGTTATGCAATGCACCAGTCACATGTTGGCTGGGAGTTGTTTTCATCTGAGATACCTACAATTGTCATGTTTTACTGAATTTAAATATTTTCTCTTGCTGATTGTCATTAAGGTTGTATATGTTGGTTGCCTGCAGCGGGCCAGAACATGAATTAATCGGAAATGGCTCAGCTGCCAAACTGCACAAGCAGCATGTGGAATAGAAGGAGCTTTCAGCTGAGTAACCTCTGCTAACTTGAGGAAAACATAGCTAGCTCATGTCTGTGTCTTTGACTTTCAGTGCTTGGAAAGCCTTGACAAAGTTGTTTCTCTTGCTCTGTTCCAGACTGAGATTGTGTGACTGGTGTTCTCTCACCACCCTTATCCAAGTTCAGTTATCATAGTGGAAGAACATTAGCCATAGAATTGTTAAGCCAGATGCTAGTTCCTGAAAGTTCAGGTTTCTGGACTGGGCTTTTGGTTCAGGTCTGCTAATTTGTTAAGGTCTACCTTTGTTTTAGGAAAAAGATTCCCAGAATATATAAAAACATGTTACACAGGAATAAGACTTTTCCACTACCAAATGAGCATGTTGGCTACTCTTGTTGTACATGTGGGTTTAAATACAAACCAGTTTTAAGTTGCACTAATTCTCTATATATGAACTATAATGAAACTTAAGTGAAAACAAAACCCTGCTGCTGTTTGTTTTGTTTGGATATTGGCAAAGCTTGAGGCATGCTTTTTCTTCCTTCCTTCATAACTATTTCAATAAAGCACAGACAAAATTAATGAAGAATTACTCTGTCCCTATTTGTAAGTGAAAACAGGCATCTCTTAATGCTCTATTGTTAAGGTATGCACAGTATTTGCATAGTATAGAGTATTTTATTGCTGCTGTAGAACTACTTTTTGCAACCTCATTTTTGGGGAGTTTAACATAGAAAATGGGTTTAGGTCTTTCTTTAGAAGAAAGAATATTGGTTTAAAAAGAACAATCAAAGTAGGCATGAAAAGGCTTTGAAAGTAGCATGTGCATGGTCTGATGTCTGAAGAACTCCAGAGTAAAGTGTGTTTTAACAGCATCATTTACCCTTTTTTTTTTTCCTACCTCTGTCCTGTGGCATCCTTATCTGAAGTCACTGTTCTGACTGAAGGGTGAAAATCAGCCTATGCTACATGCGGACAGAACCTGAAAGCCAATCAAGCAAAGTATGAAAATACTTCAGGTGTTGAAAGTACTTGTTTCATTACTTAGCCTGTGGCACAGTGTCCTCATGGTAGCTTTTGTTTGCCTTCATATTCTCAGTGTCAAGTTACTCTGAGCCCTCTGAGAAGGGCCTGTACTGCTTTAACAGCATGTTAGAAGTGCTGCTTTGCATTGCCTGTACCTCAGATAAGTTTGTTTCAACTTATTCCAGAGCTGTATGTTGTTGCTTAAACATTTTCAGGTAGAAGCTCTCAATTGAATGAGAAGCCATTACCTTGAGCCTTACCTTGGTGGGGTATCTTGGTATGTGTCTCAAGACAGTGAGTCATCTCACAAGCTCAGAGATGATGTCTTTTAAACCGTAGGCTCTTGTTTCACTACTTTTGATACTTTACTCATCTCCTTTGTGTCTGTCACCTATATTTTTGATTCTTTTGAAGTTGCAAGTAAATTTTTCCACAAATGTTTTATTTTCATTGTTGTAGTAAGAAGAGATAAAAACAATGTACATCCACTGCAAGTTCAGGAGCCTCGTCTTAAAACAGATGCCGTGCTGGAATGGTGAAGTGGAGAATCAGGCCCAAAATAATGATTGATTTTAATTTATTGTAAACATGGGATTTTTTTTTTCCAAGAAGCAATTTTTTTGTGGATGAAAAGTGCCCAGAATATCTGAATTGACTCTAACATTACAGCCATCCAAAACATTCATAATAAAATCCAAACCAGCTCAAACATACTTGGTTTTTAGTGTTTCATTATAAACCCTTAACGCAGCCAAGGTTAGCAACCCTCCGAAAACCTGGCCAGGACTGTGAGGGAATCTAAAAATGAGAGAATCTAGGTCAGGGTTTTTTTTGTGGATGGAAACATGTAAAACTTGGTTTTACACGGTTTCAGCTTTTTAGCCATGCAAAAATACAAAGTTGCATTAAGTTCCAAGTGAGCAGGACAGCTGAAATGAGTGGCTCGTGTCCTTTGTTGTGTCTACATAATCCTGTCTCCTTGTGTGAGCTGATTTAGGTTCCAGTGCCTTGTATTGGGTTCATGAAGGACAACATGCATCACTAAACTATATGGCACAAAAGACATCTGTAATTGTAGTCTTTATTTGGTCTTTTGGGGCATTATTTCAGAGCGCAGGTCAAGCAGGAGAGAGATCGCGGGGCAGATTCTCCAGGAGAGTTGACCCTCCCACTGGCAGAGTGCTGTCTGTTGAAGTATGTGTCCTCCAGCATCACAGGACACAGGACTGAAAGTTTCTTGGAGCTGTAACCATGACTGTATAAGCAGAGTGCACTATCCAGGCACATGAGTAAAAGAATTTTCTGTCCCTAGCACAGACTGCTTGTTTATCCGCAGTCTTGGCGTGTTCTGGTGGGTCTGAGGAAGAGGGGAAGAATGTGCCCAGTATGTACACTTAGCTGTGATCTGGGGAAAAAGCTGTTCCTAGCTGAGGCAGTGGAACATTTGATGTCATGAAGCATAAGATTTAGTAGTATTTCTTATAGTCTTCATCTTTAAGTGTTAGGAATGCATTAATGGGTAGGTAAGTTCATTCCCAGAAGGACTAAGCTCTGGTGATAGAGGACCCCTTTCGTGCTGGCAGCGTGTAGCTGGTTCAAAGGCTAATCAAAGCTGAAACAAACCTAGTGTGGAAAATGTAGGTGGAAAGGGTACTGCCCACATCTTGCCTCATACATGTTTGGTCCTCTCCTGTGTGAATAGATTGTCAGGGAATTTCAAAATGCGATGGATTCTCCAATGTGCATACTCAACTGTTCTTTTCTCTTCACTGGCCTCCTAAGACTCATTGTGGGCTATGTCGTGTGGCCTTCTGTGCAGTGGAAAGATCTTTTGTGGCAACCTCTTGACAATGACTGATAAATCTTTACTTTTTAAAGGCTTCAATTGTAGCTGCACTGTAGCTGGGAGAACTGAGGAAGTTTCACAACAAAAATCATGATTATGAAAGCAGTCTTTCAATGGGATCTGGACTTACAACTATCCTGTATCATAAATCACCGGGCTAGTAGACAACTCAAAGTACCAATTATGTCCAGAATTATTTTAGGTACTGTGACATTATTAGTGCTAAAATTCCTCTATTGCCTCAGCCAGCAGAAACTCTCAATGGATTTTTGTTTGTTTTGTGTGTATGAGAGATTGGTTTCTTTGTTTAGGGTTTTTTGGTACATTTAAAGCAAACTCATCTTCAGTGCTGGTATCAGTAGTCATTTGCATACTCATAGGACAAAATGAACATCTGGATAGAAAAGCAGAACATGAAAATGAAGTGTGATCTTGAGTGACATCCTGAGAAAGCAGGTTGTTTTGTCAGATAAATATAAATACACTTCATAATAAGAATGGTGGTTTTACCCTTCTCACAAATGTTGTGGGAGAGACAGAATAGGATAAAAGCAAAATGTAAGAAATGAAGAGTCACTGAAAAAGAGGTTGGTGTTTCTAGTTTGATTCTTTAGGAGCTCTTGAGTTAACTGTAGGAATGGACAAAACAAAAATTTGTTTCTGTAGGTAAATTCTGAAGAGAAGAATATACTAAATCTGCTGGAGTGCTGTTTCCAGCTTAAAGAAGCTATCCACAGAATTCAATTCTTCTTACTGAGAATTAAAATTATTTTAATAAGGCCAGTTACATCTCATTAGGATTGATGTGTAAGACAAAAATACAAGAAAAAGAAGTGGTAAAGAGGCTAAATAGCCAAGTACTTCTGTCGTGACCTTACCTTCAGAAAAAGGAACAGACCTGATTTTCAGACTCTTCAATTAATTTTATTTTAATTTCTTCCAACATATTGCCATTTTATAGAAGTGGATGCCAGACCTACAGCTTGTAGTCAGCCTCTGAAGGTGTGGACAGAGAGGGGACTGTAAAGTTTTTTGAGATGTCCCAGCCTGCCTTTTAGAGGGGCCACCTACTTTTTGTGCAACTCAAAAAACAGAATTTCATCTTGTGCCAGAGGAGCCTGGTAAGTGTGCCTGCTGCTCCCCTGCTTGGGGCCTGCCTGCTTGCCTGGTCATGCCTGGACATGCACACAGAGCTTTTACATTGCAGGGGACTGAGCAGAGGCACGTTACTCTATGCCAGGTGCTCAGTGTTGTGTAGGGCAGGGGATGGCTCTTGGGCACAAGTCTTGAGAGTCAGTGGAAGGGCTGAAAGTTGGGTTGTTCACACTGGTGGTACCACTGCTGAGGGCTGTGAGTGGGACGATGCCATGAAGTGACTGAAACTTTACAGCAAGTTCTTTCTGTGTTGTCTGGAGCATTATGTTATGCACTATAAACATACTTTTCACCTTCATAGTCACGTATGAAGAAGTGAATATGAATTCACATATGAAGAAACTGAAGCTTTCCATTTACACTTTAGCTAGTATTCCTAGTTTTCCTGAAATGCATATAAAGTATCTCACTGGGATCTTTAGAATGTGTTTTATTTAAACTGCTGTTTTTCACTTCATGTTTTGGTTTTGGTGGGGGAAGGGAGTTGTGATGGCGTTCAAGTACTATTGACTCCCTCTTGTGGCTAACTTAAAAAGACAAACAAACAAAAAACCTCATCAGTTCTAGTTTTGTGGTAATTTTATTGTGCATGTTTTAATGCCTATTAGAGACTGATTTTTTTGTATCTAAAACCTTTCTGAATGCTTCTCTTGGATGTCCTTTAAATTTTTAATATGGAGAGGGGAGGCAGAATATCATAAAAGGCTGAAATTAAATGGTAACAGTTTATTTATTTCAGGTGCAGGTGAACATTTGTGTTTAGGCAGGTTTCAATCAGGAAACTCATCTTCTGGGAAATGCTGTTTCTTTGCAATCAAATAGTCCTTCCCCTGCTCCATGATCTAAATATTTCTGCATTTTAGCAGAAATATTTGGTAAATTCATGTTTACCAAACATATATGTGTATGTGTGTGTGTGTGTACAGAGTTATATAAGGTTGCTGCTTACATTTCTGAACATGTTTTTAGTACAACACCGGAAAAATCACTTCTGCAGTCACTCAACTGATGAAGCTGCAACTGCAATAGAAGGAATAGCTGCGTGGTCAGTGATTAGAAGATTTCCTTCAGATTTTTGTAATGAAATAGAACTCCATCTATGGTTCGGTGGCCAATATCTTTCTTTGTTTTCTTGCTCACTTTTTTTACTGGCCAAACGTTAGCATTTTCAGTGTTAAATAATACAGTGTTGCAGAATAGAGCCTGTAGATACCACTCTGTTTATTAGGCTACCAACAGTTTTTCTTTTCGTGTATATCCCTCATTTTCAGTAAATTTAGTTAACACAAAATTGGAGGGAAAGGTCTTAGATGACTGTCCATTTATGATATCTCTTTGCCTTGCTTGATTGGTTTTTTTTCCCCTCTCTAACAACTTATCACAAATATTTTTATTGCTAATATAGATTCTCTAACTTAGAATACTCTACTATCTGATCCCTGATGCTAAAGGCTTAATTTTTACAAGTGCCTCTTACTGGACTGGCATGGCTTTTATTCCATCACAACAACATGGAAATCTGTGCTCTTGCTAGCATGTGTTCCCCAGGCTGTTCCAAGGCACTTTTTCACATGTCATTGAACTACATCATCAGATATTTAATGACTAGATTATACTGCCTTTGTTCTTAAAATAAAGGATTAAACCCATTTTGTTCATCTGGTTTTAGAAACAGTTGTCTTCATGACTAAAGAAAGTTGTTAAATGAAAAGTTGCATTGGTTGTTACAAGGCTTTTAACCTATTTTCTGGATACCAGTTAAGATGTATTTAATGTTAAGTATGAAAAAAACATTTTTTTCCTTTTGTCTTCAGGACTTGTTTAAAATAGAGTAGACACAAAATATTTAGTAGAACTCTTAACTGTAGTCACTGTATTTACCATAGTTTAACTACAGGCTTGATCATGGAAATACTGAATTGAGAACATGGAGGTCTTGGTCCTCTTTCATCAAAGATCTGGTGATCAACAGACATACAGATCTTTCTTAGGGCTGTCCATTATTTCAGTTTTAGTCTGGGACCCACCTGCTGAAGTTCCCTTGTTTTGTTACGTCAGAGCACCCTTTCTCTGTAGCACTGCCCACATGCAGGTTGATGGTTACATTTATCCAGTTTGTGAGTGCCAGTCATCACGCTGGTACTGAAATTTATTTGAAGCACTGGTCTCCTGAATCACATCCAAAGCTGGTGGAAGCTACAGAGAAGAGGGAAGCTAGGAGTTGACATTTACTCCCCTCACGTACTTGTCTATACCAGTGTTCTGTATCAAATGCACCATGCCACTACATGGCTTGGACAGCCCCTGGGTCATGTCTGTAGATACCAACATTAAAAAGTGTATATGTAGGCTGCAGGGCACAAAAATAAAGTAAAAGCTTTTATTCAGCTTGTACTTTGATTTTATTTTTTTTTTTTTGCAACTGAGTAGTAGCACCAAGGAAAGACTATCACATCAGTTGCTCTAACACTTTGGTTTCTGCCTCCCTGTCAGCTGAGTGAGGATCCAGATGAAAATCTTCCATCTCATTTCAGCTGGCCAAAGTTCACCTGGAGCAGAACCACAGATCTGTCAATTGACTGACTTCAGAAACTTTGTTTCACCACATATTTTTCAAAGATGTGAACTTTCTGTATTTTACAGTATTTTAAGAGTCACTAGGATAAAAAAATGAGCACCATTATATATTCAAAGGTCAGGTGTGTTTATGCCTGACTTCTAAGGCAAATCTAGGTACACATATATATGAGGTAAATTCTGACTCATCACCCAGGCTTTATATAGTGTAATGCTAGACAAGCTACATAAATGCCAAGTGAAGTTACAAAGTGGGCTTTGTCAGATCTGGTATTTGAATAAATGTTTCTGGCTTTTTGCTGATTATACCGTCAAAGTAAATTCTGAAGTCTTGACCTTAATCAGTAATTTTATTAATACAACAGTCTTTTGGGCAGTAATAGGCAAACATCTATTGTGCTTTCCATATTTTTGGTTTTGTTGGCACAGTGTTTTTTCTTACATGGCTCAACAGTATCACATACTGTCTTACACTTTGGCATGTGTAAGTACTGTGGTACAGGAACAGTCTAGATTTTAACAGCATGTATATTTTTGTGTTATGAGCTGAAATGCAAATGTCTTAATTTCATCAGTTGGGCTGTGTTGTTTTTTCTTTATTCTTGCTCCTTTGTAAAACTCTTATATCATTCTGAAACTGGTCAATTAAAGACCTACCCTGCCTTTTGCAAACAGGCTTGTGCTGTACAGATTTGTTTGATACAAAACACAGCTTTTGTAGCTATTAGACACATAATCAGCAGGGATATGTTTCCCCCAGCTCTTTCCTGAGCAGAAAGTTGCCAGATTATTTCACTCTTTTTTTTTTTTTTTTTTTAAGTTTGTATTCTTCAAACTGTCTCCTGGATTCTGAATAGGTGAAGTAATTTCCACATGCAGATGGTTCATGCCTTCATACATGAGCCTGCTTTTCCCTTCTGGATTCCTACAAGTAAATTAACAAGTGAAGCTATAAGCCAGTGACTAACCAGCAGCATGCTCAGCTTCTCTGTTCTCTTCCAGACTCCTGCTTGGCTCTGTCGGTGGTGTTGGGTTGTGGTCCACGTTGTGCTGGCAGGGAGCTAGCTTCACGTGGCTCCTTCTGGCTTTGCATGTCACTAGTGGAATCTCCTTTTACTTTTTATAACTTTGTATGTCTTCAAAGGCAGCCCAGCCTATCCTTTCTTGTACTTGAATAAAGAGCTCCCCAGATTGAAAAGGGATGCCAAGCTGAGTGCTTTCTCCAGGTGTCAGGGAGAATGCAGGTAGCAGTTGCAGCCTGTCTGGGAATGTGCATGTTGTAAAGCAAAGCCTTCATCATCTACACTTTTCTTTCCTGTGCTCATTTCTGTCATAAATGGATTTCAGAATTTTCATTGGGTTAGTTTAATGTCTTGGGTACTTTTATTAATAAATTTGTTGCTGTAAGAGAAGTCCACTCACTATTATTTTTATACTTTATAAGGAATATATTTAAATTTATGATATAAAATTTACTACTTAATATGTTTATTATACATTATTTTATAATGTATGATTTAATGTTTTATAAATATAATTTATGTTCAAACTTCACTTTTAATTAAAAATCAAGCAAAACCTCATGCAATCTAAATGTAAACGTCTCCTAGAACTAGGAGGTATTTAGATATTTGTCTATTTCATTTTATTTCAGTAACTTTTGTGATAAGAATTAATGAAAAATGTGTTTCCCAGTTATGTAATAATATATTTATATATTTAATAATTTAACAATATGAATATATATAAAAATAAATATAATAAAAATCAGCTCTCCAGCCTGTTGATGACCCCTCTGGTTTTTGCCAGTATATTCTGTTAAGATCTGACATGAGACTGATGAGATACCATATGACAACAACTTCCTCTCAGTGGTTGCTGGCCATAGGGGCTGGAGTTTCTGCCTTTGCTCATAGGCTTATTTTCCCCTTGAGCTGGAAACAGGTTTCAGCTGTTGACAGTTAGTGCCTCTGAGCCTTGTGTTATACCTGTGAGTAAAATGCTCAGCAATTTCCCCTTCAGTAAGGAAATGCTTGAAGTAGGGACCCCTTTTGGTGTCCCAAGGGGCTGAGTGAGGCCAGCACTGTAGCTGTGGCAGCCGGCTGCCTCTCAGGATCTGCTGTCTCACAGCCCCACAATCCCCAGGCACCTTTTCTGGCAGCAGCGTGGTTCCCTTCCCCACCAGAGGCTGTGGTAAGGTGGTTCATGTGCTGCACACGTCATGGCATCTTGAGACATGGAGGAGGGAGATCCATTGACAGGCTGCGGTGTGGTTGAAGGAGAATAATCCAGAAGAGCAGACTCCTTTTCTGTGTATGAGTCACCAGCTGGTGATGCTGCATGACATTGGAAAGTGCAGGATATGTGAGCAGCCACAACTCTTCAGATAATCCAGAGTAGCAACTTTGAACTCACAGAGGGGAAGGCAGTGCTCTCCAAGATGAGATGGGAGAATGCAGGCTGGCTGCGGAGCACCTGATGTATTCTTTGCTGGGTAAAAAACTGGCTGGGTGGCTGAGCCCAGAGAGTTGGGGTCAGTGGAGTTAGATGCAGTTGACGGCCTGTCACAAGTGGTGTTCCCTAGGGTTCAGTTTTGGGGCCAATCCTGTTTAATACCTTTATCAATGATCTGGATGAGGGGATCAAGTTGCACCCTCGGTAAATTCACAGCCAATGCAAAGTTGAGTAGGAGTGTTAATCTGCTGGAGGACAGGAGGGCCTCCAGAGGGATCTGGACAGGCTGGATCGATGGACCAAGGCGAATTGTATGAGGCTTAACAAGGACAAGTGTTGGGTTCTGTCACAACAACCTCATGTAGTGCTACAGGCTTGGGGAAGAGTAGCTGGAAAGTAGCCCAGTGGAAAAGGACCTGGGGGTGCTGGCTGACACCCATCTGAACATGAGCTAGCAGTGTGTCCAGGTGGTCAAGAAGGCCAATGGAATCCTGGCTTGTATCAGAAATAGTGTGGCCAGCAGGACCACAGCAATGATTGTCCTCCTGTACTCACCACTGGTGAGGCCTCACCTTGAATCGTGTGTTCAGTTTTGGGCCCCTTACTGCAAGAAAGACATTGAGGTGCTGGAGCATGTCCAGAGAAGGGCAATGGAGCTGGTGAAGGATCTGGAACATAAGTCCTACAAATGTCTGAGGGTAGTAGGGTTGTTTAGCCTGGAGAAGAGGAGGCTCAGGGGAGACCTTATTGCCTTCTACAACTCCTTGAAAGGAGGTCGTGGCGGCGTGGGGTTAGGTCTCTTCTTCCAAGCAACTAAGTGATAGGACAAGGGGAAATGGCCTCAGGCTGTGCAAGGGTAGGTTTAGATTGGAAATTATGAAAAATTTCTTCATTGAAAGTGTGGGTAAGCATTGGAACAGGCTGCACAGGGAAGTAGTGAAGTCACAACCCCTGGAAATGTTCAAAAAACAAGTAGATGTGACACTCCATGGTATGGTTTAGGGGGCGTGGTGATATTAGGTCAAAGGCTGGAGTTTTTATGATCTTTGAGATCTTTTCCAACCTAAGTGATTCTATGGTTCTGTGATCTGCATTGGGGATAGTTTGGTTCCTGCAAGCAAAGGCTCCAGATATTACCAAACTATAATGAGAAATAAATGGTACTCATTCCTTTTTATGAAAAATTAGCAAATTAAATGATTTAAGGACATGGGAGATGCCCTCCTTGTATACTAGCTCTTGCATTAGGCAGTTAAATAATAAGGTAATATATTGCTTTTTTTTTCCCTCTCTGTCATTCCTCTTTCATTCTTTGTAGTTACTCAGGGATGTTGCTTAAATGGTTGCAAAGATGGTGGCAGAATAATTTTTCTTAAAAAGTTGAAACCAAATTTCAGCATAATGGTAATTATTTCCAGACCTGACTGGTGGTGATTCTAAAAGAATAAACTCTTTGAAGATATTGCAAAATATCTTCCAAGTTTCTATGAATTTAGTAATTTCTCACTGCAGAAGGGACTGTCATGAGTGCATATTACCTCCTGCATGGACAGGGTTCCTTACATAACAGCATGTTGTTCTTAGAACTCTAAAAATAAGCTAAAAGAAATGAGTAGAGAAAATCCGTCTCATAAGTTGTTCCAGACCTTGGTCTGGACTTGATGTTAAACTTGATGTTAAAAAAAAAAAATCTTGTTTCCAATAAGAATGTCTACTGCAATTTCCAAATGTTATTCATAATTATATGTTTTATATCCAAAGTTGAGTTGTCCTCTATCAAATTGTCTTTTCCTACTGGCACTTACAAACAGTTATCCTGGACCTTCTCTATAAGATAAATATCCTCAGCTGCTTGAATTTCCTAGTCTGCTGAAATATGCTTTAGTCATTCTTGTGGCTCTTATTGATCTCTTTCCTTTTTTTCCATCCTATCTGTGTTGTGAGCAGCGAAACAGAGTGGTATGCTAGCTGAGGTTACGTTAGTGCCGGTAGAGACAGTGTTATTTTCCTGCTTGGTATTCCCTTGTCTGCATACTCATGAAAGATGATAATCATGTATTATATACTATTTTCCCCCACAAAACAGAGAGATAAAAATCTAGTACGTTTCAGTTGCCTTCTGGTTGAACAGCAGATCCCCTGAATTGGAGTATGGAAAAGATGCTGGTTTAATATGTGTCATGTAGGGATATTTGTAGGGTTTCCTTACTAGGTTGTACTCCATGGGTGTCCTGAGAAGGTTATTAGGTTTTATGAGAGGTAATGTAGCTTGAATCCTTATGAGGCCACTTCCAACAACTGCTGTCTTGTCTGATGACAGAGAAGGGGAACTTTCAGAATTAAAATCAGTATTTTTCCTACATGTCAGAGAGTATGCTGGTACGTGATGCTTCCTCATCCCATCTGAACATCTGATAGCAACTGCAGGCAGCACTTAATTTCCCTTACACCTTTTAGGAATGTTTTTGGTTTTGATCAACTAGAATAGACAATATCTTGGCACTCATTTGCATCTACACTGCAAGGACTCCAAGACAGAGGTAAGCCTAAGAGCAGAGCAAAGGTTCCTGAGCTGGATCAATGGCAGCACCTCAACTATACCTCACTGACGTCTAGAAGGATCTGAAGCACCTGAGAAATGAGTTATATTAGCTTTGCTGGTGGGAACTGCCATTTTCGATTTCACAGTACAATTCACTCTCTCCTGGCATATGTGGATACTACCTCAGTGCACAGGCATCTAAAAACATAGAAATTCTGAGCTTTATTGCTAAGAAGCAAAACATACTTGGAGCACAATAGAACAAGGAAATAGATGAATGAGGGAGAGAGGATTGGCAGAATACATCAATTTTTCTTCCCTTAAACCACCAAATTGGGGTTTTTTTAAGGTTAAGTGAAACCAAGCAACCACATAATAAATTTTTTAAAAATAAAAATGAAACCCCTTATTTATTGCATTTTTTGAATAAGCTATATCTCCCAAAGGCATTTAAAATCTTTCTTGCCATAGACTTATTTGATAGTTCAGTCACAGTTTGGCCATGGTCTGATAAGTATAATTAGCCAAGAGCATCACCAGCCTGGAGGACATTGTTGCTATTTCATGCCTTAATAAACATGTCTGTGAAAGGAAAAAAAAAAATTGAGAAATTTTTAGTGTCAATACAAGCATGGAAAATAACTCACATTCCTTAAAGATCTTGTGCAGGATGAATCATAGCATTGCCTAAGTAAATCACATGGAGTTGAGGAGGGCCTGCCTGGCAGCATTAAGTTGTCAGGAATGGAAAGCAATTAGAAGTGACTGTTAGCAGATGGAGGTAGGGCTGCTGCTGGCTTGGAGGGCAGCACTGAGCAGTGTCTTCTTGATGCAGCTTTGCAACATCCCACTTTTCTATGGGCAGTGTGTGTCAAGGTTCACAGGTGGGATTTGTGAGGAGAGGTACTTTATTTGTTGAAGCAAGTAATAAAATATTAATGGGTGGGAGGAATACATGGTTTTGGATGCACAAGCTGCTCTGCTGATCCAAAATAGCTGCAGCAGTCTTCACAGCTCGTTAACAGTTTAACAACTGTTTGGAGCATAGATAAAATGTGTTGGTCCAGCCATCTGACAGCAGGAGTGATGGGTGACTATAAAGCAAGGTGGACAAATAGTGAGCTCTTATGGGAAACAGCATAACCTGAAACTTATACTGCCTGTGTACTGGGGACAGGCTGTCTGGGAGGAGGGAGGAGAGTTGGAAGTATTTTAAGACCAGTATTCCTGTTGAGTCTGTAGGTTTTTTTACTTTTTGTTTTGGTGTCCAGTGGAACCTACATGAATATTTATTTCCAGCTCTGTCTTCTGAAGAGTTCTTACCCATTTCCTTCAAGGATCTAGACTGAGCAGTCACTGGGTTGTTAGGGTTTTTTGCCTCTGGTAACTGGATATTTCTGGCCTTTATCAACTGTGAGTTCATTCTGGCATCTACTGGCTGTGGTTTTCTACCCATAGTTTCCCTGAGGGCATTTTGCCCACCAGATGGCATGTATTGCTTATTAGGAGGTGCAAGCCTCTGCTTCTGTCATGTTTCTGATTATGTCACAAGTGGGATTTACCACCACAGTTGCAAAAGTGTGTCAGAAAAACATGTTAGCCCAAGCACTGTTTAGTTCCTTTTGACATGTGGAGTTTAAAAGCATTAATACCTTTCTGATATTGTATGAATTTAGCAAACTGAAGCCTTGTTTAAAAGTATAATTAGAGATGGGGAAAGGTTTCTAGGAAGACCTTTCTTTGAGGCCTGTATGGTTTGTGGTTGCAGCTGAACTTAGCTGAAGTGAACTGGTGGTACATCACCACTTTGCCAGTCAAAGGTGAAATGTTCAATCTGCTTCTACTTGGCCACCATCTCCTTTGGGTTATGCAGAAACTGTACAGGGATGGTGTCAGTACTTTGGTGAGCAAATTAGGCCGTGTTTTAGCAATGCAAGTGCTACGTAGCCCTTTTCTTTCTTCTTCTGTGGAACAGAAAGGTAAAATATCACTATTTGTGATAAATAGGCAAGATAGAACCCTTGGTTTATGAAGTAAAATTTCAGATACCCCTTAATGGTCATCAAGCATGTGACTCACCTCTTATAAAGAATAGGAACTAATATGGCCCAGCTGGGATCTGCCTTGCACTATACTCTAGGCAGAAGACTGTTTGAGCATGACAGGGTTGTAGCCTCCATTTTTGCCCACGAGTAGTTCACTTCTTTGATGGACTTGAGGGTGGCACATCCACTTTTTGCTTCCTTCTTCTTGACCTGATCATGCTATACATCAAGTCAATTGGTTCTATTGACCAAGAGAAATTTTGGAAAGAGAATGGATGCAACAGATCCTTCTTCACAGCATCAAACATGCGTAACTGTTTGGAACTGATGCTGATTATTCTACAGCATCTTTAAGAAAGGCTGGTGAGGTGCCCCATCAGTAGCAGGACAAAATGTGATTTGATGTCTTAAAGCCCCCCTCAGAGATGGAAGAGTTGGTGATCAGATGTAGTTTGGTACATCCTGTACCTTGTGGGGTGGGAGCCTTTGGCTAGTTTCCCTAGACTCCCAACATTTTACCCCGTTTTCTCACTGCATTGACCTAGGCATTTGGAAATCCTTCATCCTTGGGGTAAGTTTTGTGCTGAATATATGCCTGATTTCAGTTACAGCATTAAATAAATGTGTCTGTGTTACCTGCTTATGTGTCCAATCCAGAAAGTTCATACAATGGACCAATTTATAGGGCAGTGTAGATTATTTGGAAATAACGTGAAGCTTCATTCTGGAACCTATTCAACAGTGTAGAATATGTGCTTACTAAATAAGACTGGATTTAAGCACTTTGTGCTAAGCTTTTTTTGCACATTTTCTCTTTTGTTTGTCGGAAGCAATTGGGATTTTATATACCATGTTTCAAGAAACAGAATTTAAAAATTATGAATATAACTTGAATTCTGTTGTAAACCATGCAATTTTCTTTGCAATCGCATTCAACATGGGAACATATTTTATATTAAAATGAAAATGGGGCATGAGGGGAAAAGACTTCATTAGGATTAAGAATAAGATGGCAGAAATGATTGCTTCTAATAGTCATCGAAACTCACTAACCAATTGAATTTGCCTGTGAGTAGCAAGGATAGTGTCTGGAGTAGTTATATGGTAACGGCATGAGTTCTTAGGTATTTCTCCCAGTGGATAGTTTACAGTGGTTCAACACTGTTCATTTAAAAGACATTTGCTTGGGAACAAAAATATATTATTTCATATATCTAACAAGCCTGCAGAGGCTGAGAGTGGTTCAAAACCTACACCTTCATCTCTTTCCCAGTGTCTGGATATTCTGTTTTTGAAAGCAAAGGTTAAACACTGGAAATCCTTTGCCAGATGTCTGTAAGTACCTTCATGTTATAGTTTCATTGTCATAAGTTAGCTTTCCATAGGTCTCTTCAGGTACTTGATTTCTGCGTCTGGTCTTGTATCCTTTTTCATTCTTGCTGCATATATCCCAACTGCAACATGCCTCGCTAATGACGAAGGCACTGTGGCTGTCACAGCTTGCTTGAGCTCATGGCAGGAGAGTTACAGATCACGTCTCTCTGCAGCAAACCTTGGGTTTCGTTGTGACCCCTGGCAGAAAACTCCCCAGTATGTGAGATGATGTAGAGCATTACATCTATTGACACTTCAAAGGGCTGCTTTTGGCCTCTTAAAACTGGCCTCATTTTGGCTGCAGCACAGCACATCCCACCTGGGGTTCAGTGATCCATTTCTTCTGACATGTAAGAGAAGGGATTGTGGTGCTGCCTTCCCCAAATGTGAGCTAGAGCCAAACTTTGGAGAGGCAGGGCTCAGCTGTGCAAGTCATGCAGTGCTGTGACACAATAGGATGCTCTTACAACTCGAGCATTTTGGCAATCCAGTAAATGATGTGGCTCCATGTGGAGCCAAATCAACCCAGCTGACAGGATGGAACCTGCATCTGGCTTGGCACTGAAAGAAATGTCTTGTAAATCTGTCCTGTGGTGTGACAGGTTTGCAGTATCCAGAAGAGCAGAAACAAGCTCTCCTTGAAGTAATTAAGTGTTCTGCAAATAGTGAGAATTCCCCTGGAACATTTCACTTTGTCCGTCCCTAGGAACTTGGGTTAAATCCTACAGAATCTCTTTCTCTAACAGTAATTCCTTTCTGTTCCTTAATGCTCCTGGTTTTGGAGAGCCTTTTTGTCCCTATGTGTGCCAAAGTAATGCTGTTGTAATTCCTTCAGCTTGTCATATAGTTTCTCTAGTCTGAGTAATCTTAAGAGAATGCAGAAACGGGTGAGCCTGTCAAATTATTGGAAGCACTGGAAGCGTACGTCTGAGTCATCCAGAATCTCAGGTAGTGGAGTGGAATCTCAGGTAGTGGAGGAATTTCTCATGAACTGGTCATGTTTTTGTTTCCAGAGAATGTGAAAAGAGTTTGTTTGAGCCTATGGTTGATGCAATATACTTTAGAGATAAACCCATCAATACATTACTTTGTGCATAAGTTTTGTCTGCTTTTAGAACTTTAATTTTTAGAGAAGGAGGATGCAGTTGCTTTGCATTTTTTTCCCCTTGATAGGTACAAAATTAATTACAGTAATTAAAATTTTTCAATAGCTGTCTTGACTGGGTAAAATATACATGAAAGGATAATTTTATGACATTACAGAAGTATACATATTTTATAGCCACCATACATCTTTGCAAATAAATTAGGATTTCCATAGAATAGGTACTGAATTAAGGGCTGGCTCTTGAATGCAGCTACACCAACATCAGTCTGTAAGACTCTTTTTCAATGCTATTAGAACAAGCAGTGAGGCAAAAGTGCAGAAGATTAAGTAATAACAAAGTTATGTTCCCAGCGAATTTCTTAACCATCATTATCTAATGACAATACGTAGGACTGCAAAGATTAACTATTTTGGCAAATTCTTAACCATGAAGAACCGAAGCACCTCTTCTCTTGTACTGTATAGGTAGTGCTCATGATCAGCCTAGACACTGCAGGGGCAGGGGTGTTCTTTTTGCTTTTACAGCAAAACTGACTTCAAACTGCACTTGCGAACCATAGATGGCTGTTTTTCATGACACTCTTCAGCCACACAAAGTTGGAGTTGGAAGTATTTTCTTTTTTTTTTTTTCTTTACTATTTGCTGGAAATGTTACAATGTTAGTGCAGGTTATGTTTGCATCTTCCTTCTCTTTCCTATGCCCCATTCCAGAAGCGGAAGCAACTGTTTATTGCAAGTCTGGGTGTAGTCACTCGAATTGAGAATGCAGAACAGGAGGCTCCCAGAAACTGGAGTTCTTGCACTAAGTATGGAAAGCTTGGCTCCACAAAGAGTTTCCAAATGGGCAAAAGCTCTTCCATGTGTTTTTGGGAAAGAGATGTAAACAGCATCCCTGAAAAAGTTAATGATGCGCTTGCTTAGCATATAAAGTTTGTGGAGTTGCCCTTAAATATGCTAAAGACATTATGGCTTGAGAAAGGAATTAGTGTCTGGCAAATGATATGTTTGCATGTAGAGAACAATAATGTCTTAAAACAGAAAATGTATTTATGGGACAATCCAGGCTGTGCATATTTGTGTGCTGCAAATGCTGCAATGAGAGCAGAGTGAAAATGCCTTGGAGCATTTCTGGAAATTTCAAGTGGAAATACTAGGAATAAGTGCTGAAGGTGATAGTGCGTAGGAGAACAGTGTAGAGCATTATGGAGACTTCAACCAACCAAAGAAATACAAAGACCTATGATCAGCTTGTGTCATAATTATTTTCTTGTTGTCATTGGACATAATTTGGGCCAAATTATCATCTGGAAGTAGTGTGACACTGAAATTGCTACTAACCCAAGTTTCAGAATAGCTTTCCAGACAAATTTTAGTATTTAATCTCTTACATTAATATATCTGCTTCTCATATGGAATCTTGCAGTAACCAAAGAGGAATGCTTTTCTTGGTCAAGAAAAAATTTCCTGGAACTGAGGAGAGTGGAGGCATCGGTCCAGTTTCCAGCAGAATCTGACATTTTCATTGGCATTTTTTATCTTATTTAGGGCATGAAGTATTCCAAGAAGCAGTTGGACAAACATTAAAAATTGAAAATGAAACACCTGACTTTGGTGCTAGGATCTGATGAAGTTATTGGTCTTATAATAAAGTTTACTGTTTGAGAGACACTGTTAAAGGTAAAATTGAATTTTAACTGTAAAGTTTATATGATCATGTTTATTAATGTTGCTTTCCCTAGGGTTGCTTATATTTTGTTTAAGTAAAATACGTAAAAAGTTAAATGCCCGACTGGCTGGATTAAGGTGGTTATATGTTAGAGTCCTTTCCTTTCCTCATTGCATTTTTATGAAGATCAAAAGTTTCTGTATTGGAGTGAAGGCCTACGTTCAGAAAAACTTTTTAGTCACGTCAAATTAGAAAATGGAAGAATTTTGCCACTCTTTAATATAAGCAATGCTTTCAGAATGCTCTGCAGTAAGAATGTAAATTTCAGAAACTGAAGTTGCTATTGTAAATATTGAGATCCAGATTAAAACATGTTTTACATTAGCATTGAGTTGCTCTTGTGCAAATGTATAAAATTAAAAAAAAAACTTATTAAATATTTATATGCAATTTTACCTTATCATATGAAGGTTGAGTCTGAATCATTTGAAAATAAATCATGTAAACCAGCATAGTAACGTCTGAATTTTGAGCTGTTGATAAGTTTGTGAGCTTCTCCTTCTAAGTCCCTGATCTTTCTACTTAAAAAAAATAAAAGAACAAATTAAATTTTAAATTCTTAGCTCTTCTCAACCTTAAACTCAAATCTTTTATATTTTCAGTCTTTAATATAATATAACTTGTTAAAAAAATCTTTTAATGCTGACAACTAAAAGTCTAAGCATGTCTCTTTAAATATGTATTTTAATAACAATAGTGCTGACTAGAACTGCTGTACATAACCATCTCTTACTGCTAAGAGCTACACAAAAGAGTCAAACTCCAAGAGCTTGCATGGCATTGTGTGGAGTGTTTTGGTTAGATACAGCTTTTGACTTTGAATCCAGCACTTCAGACCACACACCTTTTGACTTTGTTTTTCTTCTTTTTGTTTCTGACAAGAAAAATGTCTACCAGACTGAAGGTGTGTTAGGGGGGCTTTTTTAACCCCTTTTTAATTTTTTCCTTCCTTTTTTTTTTCCCCCTTCATTTAAAACTGGTTCAAAATTTGACTCAAACCATTCCTGGCTTTTTAGAGCTGTTAAAAACGTGTGTACTGCATAAGATGGGACAGTGTCTGGTTTTTTTCTTTAGTAATTTTGTTTCTCCAATCAGTTATGTACTGTTTCCTTTCTAAATGTGCGAAGGTGATGGAGGCTATAACAAGACTATTAGAGTGTAAAGAAGGGACAATATAAAGCAGCAGTACAGATGTCCTTTGGAGCTTTGCTACCTGAGGGGTTTGTAAGGATGGAGAGTAACAAGTTTCCCTTAATTGTGAATTGGTTAGTGTCCATGAACTAGACCTGAATTCACAGAAGAATTAAAATTATAAATGCTAAAAAGAGGACAGAATTTTGCATGAGGTAAGAGAAACTACTTGGGGGAGTGCATGAGAGAAGCTTGATGACCTACCTGCTGCAAAAGCGAGAAGACAGAGTCCCTAGGTGAAACGGGGATGCTTTTTCGTACTAGAAGGTCAACTGGGGTGGAGAGCAACTGCAAAAGAGCTGTGAGCTCTCGGAAACAGAAGTCAGTAACACAAGGGTTTTTATCTGGTGTTGTGGGTGACTTAAACTATTTGAAGACATGAATTTGTGGTGGAGTTTTTTTTGAGGTCACTGGCTTCTGACTATACTCTAAGGTCATTTGGATCTGATGAAGATTGTGGAGGCTGCCCTGCGATGCGTAAACTAAAATCTTGGGCTAGAAAATCAAATGCGGGATCCTGTCCCAGAAAAAGGCACATTCCTAGCATCCCAGAATCCTTTAGGTTGGAAAAGACCTCTTAAGATCATCAGGTTCAATCATTAACTCATCACTGCACTTCCACCACTAAAGCATGTCCCCTATTCCTGATGGAAGAAGTTTACTTGGGAAAGAATCAGAGATGTGTCAGTGATAAGACTAGTACAGTAGCAATGGTATTTAGTATCTTAAAAGAGATTAGACAGTGCTGTGCACTATTCCATAATCTATTTGCAATAGGGAACTAAAGGTATGATAAGCATATCAAATACATATTCTGAAGAAGTGGTCTTAGGTGGTGCTATGAAAAATAAGGAATATTGTGGAAAACACTACAGAAGATTAAGACAATAAGCAAGAATTGCTTAATGTGAGGTCTTTCAAAAGGTGTACTGGTCATGGAGAAGAAGGGATGGAAGTCAAACAATGGTATTGAGTAATTTTATTAGTAAACATACCATTAGAGTACTCTCTTGCACAGACATATAAGCTGGATGGTCAACAGTGAACAGTATGACAGGAGTCTTTCAGAAAGAACTACCAGAAAAAGTAGCATGAAGCTCAAAAGATGAAGCTAGTCAACAGAAGCAAGACAAGATAAAAAGACTGAATAGGAAACTGTTTTTAAATAGCTGTGCAGAATAAAGATGACCATTGCCTTAAACTGAAGGGGTGAGGCTAAAGGCAATCAGTGACTCAGAGGTGAGAGGGAATTTGTCAGTACTGATTTTTTTTTTCTGTAATTAAGTAATGGCAGGTAAAGTTGTGAAGCTCTTCTCTGAGGCGTGCTTTTATATGCCTTTATGCTCATACTTCAGCTATTGCATGTGGGACTGCATGGGTTATAACTACCCTTCCAACTGAGCAGAGTTAACATACAGGATGGGACTGGCTGGGTTCTGCTTGCCTTACTAGGCAACTGAATGTGTTTGGTGGCTGCCCGCCACAGCTCCTAAAATTATGGTGGTGAAGCTTTCCTTCCAAAGGTTTGCATGAGAAAAGATGAGGATTCTATAAAGCTACCTTTATTTTTTTCTGCAGAAAAGTCAATGAATAATATTTTCATGCTCAATATACCTCTCTTGACAGCAGCATTGCATTTCCCTCAGTGTACAGCTGTTCTTTGTGTGTTGGTAATACTGCAGTTGTCAGCCCAATCATGGTGCTTTGCCTCACTGATAATTTATCATATAAATCATTGAAGGGAGTGGATTTTGGTTTTTTTTTCATGTCATGGCAGTGTGCCTCCTTACTACAGATACTATATATCTGGTGATTCAGACTGAGCATCCAACCATATTCATAATTCCTTTTCTGATACTGAGTCGTGAATATCTTTATTCCTGCTTAGTTCTCTTCCCTTTTGCTAAATGCTCGTCCTGTTCCCTACAGCTATTTCTTATGAACCTGGAATAAGGTTGTCAGATGATACCTGTTCCTTTTCAAAGAGCCTAAAGGGAACCTGGCTCTTACCTTATTTGTTTATATGACTCTTCATTGTTCCTGAAATACAGCAGACCATTTCAGAAACAGCAGTAGTGTTGGTAAAAATGTATTAAATATATGAAATCTGAACTCCAGTGACCTCTGTGCATTATGTCTTTTATTTTGCTGCTTTTTCATTAAGTTGCTTTCTTACCTTCTTCCTCTAACCAAACCCTGTAAAAACACCTTGGTGGAGTTTCCTTGTTTTATCAATTACAGACTCCCTGTGTTCTCAGCACTACTGTTAAAATAATGTTTTTGATACAGTTGCTCATTATTGCAAAAATGACCTTTCTGCGCTGGCAAAATTAGGGCAGTCTCAAAGCTCAGCATGAACAAGTCACTGAATTTCGCTTCAAGCTGACTTCTCCCTTCCTGGGATTAAAGCACCTGTACAGGCGTGCACTCCCTTGGCTCCCAGCACATCCTCAGCCACTTATGCTGCTTTATCAGCAATCCAGCTCCACTCCAAAGCAGTACTCACAGCTGTGAAGCAGCAAAAGCTGCTTGCTGCTGCACTTGGGCACTGTTTAGGGTTGTTTGATGTTGTAACTACATTCGATTAAAGGGACACCATCACGTAAGTACACTGAAGGAAGATTAGTCACTCGCTGGCTGGGCACTGTTTGGTATGTGCGATACAGATAACTACAAGGCACGGAACTGTCTGGGAGCCTTTCCATGATATTCTGGGCCATGGAGGGGTGCCTCTAATTACTGCAGAAGCTCAGGCATGTGCATGAATGGAGAGATGCTGAAGGGGGAAAAATATATTCCAGAAAAATGATGCTGTACAGTTATTCTGTAAACTGTGCAGAAGCACCACGACTGTCTTAGGCTGCTTGATAGCTGTCTGCAGTCCTGGAGCAGATGTGGTAACTTAACCAGAGAATCACTCTTCCTTCCCACTCCGGTACCCTGTTCCCTTTACCTTAGGTGAAAGCAGCAGCTTTTGCTGGAAATGAATTGCTTTATCCACATCAGTCACTCCCAGGTTGGGATTTCTGTACACGAGCTGCTTGTGTGAGCCTGTTATGTGAGTTTCTGTTTCCTCATGCCCCGAAGAGGGGAGCTGTTTCTTTTGTATTACTGTTTGTTTGTTTTTCTCTGACAATAACAAACAATAACTTTTAGATCCTGATAGTATTAAGCCTTGTCTTTCCTTGCCATATGCTATTATAGTTCTGTATGCTCATCTTGAGATTTGGATAGCTGAGAAAGTATTCTTCTTTCTTCCTTGACTAGATTTTAATAAAAGTAATGTCAAATACCAACCATTTTCTGGATATTTTTGTCCTGCAGGACTTTCTGGGGAAATAAAATTTTCCTTGTTATCACCAGAGTTCATGTATAACACTACAGGTGGTCAGACATGGATCACAATTCTCCTGTATGATTTTTTTATATATGGTCTTTGACTGAAATTTAAAAAAATCTTACTGGAAAACTCTGTCAACTTTGCAAAACTCAAAATTTACTTGGAGTAATGCTAGCTTGAGCCATTGACTAATGTATAGGAACTGGGATAATTGTTTCCAAAAATTAGTCTAAGAATTATTCTCATGGTTCTCTGAACTTCAGGAAGACAATTATCACAGAATTATGAAATCATTTAGATTGGAAAAGACCTCTGAGATTGTCACATCCAACCTATGACCGAACACCATCACATCAACTAGACCATGGCACTGAGTGCCACATCCAGTCTTTCCTTAAACACCTCTGGGGCAGTGACTCCCCACCTCCCTGGGCAGCCCATTCCAATGTCTAACCACCTTTTCTGTGAAGAAATTCCTCCTAGTGTCCAACCTAAATGTCCCCTGGCACAACTTGGTACTATGTCCTCTTGTCCTTTCACTAGTTGTCTGAGAGAAGAGGCCAACCTGGCTACAACCTCCTTTCAGGTAGCTGTAGAGAGAACTGAAGAGAGTTATGATACTAGCAAGCTGAGGAGCTTGCTTACGCACTACACCCACCAGTCTTCTGACTAAAATTGCTGGTTTCCATATGTATTAACTAGGTCTACCTCACCTTTGTAAGGCTGTTGACAGAAAATGCCCATCTCCTGGTATGTTTTTTCTTTCCCTTATGTTCAGACATGTTTATTAGGAAGCCTAATATTTACCCGCTTAAGCAATTGGCTGCACATCAATTTTTTTTAGTCCTAAATGCCAGATTGCCTGTTTACAACTTAACCTTTTCTTGACCCAGTTCACAGCTTACTTTCTTGACTTATGGCCCTCACCAGTTTTTCACCACCATTTGGCTCCAGCTGTTCATATAAAAAGAGGTATTTAATTGCACCTTCCAGTCAGCCTTAGGGCTTGAGAACACTCATCAGTTTTAATCATGTTTGCAATGCTCTATATAGGAGAGACAGCAGCTCTTAACACTTTGCAGTATAATGTGTTTTCAGTCCTATACTTATTGGAAGTGCTTATATGGCATTCTTACAGGATTTGAAAAATCATGTGGGAGACTGTACAGATCTCCATCATATTATTTTTCAATTTTCTTTTCTTCTGACTGAAGGATTTTTAGTTCTTTTTGATGCAAAAGCTGTTCCTTATTTTTCCTTTTCCTCAACATCCTTCTCTGAACTGCTTCTGCTTGTACCAAAGTGTTTTGACAGGAGAGGACCAGGACAGCATGCAGTACTTGAGTTGTATTTTTCCTCTGTGATGATGATTGCTTTTTTCCTGTTCATTATTCCTTTGTGAGAGTTTTGATTTTGCCCTTTTTTGTTTGTTTGAGGCTATATTTACTTGGAGCTACAGTGTGTAACTGTCTATTGCAATCCCAAGATCTTACTTGTCAATAATAATGGAGTGCTCAAACTCCTTCACTTTGTGTGGAAAATTATATATTTAAGAGTGCATGCCTGAAAGTTTATCCAAATGAGTTTCATTCATATCTACATTAAATTATTAGACAATGTAATGTCCAATAACAGTGTGATTAAGACTTTTCTGTAGTTCTTCAGAGCAAGCCCTCATCTTCACCTTCTTGAACAGTTCATTCTATCAACAATGATATTTATTGTTTTCCTATTAAACACATTGTCTAGATTCCATAAGAGCATACTGAACTGTCCGGAATCCTTCCTTTAATGGCAAGAAGCAACTGGTAACTCCTACTTTGTTTCCTATTCTCATAAATAAATAAGGAGTTTATCTTTGAGATCTTCTCACTTCTTTTGGCTGCCCAGTTTCTTTCAAGACCTTCAAGGTAGACATTCATTGAGCATCTTCTGGAAACATGAGTGAACCATGGCCATCAGATCTTTCTTATTCCTTTGGTACTTTTCTTTTGATTGAGACTGCTGCCTGCAGTGGTTTTGTTTGCCAGCTTACAAGTAACCTTAGATTTTCCATATTTTGGCCCTCTACTCAAGAGCTCTCTAAGTGCTCAATTCTGAGCCGTGTGATGGGGATCAGAGGCTTTCTGACTGAAAGGCCAGTTTGTACAGCTCAGTAATCGGGTGGTTTTTCTTCTTCTTTTGTGTCTGGTGGAACTTGGGTAAATTCCCCTCTCCATCTGGATAGCTTAAAACCTGCAGAAGGAGATGCTGGTATCCATATTCTGCAGTCCAGCAGGATTGTTTAAAGCAATATCAGTGGGAACAGTTCCAGGTTAGTCTCTGCAGCACAAAAGACCTACTGTGAGCCAGATCTGTGTCCAAGATGTATTCACATTATGCAAGTATTTCCTGTTCACGATGACTATTAATCAAACCAGACAACTCTTTTACAGCAAAAACTTTCTATAAAATTCATATTTAAGACATGGCATAAAGTTACTCCATAAAAATGGTTGTTGACGATTTAAAAACAAAACAATTCAGAAAAAGAGAATTGGGGAGAAAAAAGACTGCTTCTGGAAAGTAGAATGGTATTTAGCTCTTACATGAGCTCATCTTTGTACTTTTCATGATTAAGAGAATGAGTCTTATGAGGAGCAGCTGAGGGAGCTGGGGTTGTTTAGCTTGGAGAAAAGGAGTCTCAGGGGGACTTTATCGCTCCCTACAACTGCCTGAAAGGAGGTTGTAGCCAGATGGGGGTCAGTCTCTCTTCCTAGGTAGCAAGCAATAGGAAAACAGGAAATAGCATCAAGTTGCACCAGGGGAGATTGGATATTAGGAAAAATCTCTTCATCAAAAGGTTTGTCAAGCACTGGAACAGGCTGCCCAGGGAAGTGGTGGAGTCACGATCCCTAGTGGTATTTAGAAGACCTGTGGTGGTGGACTTAGCAGTGTTAGGTTTGTAGTTGAGCTTGATGACCTTAGAGGTCTTTTCCAACCTAAACGGTTCTGTGATTCTGTAGTACTTCATATTTCTACCTAAAGATGACTGTGTTCATTTAACCTTGAAAGCAGGTTCTACAAGAATGGGAACTTGTGATTTTATTTCATAGGTGTGTTGTGTAATGCATCCAGCATCATGCAAAATAACCTCCTTTATTATAACTTGGCAAGGGTCATGAAGTCCCAGTGCAAGATCCCTGCTAATCATATTTTGACATGGAAACTGTATTAGGGAGTGTTGATGACTTTGGCTTCTAAAGAGAAAAATGTACTTTCAGCCTGCAAGTGACTGGTGCTTCTGCTTTCTTCATTGAACCATTGAATATCAGTGAATAAAAGTCACCTAGGGGATGGGTGCCTGGTACACGGAGAGCAAAGCAACCACTGAATTTTTCTCAAAGCCATGAGTTTTCCCTGTCATAAAATTAAGAATCCCTAATTTAGAAAATACATTTCACTTCTGAAGTATCTTCTCATCAGACTTTGTTGAACAGAAAAGCCACTTTCCTGGAAGGCTTTCCCCATGCTGCATTTCTGTTCTCTGGTGGCTGTTGGTTGTGCAATGACTCTGCCACCAAGAGGCTTTCCTTGCACCCACCAGCCCTGTGTTTGCTTCTGTTGACAGTTCTGCAACACTTGTTTTAAAAATACCTTCCTTTTTCTTACTTATTTTTTTTTTTATTTGCCATGCTGAAATTCAGCTACTCGAGATCTGTCACATCATTGTCTCTCAGAGGGACCTTTATGCAGTTTCATGCTTGAAAGTGTACTGGAGGACTTCCCCTACCCAGGGCATCCGGAAAAGAACAGTTTCACTTGTTACTGATGGTGAGGAGGTCTGTGCCTGAGGAAATGAGGAGCTACATCAGGTGTCTGTTTCCTTTCCCTGCTGCTCCTGTAGCTTTCCAAGCAACTAAGCTTTCTTTTTCATTAAGTGGCTGATTTCAAAGGCTCAGTCTGGGTGTTGCCCTATGTAGCAGAGGGTGTGTGTTGCAAATTCTGGAGAGGAAGGAAGAACACCGGTCCTCAGGGTAATAGCCATTTGTGTGCAGGCCACAGGACTGTTCAGGACTTAAATTCTTGTTGGAATTACAGGAATGACAGAGCTGATACGTAGGATCATTTTTCTGAAAATGTTAAAGGAAGTCTATCTATGCTTGGTACTTGACAACTCGCTGGGAAGCACTGTAAGACAGCCAGATGTGCTCACTTGCAGAGCTCAAATGTATGTTTTGTTGGCAGTATTAATTCTGAATAGAGCAGTATTACAAAGGCATATGTTATTCTTTTGGAAGTTATAGTTTAATCTATTCTCCAGGGATAACATGGTGTTCTTAAACTTGCAGCAGTGAGTTTTTACTTTCCATTTTATCTGAACAGACTACAGAAGGGCCAGTACAGTGTTCAAACCTTACCCTGCTCTAATGCGCAGTGACAGAGAGGTACTTATTATATGTACTATGATTTTAAAATTATTTTTTAAAGCCACATCACCTCAACTTTATACTTAATTTTATAGAAGTATAAAACCAAAAACTTTATCTATTCCTCCAAACAATTCCCCTGCCTAGCTTTCATTTGAACTGAAGCAAGGCTTGATCTCTTCCTCCTGCTCCTCCCCCTAGCCAATGGTTATAGCAGAGATTTCCTCTCATTAAGTGAACTTCAGATGGAGCCCACCCTCAAATAAAAATCTAAACATTTTGCTATGTTTTGGGTAAGGGAGGCAGGGAGGCATGTAAAAGACAGGAGAAAGACAAATAGCCTTTCTAAACAAACAAAGGATAATTGCTCTCATAAATGTGGGTCCTCATAATTTAAGAGCACTAGTTTATATACTTGGTAAGCCTTATAAACAGAGAGAGGAGACAAGGGCCGGAGTCGTGTTCAATAAAAGGTCCAACTCAACAAGGCTCTTGATTGTTAAGTTGTGTATTTTGTGAGTCTCCGCCAAGTTTCCTTGTGAGTGGGGCTGTGCTTTATGCTGATAGATGCACAGAGGAGCAAGCTCTGGGAGTTCTCTGCAGAGCCTCCTAGGAGTGGGAGAGTGCTGTTACTGAGAGAAGTTAGAGGTAAAACCAAACCATCCTGTGGATGGCAAATCTCTGTTGTGGTGTGCAACATTATATTTTGGAGTTTGCAGGTGGAAGCCTTAAATCTAGTATGTGTTTATAGTACAGTACATAGAAAATGAAAATGTGTCACGTGTTGGCCAGATGATAGAAACCAGTGAGGCTTTAACCTCACCACAGGCCTCTAACAGTAGGTAATTCTGTGTTTTAAGGGAAGCTGGTTAATTTACCTGATTTGATTTCTCTCCTTTTTTTTCCCCTCTTTCTTTTTTTTTTTTTTTTACATTTTCTTCATAAGATTTCAAAACAGTTAATGAGTGAATGTGAAACAGTATTCATCTTGAATAGGCTTTCGCTGTGATTATTGACTTACTAGCAGAATCCTTGTAACGTGTCTCAGCTTGGATATATTCTGTCATACAGGCAAACAAAACTTGAACTGAAACCTGAAACTATTGCAAATAATGAACTTTAGGGTTGCCAGGTTTTTCGAGGTTGCTTGCAAGAATTTGATGATTCTACACTGTTTACAGTGGTGTGTCCAGAGGGTTGTATTTCAAGTCTGCTACCACCTCTAATGGGAGGTGTTAGTGAAGTTTTTGTTGTATTATTCTTTCCTGAGCCCCTGCAATCTGCTTGCTTTCACTTTTGGTTGGTTTTTTTTTTTCCCTTTAAACTAGAACGCTTTGTATCTGTGTATTCAGATTCTGTCTGCTGGAACTACTGCCTGTGATGGTAGATAAGTTACGCCTGGCTCTGGCTGCGTGCTTTTTACTACTAATGCTGGGAAAAAACAACAGATTGCATTTCAGCAACTGTACCTGAATGCTCAGAGTATTATTGGGACCTCAGGACAGAGAAAGATGCATGGCAGGGTGAGCACAAATGTTAGATGTGTTGCAGTATGTCATAGTCTGCGTGATCTTCATGGGATACCTAAGACAGGTTGGTGGCACTATGATGCCAGCATATAATATTCCTGAGAAGAAAGAAATCTTTGTGCGTCTTTGTGAACCTCACTTGCCTTTAATGGTCTGGTACAAGAATGTGCAATTGCAAGGAAACAAACAAACCTCTTCTGTGACCTGGTTGGGCTGTCTGAGAGCTGCCTCTCAGGCTGCTAAATGACTGCTGGTGCCTAATTAGATGTGATGGAAGTAAGCTGCCAATGCTTTGTTGGGGAGCAGAGAGAGCAGTTAATCCTGTGACATGCTCATAGATAACTGATGTAATTTAGGTGCCTGTCAGCTGCTTTGAGAGCATGAGTGTCTCAAAGTGCCCTGAAGCTCCTTCAGTGGTCAGTCCGTGTCACCAGGAACACCTTAGTGCTAGCTGCAGATGAGACTGCTCAGCCCTTCTGCGTGTCCTGGCTGGCCATGCACTGAAGCTGGAGAGCTTGGAGGGTACTGATGGGGAGCATGAAGCCAAGTGGCTGAGATGTCCTGTTCAGCTGTCAAAAGTAGACAGGCAACTTACTTTTGCCCAATGATGAATCTGTCAGATGCAGCAGCATCAGGTCTTTTGCTTAAGCTTCTCAACCACTCTGACTCATAAGATTTGCCTAGATGTCAAAACATGTGCTAAGGAAAGTCTTAACAATACATTTGATGCAGTGTTTCTTTTGGATACAGTCTTTTAAAAGAAGCAGAATATGAATTTACATCAAGGTTGCCAAGATATCCAACAGCTTCTGTATTCCTTGTAGGTTAGTGCAATAGTTATAATGGCTTACTTTAAAATATGCAATTAAATATAAACTGAATTTCCTAATCCAGTTTATATTGGTTGAAACACATAATAAATGTCTGGCTTTATCCTCTGGCAGCACTCATCATTATCTGTATGATATTTTTGATATATTGTGCAGTGAGGTTATGAGTTTTAACAGAGGGCACACAAAACGGAAAAGAGTGAAACAACAGATCATTCTATGCTGTCTTGCTGAAGCCAGCTCAGTGCACGTGGTATCCTCAGAAACCACTGTGCTTCCCATAATTTGGGTACATGTCCCATTTCTGCAGCATGTCTCCCACTGCTGCTGCTGCTCCTGGGTCTAGGACGAGCTCTGCGTTTTCCGCGGTTGGGAGTTCTGGTCCTGCGTCAGCGCATCCCCACGCTGCATCATATCACGGGCTGCACTGGAGCTTGCCTGAAGACCTGATACAACCCAAAATCATTCTCATGGTTTATCAGAGTGGCTTGTGCCACTCTGTTGAAAGGGGAGACAATTAATAAGGGAGAATTTGGTTAAAACATGGGTAGAAGCCTGAAAAAGACCATAGTACAGTTGTGCCTCTCGTAGGTTACTACAGCTCCAAGTAGCATTACTCCCAGGAAAGTGAGAAGGGCCATGGCCTGGCTGAGTTACAAGGATGCACTGGACACACACACTAAAAGCTGTTTTCTTTGCAGTGTAAAGGTACAGTTACAATATTTCAGTAGCTTGTCTTAAAGTTTACAGTTCATATCTGTTTTCTGAGCAGTGCTATCACAAAGTGTCTCAATTTTAAACAAAGCAGATGAAAACTCTTCAAGTGCTCCTTATTGTAAAAGTATATCAAATATTTGTCAGACAAATATTATGTGGTTTGTCTAATTAATTTTTCATTAATTTTAGCATAATAAGCTAAATTTAGCTTGGCTTAAAAAATAGTCATTACCAGTGTACCTCTGGGTGTTTGGGTTTTTTTCATACTCATCTATTGTAGCATGCCAATTCCTGATGTTACATATTTTAAGACAAAGAAAAGAGAGAAAGTTAATAGGGTATAATCATTCTGGCTTAATTGTGGGATTGGAGTATCCTCATAAGGAATTTGACCACCTTTCCTTAGAAAAATGTTTTAAATTACTTAATTGTCTTTAATTTGGTTTCCTAATTATATTAGGTGTGTACCATTAAGTTTCCCTGGCACACACTTTTATAAATAAAAGGTAAGCTTTTTATTCAGTCACAGCACTTCTGTGGTTTCCAGTACTTTCCATACTTAGTAAGAAAATTGAGAGCCACTGTTTCATTTCTGGCCATCTGTAATTATAGTAAACTGCCTATAGATATAGCCAAATATAGCCATATATGGAAATAATACACACATATATATGTATGCAGAGATAATTAGATTATACCAACGTTGTGATTCCCTGCAGGAGAAACCAGAGTCTGAATCAGCTGCAGTCCTTGCCAAAGCAGAACATGATCCCTCAGTGCAGGTGTTCAGCATCTCCCTGTTGCTCTACTATGCAGCACTACCAGTGCTCCACAAATCCACAGTGACATCTAGGTTGCTTTTGGAGTTTGTCCACACCTTTTCTAAGCAATGGCTTGTTGCAGCTGCTTAAACAACACTCTTTAATCCCTAGCTTTATTTTGAAATTCTTGTCAACACCTGATATAAATCAGTTTTCTCATCCTTCAGAATATAATAGAAACAAACAGCAGCGAGTGATGAATCACAGCCATGTACTGCAGTGGAGTAATATTCAGTTCACATAGCTTAAATGAAAATAAAGATCAAAGCATTTTAATAATGACATTAAATTAATCAGTAGTCAATGAACTGCTCGTTTGGGATCAGTACCAGTAATGCCACAGATAAATCACAACACTGAACACTGAATTAATGTTAATAAGCACTTACAGAAAACAGCTTTAACTACTCCCCAAGAGTTATAGTCTCCCTTTCAAAAGTACACTCACATGCTCTACCAGAATGTGTGGATTACAGTTCCTCTCTGCCCCATCTAAGTGTCCCCCCTATCCTGCTTGAGGTGCTCTCACCTCGTGGGACCCAATGCTACTCCCTGCAGCTGGTGAGGCAGCACCCACAAGCTCAGGTACACTCCATGAGGTGTGAGTCTCTGCCTGCAGCAGCCTGCCTGAATGCAGGCAGCTCATGGCCTTTGACTGGGAGGCTGCTCTGTCTGGATGATGATTTTCTTCTTTGATAAGGCAAGTGGTTAGAGGGTGATGATTTTCTTGAATTTTAACATGATCGGTTTGGGGAAGCACATACTGGTTTTATGCATTTTTTACACATGCACACCACAAATGGTTCACTCACATTCCTGTCTTAAAATCTGGTGTTACCCGACCATTTGCCAAGGTTGGGCCATGCCATCATCCTCTCAGGTTGTTGTCATCAGTAATCTTCTGCTGCGTGGGCAGGGTGTAGAAGCTCACCATACCTTTGTGTACAGCAAGACTGCTAAATGCGGTTCAAGTGTGATGGATAAGATATTAAATAGTGAAAGATATTAAATAGTGAAAGCTTCATCATTTTGTACTAGTTTTTGAATCACCCTCAGGGCTACAAAAGTATGTTTCTGAATCATGTGTAATACCAGTATTATCACTGCCTTGCACATTGCTCACGCGTTCTGTAAATGAAATTAAAATGATGGAGCAACTAAATGTATAACTGGATTATAGCAGATTAGTGGCCCAGTGTTTGTAATCTCATCTCACTTCTTACTTAGGCATTTCTCATAGTGACACTTTCGCAGTGTCACATTCCTTCCTATACATGGTTCATGCAATAAATAGTCATGAATACAGCATGAGTGGAGTGTAGCTCAGTATAACGAAATGAGAACAATACTTTCGACGCAATTACTGATGTTATAAAAGTCTCTTTGCCACAAATAGAACAGAGAGAGTGAACTAACCTGGCAGTGTTTCAGATTCAATGTGTAGTGAGGAGTTATGATCCTGTGAGATGCTGACTGCTCGGAACTATCAGTAGCCATTGGTACTCTGCACATCCCAGAAAGTACTCAGCATCCAGGTACTGCAGCATCAGCCTCTTTGCTTGTAAATCCAAGCATGGAAAATGTGAAGTCACTGCATGTTTCTAAAATGTTTCCTCGTAAAAATTCTTTTTACTTTCTCATTAGAAGTTTTTAAATGTAACTTTGTGATCTCTTTATTGGCTGTGTTCCATGTTTCCAAATTGTACTGAGGAATGCTAGAAATACATTTTTATAAATTTCTTTTTTGGATTAGTCTTCTGCTTGAAGTCTTGTGCAATTAGGGAGGAGACGATGAAGTCATTACTATAATTTCTCCACCTGAAGCTTCAGTACTTTGTGGAACTATAGCACAGAGTTAAATGTCTTTTCTAGAACCTGAACCTCATTACATGTGCCTTAATTTACATCACACATCCTGTAAATACAACCTTGTCATCACTTCGTTGCATAAATATAATAGTAGTATAGCAGTTGGACACTACTTTGCTCTCTCTGCAGCTTAACAGAGCACAACTTTCCCCTGAGCTTTGTGTCCATCAGCCTTGCTTCTGAAGCTGGACTTATAAGTGTCAGTTCAACTGAAGGTAGTCTGAGTGTGAATTCACAATGACTTCAGTCCCAATTTAGTAGTTCAGGTAGTCATTGTCTACAAGCATAACATAGTGCATCCAACCAAGAAACCTGTAGCCTCAACCCTGCTAAGAAGGAGAGCACATGCTAATTTTTCTGCACCAAGGAGGAAGACTGGCAATGGAGATTCCTCAGGAGGCTCAGAACTGAGGCCATTTAATGCTGTCTCTCATACTCAAGATGTAAGTTACAAGGATCTTTGATATATTCATTGTATTGTAAGAAAAAAGAGCGTATGAAGAAATTTTCGCTGAAGCTCAGCAGTCTTAGTAGAGTCTGCATGAGCAGAGTTTAATATGCTGCTGTGGGTCATGTGCATTGTGGTGAACTTCATCCTCTTTTCTCCCAAAATGGAGAATGGTCTGCATGTTATGAAGTCAGGAGTACAAAATCTGTAAAAGTGTGTACTGAAACGACCTTGAAAAATTTGTAGCGAGGGCATTTCTTCTCAGCCTAAAGTGTGTATCTTTGCCAACCTGATGGAAAAGAGTGACACAACTTCGCTGATGAAAATAAGCATCAGTTACTCAATGCTATTCTGTCCTTCATTTTTCATGTCCCCTGACAAATTCTTTCAGTAAGAGTTTTACTTCTCTGTTTTAGAAAGATGGATGGCTGACAGGTCAGGGCTGGCTGATGATAAAGGGTTGGAAAGTTCTTGGGTCATCGTGTCTAAACAACAGCTTAAAGCAGAGTTTTCTTCATAGATTAATTCCTCTATTGTTGTGGTTTGGATTTCGGTTTTTTTAATCTCACTGCTTCCTAGAAAGCTCTAGATGTCAATCCCAACTCACTCAGCCTATGCCTTGACCTATTTGCGTGCTGTGTGATGATTTTTAGCCCTCAATTACAATGTTTTCTCTAATTCAAACTTAGCTACTGCTCCTTCTTACATAGCTTTGCAAGCACCTTTCAAGTAACCTTTCCATCACCTCCATCTTCTATCTACATACCTTGGAGGTAATGCTACATGTTAGCATATCCTTTTTAATCTTCATCTGCACAGGTCAAGATTACTTAACCTTTTCACTCAGAGTGTGTGAATTAGCACATTTATTATGACATTTTCACGAGAGTTTGATTTGCTCTAATTGGGCATACTTAGTTCTTCTATGGGAGACCTCAAAGAGGAGAGTTTTGTTAAGTTCCATTGACTTGATAATTACAGAATAATCAAGTTTAGAAGGAATGTTTGGAGTTTATCCAACCTTCGTCTCAAAGCAGGGCCAAATACAGCATGTTGCCCAGGACACTTTCTTCAAAGATGGAGACCCTACACCTCTCTGGGCAGCCCCATCCCATGCTTGACCACTCTCACCGTTAAAAATTTTGTTTAGATAGGAATTTCCAGTATTTCTGTTTGTGCCTACATTCTCTTGTCCATTCGCTGGATACCAGTGAGATGAACCTGGCTCCATATTCTTTATACCCTCCCTTCACAATGATGAGATCTGCCTGAGTCTTCTCTCCAGGGTTACCAATCCCAGCTCTCTTATTCTCTTCTGTCAGATGCTCTAATCCCTTGATCATTTCTGTGGCATTTCTCCCCAGTATGTCCACATCTGTCTTGTACTGAGGAGGCCAGAATTGGACAGAATCCTCCAGCATTGAGCAGAGATGAAGCATCACCTCCTTTAACCTGCAAACAGCATTCTTCCTTAGGGTGCTCTTCGCCATTTTTACAGTGAGAACATATTTCTTTCTCATGTTCAACTCAATGTCAACAAGGACCTTTTCTGCCAAGCTGCTTTCTGGCTCGTCAGCCCCCAGGCTTTGCTGATATGAAGGGTTATTTCTTTCCAGGTACAGGACTTTTTATTTTGCTTTGTTGAACTCTGTGATGTTCCGGTGAACCCATTCTTATCTAGCCTGTCAAGGTCCCTGTGAATGACAGCATTACCCTCTAGCATATCAGCCATTCCTTCCAGTTCTGTCATCTACAAACTTGCTCAGGGTGCACTCTGTCCCATTATCCAGGTTATTAATGAAGAGGTTAAGTGGTATTAGCCCCAGCACATCAGTGGCGATGGCTTCCAGTAGGACTTTGTGTCACTGATGACAGTTCTTTGAGCCCAGCAGTTCAGTCTGCTTTTGATTTACCTAACCGTCTACTTATCTAATCTGTACTTCACCAGCTTGATGATAAGGAAGGTATGGGAGACAATGCCTATGTAATAGCTTAAGAGGATTTTTTTTTTTTTTTTACTGCTATGTGCAGGTAAACCTGATATTATCTATCTCACATGATTAAGGTACTACTGGAAGTTTTGAGGTAGAATTCTCGTAAAAAGTGCATATCCTTTATAGAGTTCAAGAAGCATTTCTACAGGTACCAAGAGCCAGTGCTGAGCCTCGGAGAATTCTCTGGACTGGAGGCAAAGAATAAGTATCCCTTAAGCCAGTTCTCACAAATGGCCATGTTGCCAACTGATAATAATTGCCTGCTTGAGTTTTAACATTTAATGATGATGGTGATCATCTCAATCACAGTTGAAATGGAGCTTGAGTTGGTGTACTGAAAACAACAAACTCTACAAGACCCCCATGATGGGAGAACAGATTTGAAGATGCTCGGAACTGTAATGCACAGTTCATACGGAAGATGCCTGTTTGAAAGTGGGACTTAAACTTCATGTACTCTTTGTAGGAGGTGTATTAGAGTTATTTCATAGAATCACAGAGTGATTGAGGTAGGCAGGGACCTGGAGGTCATCTGGTCCAAATGTCCTGCTCAAGCAGGTCCACCTAGAACTGGTTGACTTTGACTATGTCCAGACGGCTTTTGGGTATCTCCAAGTATGGGGACCCCACAACTTCTTTGGGGCACCTGTACCACTGCCGCTTCTCACAGTGAGAGGTGTTTCCTGATGATGTTCAGATGAAAGCTGTGTTTCAGTTTGAGCCCATTGCCTCTGGTCCTGTTCCTGGGCACCACTGAACAAAGCTTGTGTCCATCTCCTGTACACCCTCCCATCAGGTGTATATATATATATATATATATATATATATATATTCATGATAACACCCTGACAAGCTCTTTTTTTTCTTGGCCTTTGTGAAGAAAAGAGCCTTTCTCTTGATATTCCTCTTTCTTTGTCAAGATGGCAAATATATCTTGATTCCAAATGCTGCTTCTGCTGCTATCCTGTCTTTAAGTCTACTCCCTAAGATATTGCCATAAGCTGGTGATACTAAATCTGAGGCTAAATGTAAAATTCCATATAAAGCTAGTGATGGTGTTTTATGTAATTAGCTTAGGTTAACATGAAAAATAAGAGGCTGAAAGATTTAGATAGTGCCATCGTTCTTACTTTGAAAAACTCAGTGGATGTATAGACATAAAATAATTATGCAAAAAAAAGAAAATATGATGATTAAGTTAATGAAGTCAAAATTATATTAAACAGTGAATAATTTTGTTTATTGCATTTCAGTAAATTGAAATCACAATGAATTGGAAAGGAATAATTACAGTCAGTTAATATTTTATGTGCAATAAGGCAATTATTTATTGTGGCATTCAGTAGACTGGGAAGTTATTGAAGTTGCCATAAATACAGAGTGCTGAATTCTTGATTTACTTGCATGTATGTACATCTGATACTCCTCAAATGTCAGAGTACCATATGTTGTTCCATATAAATAGCAATCTACAATTTATACATCACAAGTCACAGACACAGCAAGTGAGACCTCAGACGACAGGGCTGGGTTTCAGAGGGTGGCTAATGCACTGCTTTTGCAGTTGTAAGTACCATCTGTTTTGACACAGTCTGGGACTGCTTCACGCTGGTGGTCAGGAATCCATGTAACTTAGTGCACTTGGGCTTGAGCCAGTTACATTTTTCTAGTAGGAGAAAGCTGCCAGTGGCCATGTCTCTTTCCTAGCTTAACTCCCAAATTTCCCATAAACAAAATTTTAATCCTTGTGGTTCTGAATAAGCACTACGTGCTTGCTCAGTGTGTTGTTGTATGTATATTGTGTGTGTGTGTAACAAGAGGGGACTGCTGACTGTCACTCCAGGGTTCTCATAACCTGAAGTGTTTATTATGAAAAATCCTTGGTTTATGTATCTTTGTTGGAGAGATGTTGGATAAGTTAGATTGTGCTGGTGTCCTGGGTTTCTGCTTTGGAGGCCTGTGTTTCTTTTCTTTCATCCTCTCCAGAGTGTTCCTATCACCCAAGTCTCAAAGGTGATTCGTTAGGGAATTGGCTTTGGCCAGCTCTTTGCTGAATGCATTCCTTTGTCTATCTGCATAGTGGTAACATTGTGGGCTTGTAAGAAATGTAAAACTGTGGATTAAGTGAAGTTTTCTACCATTTCTTCAAAAAGCTCTGGAGACCAGCTTTGCTTTTCTAAATTTGGCCATGTGTCAGAAGGGAGGAGGGATGCAACCCTAGAAATGAGGTTTTGCCCTCCAAACACAAGAATGCTTGCCAGAATGTTAGCAGGTGCTTTTGAAGGAATCTCATTCCTGGAAAGGAAAATAAACTTTGGAAACTGAAGTGTAAATGGATTTGAGCTGATTGGGAACAGGTGTTGCAGATCGGCCTTTAGTTATGCTTTGCACAGTTCTACTGATTTTCTGTCATCCATGGCCATCCTACAGATGCATGCAGGGCTCTTGATAGAGTCCCTCCTAGTCCGCAAAAGCATTAGTCTGTGAGTAAACACTTCTCCTTTGTAAAGTCAGGAAAACTGTTACTGCCTCATTGTAAGTCTACGAGATTGAAAAGAGCTCACTGAACACACTCTGGAGTGTGCTATAATAATATAATAATAATGGCCAGTCTTCGCGAGCGAACATGGTAACTTATTACGCAGTTTTTTAGAAGAAGGTTATATTCTCTTATCTGTTGGCAGCATTATATTCTCTTGTCTGTTGGCAGCATTTTTTTGTTTTTGTTTCATTTTCACTCCCTTACTGATAACTTAGATGGTAGAAGGGTATGTCTTCTGCTTTGACATACGACTCATCAACTGGGACATGGGATGGGCACTTGCAGGTATCTCACAGGACAATCCAAAAGGAGCTGGGCTGAACCAAGTTGAGTTGGGATTGGCTTTACCTTTTCATTTGGTTTTCTGTTTTGTTTTTTGTGGTTTGTTGTTTGGGTTTTTTTTAATCTAGAGGCCTCTTCTTGTGCTGTGTACAACTCTGTCCCATAATTTGGAGGTTTATCTCTTTTCAGATTATCAGCAAAGACTAGTTTTTCAAAGCCTGCATTCATTTTAGGAAGGGTATTTGGACTATTCTAAATTATATTAAATCATTAGAATATGGAGAGAGACCATTTATAAGGGCACATAATGACGGGACAAGGGGGAATGGCTTCAGACTGAAAGAGTAGTTTTCAATTAGATATACGGAAGAAATTCTTCCCTGTGAGCATGATGAGGCACTGGAACAGGTTGCCCAGAGAAGCTATGGGTTGCCCATCCCTGGAAGTATTCCAAGGCCAGGTTGATGGAACTCTGAGCAACCTGGTCTAGTGAAAGGTGTCTCTGCTCACAGCAGGGGCATTGGAACTAGATGACCTTTAAGGTCCCTTCCACCCCAGACCATTCTGTGATTCTGTGATCTAAACTTTAGTGTTAATAGAGAAGCACAATTTTTGTGGTTTTAAATCTCATTACTGTTTCTTCTTTTGTTTAGCATTTGCTTACCATTTGTTTCTCCAGTTTTGGAGGTCAAATCATGGATCCCCTGTTAATTTTAAAGTCAATAATTTCTGAGAGTTTCATGCTTTTAGTATGCCAACAGTTGATTATGAAAAACAATGTTCTTTTACTCACTTATGGTGAATATGCTGGAAACAGTCATTCTTGGGGGAATTATTTGTCTACTGTAGCATTTGCTACCAACTGGATGCAAGTCATCTTGATTACACAACAAAGTGATTATATTGTTAGCTTTTCCCAGAGGCAAGCATTCCTCTGCTTTGTATATTATTATTTTCCGTTTAGAGTCACGCACATCTAGCAGAACTTCATTTCAGAGTTCCAAGGATCCTCTTGGTTTTGATCCACATGAACTGGAAATTTTGTAAATGCTTCCCTCCTATAAATTTATTCCAGTAACTTGTCTTGAAGTTCTAGAATAATGTAAACTGATACATCTTTTATTCCAAATTCTTCCATTTTTGTGAGGTGAAATAGTGGAACAGCTGCATTTGACTGGAACAGCTGACTGGATTGCTGCATTTTGAAGTTGGGAACCATTAGGCATTTGTTTCAGTTTTCTATATAAATTGCAAAGATGCATTTGCATCAACAGAAACCTAATGTCAGCCTATCATTCAAAGACAGAGTAGCATCTGTTTGCCCCAGCAGAGTGTCACTTCAGGTGACTGGTTCTGGCCATGTGTGTATACCTTAAAAGCCAGTATCAAGCAGTGTGCAGTTACCTTTGCTACATTTATGTCAAGGTGGTATTAAATGAAAAATAAAGAAGAATAGATTAAAAACAGTGGAACGCAGAAATGTAAATGTTGTCTAGTCAGGTGGAAAAGTGTTTTACCTGACAAAATTTTCACCTTGGAGCATGTTAGAGTAACTCAAAGGAAAGGCAGAATGTAGTTGTAAACCTATTTCAGTGAAACAAGTCATTCTCTGGATGAATTGGGAATGTTTTTTGTATTCAGCAGGATGGGGCTCCTGGGTTAATTAAGACTTCTAAAAGCTTTTCAAGAGAAGAGGGAAAGATGATGACAGGCTTTTTAATATATGGAAATTAAGCAAACTTACTATCTTTTTGTTGTCTTACTTAAGCATCTTGTAAATGCTCATTTTTAACCACATTTGGTTTGCACATTTCAGAGCAATGCATTAAACTGCATGGATTCCCATAGGTGTGATAGTCCTGAAAATGGGGGATGATGAAATGCAGTGTGTCTGGTCCTTTAATAATTCAGCCCTGAGAACCTAGCAGGGGATAGGATGCCTCTCCTCAAAGTGGTATGGATTAGGTTGGGAGGTGGTAACTCTTGCTTTGGAGGAGGTGGACAGGGGATTCTTCACTGACCAGTGGGTTCATCTGCATTAGCATTTTTGTTCAAGTCCAAAGCTCACTTTTGAAATGCCTCTCCTGTTTACCCTGTTTTAATTACTATTGTGATGTATGGGAACCCAGTTACCCTCAGGCAAAACTAAAGCCAAAAAATATGTTCTGGCAGGACACCTAAAATACTAAAAGCAACTCCAACTGAGCATTCAGGTTTGGGGATTAAATTAAATATTGGCTAAAAAATAACACCCACTTCCCAGGCCTGGGGATGTTGGGTTTTCAACAGTATTAGTTTTGCTCCACAGAGCTCCTCTTTCTGGGCTGTACTCTTTGCTAATGTAAATATAAACTAACTCAGCTGGAGGAGCTCCCTGGCATACCACTAGGAGCTGGGAGAGGATCTGACCTGAAGGGTTTAAGTAGAGCTTGTACTCAAGCATGTATGGAATTCATTTTGGAGTTACTTATTTAGTGAACATGGAAAAAATGCACCTTCCAATCTATCTCTATGTAATTTCCCAGAAATTATGCACTGTGAAACCCCTTTCTCAGAGCTGATGTGCTAGTATCATCAGTGGTACTGAAGACTAAATTAAAATTTCTTGACTTCCTAAACTATTGGTGAATTACTTTTTCTACTTCTTTCGCCTTCAGTCTTTGTATTTTTAGCTCCGTTCAAAAATATGAGGATTAAAATTAATTCTTGCCATGTGGCAGGGGACAAAGTCAGTAGGGGGGAAATTAGTTCCAGCTTTTGACAAATACAGTGTAAGGAAGAATTATTTGCTTACTTCAGTTTTAGTGCTGTTTGACTTTGAGCATCTAGCGTGAATATGCCAGGAATGCAAGATCAGGTCTCCAAATGTATTTGGAGAAGTTTATAGACTAAAGAAAACTGGAGCTTGACATCACAGGGAAGTTACACCAGTATAATCTAAGGTCTAAAATATTACACAGAAACTACCATGAAATGGCTTCAAATTTAGCTTAATATATCCCTCTTCCACAATGCCTCTAGTCTTATACAATAGGTACAGTTTCTTATTACATTGTATAGGAGGTTTTTAAAAACTATAAAAGGTTATTTTAAGTTCCTTCCAAGAGCATGTGGATGTGATTACTTCATAAGGCTGCTCATTCTTACATTGACAGATCGAGCTTTGTCACAGGTCTCTTCTCTCAAAAAGAAAGTTGTATGACCTAAAAGATATCACAAGATAAGAAATAAGTTTTCACCTTTGTCAAAGTGTTTTTGTTCCTTTGAGCTCAGTTTAATTTTCTGCATTGGCAAGAATAAATTGTCTGGTGAGAGGGAAGCAGTAGCTGTAACCTATCTTGGGTTTATTTAGGGTGTTGCATGTGTGTGTTGGAAACAAGCTGGTGAAATACAGACTAAATGAAATCATCGTAAGGTGGCCACTGAAGGGGAATAGTACACTGTATAATTATCACTGTGAATGTTTGTCAACTATGATGATGGTTCAAGAAGGACCCTTTAGGAATAACAGAATATTCTGAATTGAAAGAGACCCACAAGGATCATCAAGTCTAGCTATTAAGTGAATGGCCCATATGGGGATTGAACCTGCAACCTTGGTGTTATTAGCACCATCCTCCAATCAACTGAACTCATCTCATTATACCTTACAGTATTCATGAACAGGTTGCTAGACTTCCCCATTCTCTCTGGGAGCCATCTGTTTGAACTGAATTGAGACCCAAAATTACCAACATATGGAGGAATGGGTTAAAATTTATGGCACTAGAGTTGCAATATATTTGGGAAACTGAAAATTAACACAATTTGAGAAGGTTGCTCAGTACTCAAAATACTCTTGAAAAGGTATGAAATTAAGGAGAGAGAAAACAGGTATGAAATTAAGGAGGCAGGTGTAGGGAAGATGAATGGATTCTATAAACATGGATGAAGAAAATAAATGTCCAAGCAGCTAGCTGTATGGCACGTGGGAATTCAGACAATACATGGAATCCATAGTGAATACATCAGCCTTCTGAGACTGTTGAAGTCTGGAAGGTTGACAGTGTGGTTTCCATGAAATATAGATGGGAAGGACTCCACTTTGGCCACTGCTGGTGAGGTTGGGTGGTGTGTGGTGCTCAGTTTGAAGCACTGTGCTTTAAGAGAAGAACACACAGATTGGAGAAAATTTAAAGGAAAAACTAAGAGAAATTGTGAATATTAGTAACACGACTAGAAAGAAAGGCCAATGCATGTGATAAATCCTTACAGAAAGAAGGGAGATGTCTCATTCTTCGCGATCTCTAGAAGAGGGGGCAAGAAACAGCTTCTTATATGAGCCAAATAAGAGGAAAAACTTAGAAACTTGATACAATCGCAACACTGGAACAGGCACCTCAGTCAGCTGAGTAATAGCTGTCCCTGGCAGTTAAGAACAGGGCAGACATGCACGTTGGAGATGGTTTAAGTGTATTTGGTGTTCTTGGAGAGAGCTGAGAGAGCTCATCCAACTTTGTTTCTCATTCTATCTGTTCTTTATTGTAAAAGGATGCACAATTCTCCACCGAGCAACCCTTTCCTTCTGGCATGCTTGACCACTGCAGCCCAGCACAAGTTTGCACAATGAGTTTTGTTCCAGCTGTCTCTTTGCTATCTCAGGCTGTCCAGTTCCTCCCAGCCTCCTGGGACTGGGAGGAACCGAGGTCAGTAGGGTAGCTTACCCTAAGAGAAATGCCTGAGGATATTTGTGATGTGGATGATGCTCTTTTTTTTTTTTTGTAGGTATCACTTTTTCTGGAACTTTGTCCATGCCCACAGCCTTAGAAAGAAAATGGCTGTGTTGTAGCCTACTGTCCTAGCTAACTCCTTTTCTTGCTCTCCTATAAGAGCACACAGCCATATTTGAAATCTGTCTGTCAAATTCACGAGTCTCTCCCTGAATCAGCCCACATTGTTCCCCCTGTAGAAGCTGCTTCTATTCCCCTTTGTACTGTTGACTGTAGCTGCTACAACCATTAAGTTCCCCATGTCATTACTTTCCCCAGTCTCTGTAAGAAGAGTGCTTCCTTGGCATGCATGAAGTTGATGATATCATGGTAAAACTGTGAAGTCTATACCCACATTGCATTTAAAAAAATATGTAATACTTATGCAACACTTATTGAAGAGATGCTAAGTGATGTTTTGGTACTCTGGGTAAATACTTCTGGCACACATTACTTTGCATCTAATGTTTAAAAAAATGACAATTGTTTTGTATTTTTCTCAGCTATACTGACTTTTCAGAGCTTGAACACAGTTTGGTTTATTTCTTACCTTAGTTTTGCTGAAAACCGCAGTGGTGCCAGCAGATCAACACGAAGGATCCTTTTTGGTTTTCAGATAAGAGTCTTAAGTTTCATTGATATTTGTAAAAATTCTCATTTTAATTTTGTTAACTTGGAAGAGCTCAATATAGAATTCACTTTAAAAAAGACTCACTTGCAATACCATAGTGGAAGGTGTGGACAAATAGAGTCACACCTTAAGCATGGAAAATGGTTCAATCTTAAAAAGTCCATGCTGGAAGCCGGAGATCAAGTGTCCTGTGTTAGTGTGCATTGCTGGAGTGATGAAAATACAACATTGTTTTCCCTCTCTGGTTCTGAAATCAGAGACTGCATGTTGTTGTCAATGCCAGAAGGAACTAGATCTTGATTTAAATGTATATATTTAAAGGCTTTTTGTCCCCAGATGTATGTATTAATTAGGAAACAAACTGGGGAGAAAAAATATTTGAAATAAACCAGATTCCTAATGAAATAAGAAAACTCCCTCTAGTGCATTTTCTCCCTCTGTGTCAGCTTTTATAGTTCTGTTTCTGGCACNCATCTTTTGAGATTTCTTTAAAGATTGTTAAGAAATTTTCTCCTGCATCAAAAAATAACTTTCAGAGCCCGATCAAAGCTTTAATAAAAGGCATCTTGGACAGAAGATTGGAGACTAAGGAACAAAAGAGGGTGTAGGGAGGGAAGTGCAGGGCTGCTTTCTGAGTTGTTTTTACTTTCTAAGGTCACCAAAATGTAAAGTTGCATTTCAGTCTTGTAAACAGTTGTGTTTTTTCGGGAAGTGTAATGTTTGTATAGGGCATGTGTGTGTAAAAATGTGTACTGAGAACTGTAACCAGTAACTTCATTTGCACTTGCAGTGTTGTGTTTATTAATGTTACACTGTCCTTAAGTTGCTCTTTCTCAGACTGACCCAGCCTGTTAACTAGCTCTCAGTAAATGGTGAAGAACAAAATCTGAAGGAAACCCTCAGAGGTTCAGATAGTGCTATAGGAAGCCCCTCCCAAAAACACTTGAAAAACCTGGAGAATGTATAGTAGACCAAGTGTTTTGCTGGAGATTTAAATGCTAGCAAAAAGCTTTCCAAGTTTTTCCTGGCAGAAAGGCTCCTGGACTCACCTGCTATTTTTTTCTTTTCCCCTTAGGGGTGTACAACGAATAGTAAGCAGGAATACCTCTGTGCCGAGTTCAGCTGAGCTACCAGCAAAATTCCTGTCTGAGAGCATATTGCATTACAGGCTCAACAGACCAGTAATGTGTTCTCAACTCTCTTATTTAAACATGGTGACAACACTACAGTCTTTTTCCAAAATACTTTGTGGTGGGGAGACAGGGTGCATGTGTATGTATGTGTATGTCTGTCTGGAAGTCTATGCCCTGAAGGTGGAGGGGGCAAGTTTCACGTGATGCACCTTCAGGATTGAAGGTAAAAAAAATACAGGATGCACATCTGGAACTGCTATACTAATGAGACAATTAAGAGAGCACGAAGCAAGCATGGAGCATACCCATAAAACAAAAGGTCAGGCCTTTTTTAGCTTTAGGTCTAAGTTAAAAACCACATTTTAGTAATTCATTATGCACCCAGAAGGTCTAAGGTATTGATTATTCACAGTGCCCAGGAGTGATGAAGGAATGCCACTTCTGATCCAGAAGGAGTGGAGATTAGCCGTATTAGCTTGGTGTGTTGCTCACCGGGGGAAGTGGGGAGAATCATAGAGTATTAAATGCTTTTTTATGCTTAGGTAGAAATGAAGACTAGGGAAAACTGTAACCTTGCAGAAATTCTTAGGTGTTTTCAACAGTAACTGATTAAAAACGTATGTTTTCAAAATATACTGGATCTTACAGAAGGTAATTGCTCCCACAGTAGTAAAAATTGTTTATAGCAGACGTTAAAAATTTAAACTTTTTGCTTTTGATTTTAGTTCTGGCTTTTTTGTGGAATAGAAAGAAGTGTTTGTTCTGTGTTTTTATTTATATAATTTTGTCTTCCTTTTGTGCTTGTTTGTTTAAAAAAATCAAACAACAATCAACCAACCAAAGATCCCAAAGCTAATGAAGAAGTAAAAAGAGAGGGATTGACAATATCAAATATATGTAATAGCAGAAGATACATCTACAGCACTTGAAAAAAAGTGTGTATTCTTCTATTTTAGAAACATTTTTGTCTTAAAACCTCAAGAAAAGAGCAAAAAGTAAAGGCTCCAAGTCTGCCACATCTTCTGCACATTTAACTTCAGGCACTTTCACTGGTTTGGTGGTAGTGTGAGGGAGGTCAAACATATGGTAAGTCCTTGTGAAAATTTATCTTGGGGACTGTTGCGTAAGTGGTCTGTGGAATCAGTGCTTGTCTGCAGGAACCTGGCTGCTGCTGATGTTTTGGGTTTTTTCTCTCCAGCTGTAAATCTCATTTTTAAAATACCAGCATATACCAGACGCTTTCCAAATAACAGTCCTCGATGCAATTATTTGCAATAGCTGCCAGGGGGGTATTAGGAGATCTCAGAGGGAGTAGAGTGTCTGCAAAATGCACTCTGCATGAAGATACAGTTCTTGCTCCTAAATACACAAATCCCTGTGTTAGGTCCACGTAGCCATAACACAGGCTCAGAAGCCTTGGAGAAAATGTTTTCTCCTGTCACTTGCTGAAACAATGAGTTTCTAAGTAAAACAAGATGCAGAAAAGGAAGAGGGAAGGAGCTGGGTAGCATAAGCTTTTCCTCCATAGTGTGAGGAGATGATTTTGGTCTCTCTGCAACTCATCTAGGTGATCTTGAGTAAGCTGCTGGACGTTGTGTCTTGCGTTCTTCAGCTAAGTAGTTGTGTCTCTTTCCTGCAGACACACTGAAAATGCAGGCCTGTGGTTGCTGCTGTTGTGGCTAGTGAGATCAGAGCAGGCCTGTGCTGGACTAAGTAAAAGCTTGATGGGGAAGTTTATGTGTAATGATCAAATTCATCTAAAATGGACTTAATTTTAAAACTCTGCCTAAATGCAGGTTTGGGCAGGTTTGTTGAATGCATTTCTGGGGTGTATGTTGCTTAGCCCTTATCTGTGCTGTTACAGTCACAGAGCTGCAGAGTCAGTGTTACTTAGGTACATGCCTTTGTATACTTCCCTGAAATGCCTGAACACTGATGTGAAAGAAGGAGATGTGACGTGGAGAAAAGCTTGGTGCTCTAAAACCACCATTCTTACCCTATTAAGTGAAATTTGTTATTCTGCTGGTCACTAAATTGTGGTTCCTGTATTCATCTCTGGGTGGTGCTTTCCTTTATAAAGAATTTTGTTGAGATCTGAGAAGTCAGAGATGGAAGGAGTGTGCTCAGCAGCAGCATTTGTCTGTTACACTGCTTTTATCTTGTGTAGTGTATTGCTAAAATAACTGAGTCTCTAAATGTATTGCCCATGATATTTGCTTGACTATCAAAATGATATCGTAGTTGTCTTCTAATCTTTTACCTGGTTTGCTTGGAGAACTGGGAGCAGGAGTGGAAATGACTTGTAGGCAGCAATATCAGCACAAAATGAAAACAGTTGAAATAATCTTAGAGCAAAGATGACCTTAGTAGCAGAGGATCTTGATTTTTGTGCCTGATTTTTCACAGTAGAGTGAAATGAAGAAAGTTGTCATGGTTTGAGATTCCCAAAATTCTAATTCCCTAGTCTAAGCCCCCTCCCACATCTCAACCTAATGTGAGATGGGTTTTCCAGACAAAACACACCAGACTCAAAATAGGGGGAAAGGGAATATATATTACAATGACTGTACAAATAAATATTATAATACATTATACACACGATCACAACTATCTCTACCATGACAGAAGTATTTACAATGGATCAGATCTCTTCTCCCCTCCAAATAAAAGTCCAGGAGGGAAGAAGGACAGATCCCTTTCCAGTCTCAAAGCAGGAGTATCTTCTACAGCAGCAATCTGTCCTCTTCACGTGCATGCAGCAGCTGATAGCTGGATTTCTGCCAGCACTCACAAGGGGTATCCCCCTTGGCCCCGCTGTCTCCAAACGAGGGGTCTTCCGTGGGCTACGTCACCCCAGACAAAGGTCGTTCCACCACGGTCATATCACGAGACACAGGGGGTCTTCGTGGCAGTCTGGTATCTTCAGGGAATTCAGATTCCTTGCAGAGCCTCTGCGCCCTGCCTCAGGCTGGCTGCGAGCTTCTTTGTAGCTTGCAGCAAGGGAGGGCCCCCAAGGTCACCCTCTCCGCATTCCTCTCGGAGCTCTCTAGCTCCTCTCTGCAAGTGCTGTAGCACTCCAAGGCTCTTTCAAGTAAGAGTCTATCATCTTCCTCCTTTCCAGGAGGTCTCAAAGGAGTTTGGGGGGCCTGGTTCAGTTCTTACCCCCAAAACTCTGTAGCTCTGCTGCTGACTCTCATTTCTCGGCTCTCCTTCCAGGAGTCCTCTCTACAGTATTGCATGCCTCTGTTGCTTCGTCTTATCTCTTCTGGCCCTGTGCCACCGTTTCTCCAGTCAGTGCTGGTCTGTCACTACTCCTGCTGCTGCCCACGGTGGAGAAAACATCTCCCAGCATAACTACAGGCACCTAGCCCAGCTTTATGCTGTTCCAGGTCCCTGCAGCTCCCCCCACCCGAGGCTGGGAGGCCCCGAGGGGCTCCGAGCCCCTTTCCTTGTGGTGTCAGAACATGGCTACCACTTCTCCAACCAAAAAACAACTAACCTTCTCTTCCGTTTGCTTGTGGTATGTTTACATTTTGCAGGAGTGCCCACTGGACAAAACTTCAAAACTTCCAGGGGTTTTACCGTTTTCTTAGCCTCTGGGGGAAAACAAGGTTCAAACCACTACAAAAGTAAAGAAGTAGCAAATTGTTCCGGGGAGGGGAATTGGGTTGACGGCTTTTAGTGTGACAATTAGCCCTAGCAGTAAGTGTGTGTAAATGTGCAGCACCAGCTCGCTGACAAGTTTCCAGACATGCTGTTGCTTTGTCAATTACTTTTCTGGGCTTGTTTTTTCCAACTGAAGTTCACTTTAGTCCATTGGAAAGGAGTGCTTTCTGTGTGCACATTAAGAAGAACTAATCACTGGGCTCTTGGTTAAACTGCTAAGTTCCAGTTTGCATGAACTTCTTTAATAACACGATAAAAATAAGTATATGGAGTTGTGCTTCTCTCATCTGCCCAGGTGTGGTGAAGGAAGCAGCATTTGCCTTGTGAGCTCTTCTTTGGGCTACTGCTGAATGGCTGAAGGAGCTGAGGCAAAGGACCACAGTATTGTGCTCCTAACAGCTCACAGCTGTGCTAAGGTTATGGGCAGTTATTCTCTGTCAAAAAAAGCCTGTGATTCAGATGTACTCTGGACTTCCATTGCCATCTCCTCTTCATTACAGGGCTCAGAACTGCAGACCCTCCTTTGCTCACATGGCTTTTGAAATATATATTTCCTCACTCTTACTGGTAAAAATGACTGCTTAACCCTCAACAAATGCTGAAGTCCACCATACTCCAATAGCAAATGGGCTGGTGGGGTGCTGTGCTGTGCAGAGCTCTGCATCTGTCCACCACTTACTGAAACTATGTGTTCATTCTTCCAGATTCCGACCTGAGCATGCGGACACTCAGTACACCCAGTCCAGCATTAATATTTCCACCAAATTCCCCTGGTTTCCAAAATGGCAGAGGTTCGTCTACATCTTCGTCCTCAGTCACTGGGGAAACTGTTGCCATGGTCCACTCACCACCTCCAACCCGCCTCACGCATCCTCTCATCCGGCTGGCATCCAAGCACCAGAAGGAACAGGCCAACATAGACCGGCTGCCCGACCACTCCATGATCCAGATATTCTCCTTCCTGCCCACCAACCAGCTGTGCCGCTGTGCCCGTGTGTGCCGCCGCTGGTACAACCTTGCCTGGGACCCGCGGCTTTGGAGGACTATTCGCCTCACTGGCGAGACAATCAACGTAGACAGGGCTCTTAAAGTGCTGACCCGGAGGCTTTGTCAGGATACTCCCAACGTATGTCTCATGTTGGAGACGGTAATTGTTAGTGGCTGCAGGCGGCTCACAGACAGAGGACTCTACACCATTGCCCAATGCTGTCCAGAACTGAGGAGGCTGGAGGTGTCTGGATGTTACAACATCTCCAATGAGGCAGTCTTTGATGTCGTGTCACTGTGCCCAAACCTGGAACACCTTGATGTGTCAGGTAACAGGAAATGTTTCAGTACAGATGCTTATAACTCTGAAAGCATCATGCTTGCCAAACCCCACAACTGCACATTTTCCCTTTCCCTGTTGTCTTTCCAAGTAGAAATGCCAGTTTCCCAACTCAGTGCCTGTGAGACAGGCACCACTAGAATCTCAGTGCCCATAATGCCAACAGTGCCTCTGGAGTGGCCAGGCTTCCTCCAAAGGAGGCGAAGTAATAGACATGGCCTGTTCAAATAGCACGCTCGCTTTTCATAGATTTTTGCACAAAGCACCCGTACAAGGGCTCATGTTGCAGTCAGTGCTACATCATGTGGTGAAAGCTAGTTACTTCAGCAAAATTTGTTTTATCTTTCACACACACACATATATATATAATTTATATTTAGGTTATATATTTGTAATGTATATATCTGTAATCTTATAAGTGAATGGAGGAGAAGCTCAGAATAAGTTCTAGGCTTTTTTTCTGGGTATTAATATTCGTTGTCATCCCTAGCTAATCTTCAAGGTTCCCTTATTTCCATTGCTATTTTAACAAGACTTAGATAGCTTGGACTTTTTTTCTTTCTTTTTTTTTTTTTTCCTTTTAAGAAAAAGCTGCAGTTGCAGCTGTTTTGATCAGCAGAAATGTTTTAGACAATTTTCCTCAGACCTGCTCTGGGGAAACAAAATGGTTTTTTCCCGAGGTCAACTGCACAGAATTTCCTCTCTCCAGATAGGTTGGCACTTAATGGAAAGGATGTAGTCAAGCAGAGAACTGAAGTAAATTTGCCGTTCAACATTTATTTTATGATCTTATTTGTTATCAATCTAATGCCATTATTAATCATCCAAAACAGATTTGCCATTGCAGAGGTACCAGTGACAATAAGCAGGATGAAGTGGGGATAGGAAGCAATGCTATTGAGTCATTGGTACCCAGATAAACTGATTTTTCCAAGGCTACCTATCTGGTGTACACTGATTTGCTTTCTTTTCTCTGCCCTTTTTTTTTTTAAGCTGCTTTATCCAACTCTCTCACCTCATTCCTAGGATGGCAGAATCTCATGAAAGGCATCAAAACAAATAGCAGCAAATGAGAATTATTCACTTTTTGTGATTGCTCTCTGAAACCACCAGGTGATAAGGAGTGTCTGTGGGACTCCTTATCACCTGGTGAGTCCTGTCCCATGGAGTCCATTTGCAATGACCTTGCATATGAATTAACTTATTATTGGTACATACTGATATTAGTTCTGGATTGCTAACCACACATTCAGGTTGAAGCATCTCCAACACCAGGAGAAAATGTATGTACCAGTGTGATTTAGACCTAAAGCTTTGAAGCTCACACTCTGAGTGCACCTAGGAGCTTGTAGGTGGCTGAAAATGCTTTGGTCCACAGCTCTCTTTTCAAAAGCAGGGAAAAGGAAAAGATGATAACAGGTCTTGAAATAGGTTCTTTTGGGATTTATCTGCATTTGTGGTTTTCCCAAACCTGTTACTTTTGGACCTAGAAGGTGGCGTCTGTCCCTAAGAGCTCATCAGTTTGGTACAAAGTGTGTAGAGGGCAAATAAAATACCTGTCTTCCTTGAATTTTGTCTCATCGATGGGATAGGAAAGTAATTTTAATCTCAATTTTATCTAAGTTGTTCTTTCTATTTGGAGCATGTGAAGGAAAAAATCTGGGGTTTGAACATGCTCAGAAGCTGGAGTGTTTGGGTTCAGATATAGCTTTTGCTGCATGCACCTGCATATGAATTGAGGATAATTGATCTCTGGGCTCTTGTATTGAGTCCACTTTTTTCATTACAATGTGTGTAGTTTTGGAGGATGTTTTGGAAGCAGGATTCTGTTTTCCCCTCCTTCTGTCTGTAGTTGTGAGGACAAGGCTTGCACCTATATGCTCAAGCAATTCTGAGGACTGAAGTGGTTCACCGGTTTGGTTCCATACTGAACAAGAGAAGTTGGGTACATGTGCTGGGGGTGACTCTAGTTCCTAGTTAATTAAATCCCAGTTAACAGTTGTACATCTAGCTGAATCCCTTTCCCCCTTGGATGGCTACTTGGCAGCAAAAATGCACCAAAATCTTTAATGTCAGAACCAGATGTTCGTATTAACTTTAAGAGCTTTACACAATGTAAGTTCTGTCACTCTCAGCAGTCACTTTGTGGGCAGGTCTGAGATATCTCTAGAAGTTGGTTGAGCTTGACTGCAAGTTATTATCTAACACACTAGCCAACATTTTTTTCAGTCTGTTTCTTCTCCATTTTAAAAATCAGTTATACTTACTTCACGGAAAATCCTGTTGCAAGAGCTTTGGTTTTACATTTTTTATTATTTAGGACAGAAAAATTGTTGTGGACCCAGGAACCTGTCATTTTGCCTAAAAATCAGGCTGTTCTGTATCAGCATGGACTCTTTTTCTGGTTAAACCATTTTGAATATCCTTCCCATTAAATATTTTACAGTGTAGCCAAAGTAACTAGACAAGGCAATGCTGAGCTTTTCAAAACAGTGATCACACTGTGATGTATTTGACTCCATCCCTGCTGTGAGACTTCTGACCCATTCACTTTCTAATTACGGTCATTAAAGCTTCTTGGATTCTCAGCAGACAGAACATTCTCCTTGGCCTCGTGGACCCATCATTCTCACTTAGCCAAATTTTAAATTTGAATTCTGGTCAGAATATAAAATATCCAGACTGACTCCTTAATCCAGCAACCTCCTCGACCAAATGCAATAGCAAGAACTACGTCAGGTTCAGCAGAGCCCTGCCTATGTGCCAACTTCTTCTGTGGAAAAGACTCAAGGATGGGGACTCCTGTATTTTGTATCACCTGCTCCAAAGAATATAGTAGGGGTGAAATTTTCACACCATTAGTATTGTAGTGCTTCCCTTTAGAAAAATCACTTTGCTTTACTGAGCATGTATGTAGTACTTATCTGAGGACAAAACTATTTCCAGAGATTGCACCATAGCATTCAGTTTTAAGATGTTTGTTGAAAAGTGTTTTGCTTCAAAGTTTTGCTTCTGCATGACCTGTGGACAATTTGCCCATTTCATTGTGTGAGGCCTAAGGTAAAATTTGTCTCTGTTCAACTAAATTTGAAGGCTAAATTAAAGGTCCAGTGCAAATTCAAATGATGAATGTAGAAATCTAATTGCAGGTGGCAAACTGTTTCAAGTCCATATCCCATGCTTCTCACAGCATTTTTGTGAGTCTGCAGGGTTATCTCAAGGGATTTTTTTTTTTCCTTTTTATGAACTGAAGCATATTCATACCTTCTACTAAGCCTCTGAATGAGAACCTGTTGTTCTCATTGGTATAAGTTTGAATCATATAAGTTTTTGGGGTTGTCTCCATACACTGCTCTTTACTTCCACACTACAGGATTTGTGCAGGATTTCTGATACATGGAGTTCTGCAGTCATCAGTTTTTATGCGTCACTTCAAACTGGTTGGCCAGTGTTTCAGCAATACAGAAAACATCCTTTTTCTTTTTTTCTCTACCTGAGAGCACCTCTTTAGGCATAACTGACAGAATTTTTCTGAGTAGGTGTTTATGGCTAAAACTGTTGGGCCTTGGTCAGTAATGGGTAGAACTTCCCTTCTTTCTTGCAGCCGTTCCTAGCTATGCTAATGCAGTGTGCCCAGCTGAACTTGGCACAGCTAAAAATTTCCCTCAGGATCCTGAGACTGCCAGTTTGCATTGCAGCAGAAACCACACTTTCCAAAAAAAGCTTTTGCTCACCACCATGTATGGAGTGGAGGTTAAAAATGGGGAAAGTCTGTGAGCGTGTTTTTCCCTTTCATCTAGCTCTTTGGCTTTCCCGGCAAGGTCTGGTGTTTCTCCTCTGGTCTAGTTACCTCCATGGCCAGACTTTCTCACTTGACACACCCCTTTTCTGCATCTGTCCATATCCTCCCATGACCTTACCAGTCTGTTGGCTCCTGCCAAATGTCCCCATTCTCCTTAGGTTATCTGAATCTCCACCCTTCTGCAAGCACATAATCCTGCCATAGTTTTGCATCCTTCCAACGTTGCAGGGCTGGATTCACATCTGTTCTCCAAATGCTTCTGGGAGGGTGGGCGGGGTTGTCTTTTTTATAATGAGGTTGGATGGTGAAAGAGCCTCAGATGTTGGTTTGCAAACTCATCCAGTCAGCAATGAGACCAACTCTGATCAAAAAACTGCATTGGTTGTCACGTAGTATCATTTTCTCTAATTATCACTGGGTCTGTATTGCAGTAACACATCACAGTCTGTCTATAGATAAACATAGGACCGGTATTTTACATTTGGGATAGGGACAAAATCAGTCCCTTTCTTTCCTAGTGCTCAAAATCTCAGAGTAACCTCACTGACTCCAGTGAGGTTTATTCTTTCCTGTGGTGTGGGGACTCATCACAGCAAATCCACACTAGTCAGTCAGGATGATTCTGCTCTTGCAGCATGAAGGTACCTTCATCACAATCCAGCACACCATTTCACACCCAGCTTTCTGGCCTCGCTGCGTGATTTGCTTTTACTGCTTCCTTAAACTCTCTGTGTTTTTCCACTTAGGCTGTTCCAAAGTAACATGCATCAGTTTGACACGTGAAGCCTCCATCAAGCTGTCTCCCTTACACGGGAAACAAATCTCTATTCGCTACTTGGACATGACAGACTGCTTTGTCCTGGAGGACGAAGGACTGCACACCATTGCCGCCCACTGCACTCAGCTGACCCACCTGTACCTGCGCCGCTGCGTCCGCATCACCGACGAGGGTCTCCGTTACCTGATGATTTACTGCACGTCCATTAAGGAACTGAGCGTGAGCGACTGTCGCTTCGTCAGTGACTTCGGCATGCGGGAGATTGCCAAGCTGGAGTCACGTCTCCGATACCTTAGCATCGCTCACTGCGGCCGGATCACGGACGTGGGCATCCGTTACATAGCCAAATACTGCAGCAAGCTGCGCTACCTCAACGCGCGGGGCTGCGAGGGCATCACGGACCACGGCGTGGAGTACCTCGCCAAAAATTGCACAAAACTCAAATCGCTAGATATTGGCAAGTGCCCTCTGGTCTCAGACACCGGCCTGGAGTTTCTAGCCCTCAACTGCTTCAACCTGAAGCGCCTGAGCCTGAAATCTTGTGAGAGCATCACTGGGCAGGGCCTGCAGATTGTAGCTGCCAACTGTTTTGACCTGCAGATGTTGAATGTGCAGGACTGCGATGTCTCTGTTGATGCTCTGCGATTTGTTAAACGACATTGCAAGCGCTGTATTATAGAGCACACCAACCCTGCTTTCTTCTGAAAGGACACCCCACACCTGTCATTACAATGCAGTATTAAAAACACTGATGTAGAAACACACGCTCCCATATTCATTAATGCTGTCTTTTCTGTCGCTCACGGGAGTCAGCTTTTCTTGTACATTGTGAGTGAGGAGGGTTTCTAGAGGACTATTTTGTTTGCTTTTTATATGATCACTTTTTAAGGTGCCGTGGGTCTCCGTGGAGAGGCTGCCTTAATGCAAAAGCAATGAGTGCTCAGCATCCCCACTGGAGTGCCATTTCCATAAGAGCCATGATCTTGTCCCAGGCTACAGTAGCTGCCTCCAAAGGAAATAGCACATAATCCCTCCTTTGGAAATGCTACTAAGCTGTGTCAAATACATCTGAATTCCAGCTGTTCTCGTGAAGCTGACTATGCAATATGTGTCTATGTTCCCCAACTTTTTCCAATATGGCTGATAAAGCATCCTCTCTCCACGTAGTTTCCTTTTGGTAGTCATCCATTGTAATCCCTCAGGAAATACTAGGTAATGTTCTTAAACATACTCAACTGAGGCAGAATAAGACCTGCTGGCCATTGCTGAGCACTTCTACTGAGTGAATCTAGAGATTGTGCCCATGCATGGATTCTCTTGGAAAGTCACTTGTGTATCATCGCTACTTGCCTTCATTTCTAAATTTGCCCTCTTCTGCATGTCTAGTACAACCCTCTGGTAGTAGATAGGGATTTCTGGCTCTGATAAGCAATGACATATTCACCTGAGTGAAGGAGAACAAGCGGGATATTGGTGGCCTGGCAAAAGGAAAAGCCAGCAAACCAGCCTGAGAAGCTGCTGTAATTCTGCAACAATCTGAGACAGCACTGTAGGACACTGGGGAGACTCTGAGGCATTGTGGAGTAGCTTGCTTAGGGCAGTCCCAATCACTGTGCTGTGTGATTGTCACCAGAAAGTCTGTCTTTGTTCCTTCACTGTATCTTTTCAGCAGCTGTGGCACCACTGCAGTTGATGCTCCCTGAGCAAACCAGGGACGTCCATTAAGGCAAAGTCAGTATGTGTCTTATTACACTTAGAAACCCGACCCTTTTCTGTGACCTTCCAGTTCAAAGGATAGATGGCTGATCTCAAAACTTCTAAGACATTAGCCTAATGTTAGATAACACCCCTGGGGACAGAGGGGCTTCCAGTGTTATTCAGATTAGATTTAGATTTTTTCAAACTTTGTGTGTGTTCCCTTAGGCTGGAGATACAGTTGCTGTTCAACAAATAATTAAACACCAGCATTGCCCTGTGACCCTGTGAGCTCCTAGTACTCTTCATGGTTGCTCTTGCTCTTGCATGAGCAGGAGTGTTTTGAAGGTCCCCCATCTCATTGCCTCCTTCCCCAGAGTGTGTGGTCGATTCATGGTTACTTTCTTCACAGTTTTCTGGCAGCTGTTTCTCTGCATTTTCACGTGTAATGCTCAGATCTGAAAGCCGGACACGCGAGGTGTGATGATATTTTCAGGCAGGCCCCCTGTGCCTGACTGACAGGTGAATTCATACATTCAGCTCAAACGCTGTAAGTGTCTCATAAGAAGGGAAGCACTGTGTCTGGTTTTCCTAAGCAGTAGTTCCATCAACTCCAGACAACACTAATAAAATCATTGGTATGAAGTGAAAATCAATATGCTTGAGAAAAATACATAACTGGTGAGGAAATACTTACAGCAATGCTCTCTCAAATTGCAAAAAAAAAAAAGAAAATGCAATGGTTTGAACATGTACCTGCAGAGGGCACTTATCCTACTGCTGCAAAAATTCATGTAACTTATGTATATTCCTCCAATTTTGAATTTCTTAATATAGAGGATGTCATCAGCTCTGAATTATAAATCAAATTGTACTAAAGCAAAGAGGGACACAGAAAATGAATTTGCCATTGTCAGTGACTAATACCATCTCTTGGACAGTTAATTTCACTTTGGTTTTCCTTTCCATATTTTTAAAATAAGAGATTCTTCTCCAGCAAGTAATACAGTATATTTTATTTGAGCCAGCTATACTATTTGTTTATCCTTTATCTAAAAATGGCCTCGAGGAATTTGAATATTGAGCCCATTCCTGAGGATAGTGGGATTTTAAGCCATTTGCACTCATGAAATATAAGGCCTCTCTAGTAACATTTAATTGTTTATTAAAAAAAAAAAAGGCTACTTTTCTGGCTAGGTTAAATTGAGTGAATAGTGCTACATGGTTTTTAAATTTCTAATGTTTAAATTGGCCTGTACTGTACAAATCTCACTATAAAGCCTTAATTTGCTACCAAGAAATAAAGCAATATATTGGTAACTGATGAGCATGCATCGTTATTTGCACTAATTTAGTAACTGCTGCTGAAAAAGAAAATACTAAATAATTGTAAAACTTTCCTTGAAAGGTAGGTGGGTGAATGAGCACATCAGCCCAACAGGTAGGTGGATGACTACATTAGAAAAGAAAAAAAAAGTTTGTTATAGATTATGACCTTGCTTATCTCTCTTTTTAAAATTTGATTTTCCTCCTATGGTTCTTCTTGACCCTGAAACATAATCAGAAACTGCAAGTGTAAATAAAAGCAAAAACAGTATATAAAAGGCACATGTACAAAAATTTCAGGAGGACCTCTGCATTGCTTTAAAGGCAAGTTAACATATTTGATGTAAAAAGTAAAAGGGAATGACTGATGGGGTAGAGCACTTACTGGTACAGTGTTGCCTTTTGAATGCTCTAAAAAATCTACTCTGGGGGCACTGGTGGAAAATGAATAAAGGTAATTTTTCTTAGCCAAACTCTAAGTACATAGTCTTATATGATCTGAATTGGCACCCTGAGGCTGCTATTATTTCAAGAAAATTTGAATTTAACTTATTGATACAGCTTGCCTGTTTTGACTTTTAACCTTTTTCCTATGTCTACTTGCAAGATGAGAGGACCAGAAAAGAAACTGAAGTAGTGTATGTGGAGCTGACTTTGCTGGAAAGGTTGCAACATGTAACTGACGGGTCTTCTAGTTTAGGGTTGGCAAAGCCCATAAATTTCCTGAGCAAAAACATAGGTGATTCTTGAACCATAAAATTCAGGCAGAGGCACTGAGGCTTCTTCTGCTCTGCAGTAGCATGTGGTGATCTCATCAAAGAAAAGCAGTGATGAATCACATCAGTCAGGCTGCCATGTTGCTTGTGTCTTTGGAATAATTTGTGTCCTGTAGAGAGAGGTCTCTTAGAAAAGACACATCTAAACTACCATGCACTCTGATTATAGCCAAAGCTCTGTATCTGGGTATTCATCCTTCCCTTGGCTTTTTTAAAAAGTGGAACTGTAATTTCCCCATTAGCAGCATGAGATTGATGTGAAGTGCAACACTTTTGCTTCTTTGAGCTGTGCTCATATGGCTTCTTACAAAATGCAAACCAGCTTCTGTTGGATGTCTTGGACTCAGAACCGTGGTCCAGACGAAAACCTTCAGTAGTGGCTTATGTGGTTTCTCAAAACTTATGGACTTTGAACTGAAAAATTAAAAAGCTAGTAAAGTACCTAATTTTAGCCCTAGGCTTGAAGCAGGTCCAAGCTTTTATTAAAAAGAAACACAGTGATCATTTGGACTGCAGGCTGGCTGCCCCTCAGCTGCCAGTGTTGGTTTAGAGGGGAAAAGTTCTCTGATGGAGTTGGTGCATGGCTCCTCTTCCCCCAGCATTCCCCAGGAAAGTAACCTGCCCTCCGTTTTTTATAATTTTGTCAGTTTAGCTATTCATGCTGAAACTTCCCATGCTGGGCTTTGAAAATGTTAGTTGAAATGCTTCATCTGGTTCTGTAAATAAAGCTGGAGGAAATGTCATTTTGCTCATGTTAAACTCCAGGTGACCTTTCCTTTGAAAACGGTCCATTGCTCTTCATCTCCTCTAAGGCCTTCAGAGTGAAAGCGTGAGCCTTGCCAGGAGGTCAGCTTTAGGACAAGGATGTGTCTTACTGATCTCCCAGTAAATTTCACCCAAATTTAGCTATATTTCATGTCTTTGAACATCTCCAACTCTGTGACCAAGGAGAAAAGGACATGCTCTGGTCTTCTGGAGCTTGTAGTCTGGAAAAACTGAGATTTGGCAAAGCTAAAAGCTGTTTATCTCTCTGGCAGTGTGAAGGAGGAAATGACCTGAATTATATGGAAGCTGCCTGGAAAGTCAGGGCAGGGTTGAAAGATGGAGTTTTGAGAACTGGAACAAGAAGGATGAAGGAGATTTCCTGGGCAAGGGGGACTCAGACTGAGATGACAAAAGATTGAATGATTTTCAGCAAAGACACTGGTTAAAAGAGATGGGTTTATATGACATGTTGAGCAGGGAGAGTTGGGCCAGAGGAAGTGTAAATATTGAAGAATGAAGCTTGGGGTAGGAACAGAAACCTGAAGAAAATTAACTGAACATCATGTAAATACAGTACACTTCCTTGGTGCAGTCTCTGAGAAAGGCTGACAAACTGTTTCAGTGAGAGTGCCTCAACTTTGAAACAGCCTTCCAAAAATGAAATAGTAATTTTGCATCTAACGCACTCAATATCTGCCTTTTTTATATATATATGTATTTTGAGAAGCCAGAAAATCTTCACAGGCAGAACTTTTGCCTTTGCCACCAAATGTACGTGGAGGTCTGAGAGACTGTCAACCTCAGTGTCTTGTTCCAGCCTTTACACCTTTGTGTGAGGTAAGCTACTGAGAAGAACAAGGCGAGATAGGTTTGAAACACCAATTCTTCTTTGACATTGTATTTCAGCAACACCAGCTGCTTGGCTTTGCTAAGGTACAGGCATCAGTGTGGACCCAAATTCATGCCATTTTGGTGACTGCTAGAGGGCAAAATAATTGTAGATTCAAGTTACTGCCAGACAGTAAACATCAGAATTCAAACTTAGCTTAACAAAAATACATTTAACTGAACAGCATTACTGCATGCTATTAAACAGATTAAATCAGTTTTCTCTCTAAAATAGCTGAGGGATATTTATGTTCATGCACCCCTGCTGTACAGATTCAGAGCAGGTTTTTCCTCTATTTTTACTTCTGTGAAAACTGAATAAAAACATCAGGTCATTTTTCCCTTTCCTCTGGATGATCATAGAGGCGCGACTGAGATTTAAACTAGTTCATAGAAATCTTTTCAAAGTAGGCTCTGCTAATACAAATTTAAAAAATATTATGAGTGCAACAATCCAGTTGGCCACAGATATGTCAAATTAAGCCAATATAACAGTTACTAAACAGGCACCAGAGAAAGAACCAGAGGAACCAGAAGGAGGGATCTTTTAAAACAAATGCTGCCCCCCTCCCAAGCTTTTATAAATGACCCTGATACTTTTAATGCAGAACAGAAATCTTAGCCATTCTTTCTAGCACTAAAGCTACTGTGTTCTTTAGGTTAGAATAGATTAGTTTTCCTTTGTTTTTTAAAGAAACACTGCATGCTGTATCCTCGAGCTCTCATAAATGGTAGAGATGGAAAAAGTCATCTTATAAAGAGAAGAGAGAATGCAAAGAGGGACTTGTGCCAAAAGGAATGAATATTTTTAACAGTTTCATGTTGCATTGTCTGTCTTTGATGGCTCTTAAAATATTTTTTTAAAATCAAGTAAATGACCATTCTTGAGAAGTTTCTGTTACTTCTTGAATATACTCTATTCACACTATTGCCTCTGCAGACAGACATCAAAGCTGTAGAAAAACTGAATTTCTAGCTAGAAAAAATAAGGGTAGCTAATGTATTGGTTATAATTTAATTTAATTTAAGCCTTATCAAGTGTTTTCCCATCTTAATCACTTGTCATATAAAGGATATATCCTAAACCATTATCAGGACAACTGAAAAAAATTTTCTATATGCTTATTAAGAACAAATTATATTTTTCTGACACTCCAGTTTTGCTCTAGTTGTCTGTTCCTGGTCTATTATATACTGTGTAAATACTTTCAAGAATAAGACTTATTTCTGGACTTGAATTACACTCTATTTGATTACTTTATGGTCATGTATCTCATGTAGTATTCCGGTTGTTGATGTGACTTTTGTGACATGACACTGCAGAGTGGTTACCTGTGTTTCAGCATGGAAATAGAATTGCCTAACACATAATGTTTGTGACATGTAACAGTTGTCAGAGACTGGATTTCGTGGATGAGTGGCTGCTGTGGGTCTTTTGTGGCACTTTTGTAGTGATTTATTCCTTAACTGCATGTATCATCATCTGTTTTCTTTAGTATCAGTTACAGGAACAAACTCTTAACTACTGCGTTGGGGAAGGGACTCCTCAGAAGCAGAAAAGGGAGCTGTGACAGGGCAGAGGTGACTATGTCCTGATAAGCTGAGGGGAGGTTGTTTGAAGATGCAACACAGGTATGTGTTAAGAGAGACTCCAGGCTCTTCGGCCTGTTTTTGTAAAATGAGAAGGGGAGGGTGGGTTTTTTGTTGGTTTGGTTTTTTTTAAGTAATAGTCTTTTAGAATTGCTTTGTATTTACCATCTATAGGGGAACCTCATTCAAAATCACTGAGACTGGCTTATCTTCAGATCAGAGGCGTGTCTGATTTCTGAACATTGGTCTATTTTTTGTAAGATAAATCAATGGAGACACGAGACAGCCTTGCAGCCTGAACTTTGAAAGTTCATAAACTTCTGGCAGGTTAAATTTGAAAGCATGATAAAGCAGCCTTCCTTTCTCCTGCCAAAAAAAAAAAAAAAAGGTAAGGGAAAATTGCATCAAAATGCCCAATAAAGAGAGTAAAGGAATTCAGGACTGAAAGCTGAACTGCAAGTGGTAATGTGTAATCTCTTGCTTAAAAGATACTTTTTGCCATGGGAGTAAAATGTGCTTCTGTGAAGCTGGAGGGTAAATTGAAAGTTATCATAAAGATTACCTGTAGTGAGAACATGTATAAATGTGGCTGTAGGGAAGAATCAACCCAGTTTTTCTACAAGAAATCCAAAGGGTCAGTAAATACCTGGGGGGACCTGTCAGGCTGGGGTGCTGAGGACACCGGAAAAAGCTTGAGAATGGCTTCTGTGTCTGGCATCACAGAGTGGCCTAGGATGCTTCATCTGGAAAAGAGTTAACTAAGGTGAGATATGACACATATGACAAAGGTCATGTAATCATAGATGGCTTAATGGATGAAGGTACTGAATGTTTACCGTGACTAATAATTTAAAAAGAATAAAAAAAGGTTGGGGGCATCAAGTGAAACCAGTAGGTAACAGATCCATAGCAAATTAAAGTAGCTTTTTGTTTGCGATGTGTTAAAGCCTTGGACCCTTGCCCCAGTGTGTTGTGGATGCTAGATGTTCACATCATTTAAGAAGAGACTGGACTAGGTTGTGGAGGAAAAGTCTGTGTGCAGCTATTAAATACAACAGACAACCTCTGGCTCAGGAAATGCCTGAGGCACCAAGTGTTGGAGCCTGGCAGGCTATGCTGGGAAAATACGCTTACTCCGTTCTTGTGCTTCTCTCTAGGCATCTGGTTTTGGCTACAGCCAAACAGACTGTTCAGCTACATGGACCTTTGCAGCTGTTGTCATGTTTTAGTGTTTGTCTCAACAGGTCCCTGACACAGAGCACATGTTCATTTCTTGCTTGCAATGCCGTTATTCAGAGTTGCTCAAGGTTGTCCAACTCAAATGTTTTCAACACCCTCTTTTCTGAAATCCTTATGCTTCAGAGTGGAAAATCCAATCTAGTCAGGAGCTAACATCCTCATCATTTCACTGTCACGGGAGTAGGCTCTTGAAACTTTGCTGGGGGCTTGGTACCCTGCATATTTAGGCCCTATTGCTGCAGACTGCAACAAAAGTATATCTGTATTTGGAAGAGAGAGCAGAGGAAGGAGAGAATTTTGTGCTCCTTCAAACTCCTGCAAGTTGGGAAGCTGGTCACTTGACACACTCCTTTTCCAGGTCTCTCTCACTCCTCCCATCTACAGGGAGAATTTTGGAAATCAAGAAACCTCTTGATTTCTGTTAGACAACTGTGCTACATCTTTGTAACCAAGACCAGAATTTGCCTGGAGCCTCTGGTCAGTCAAAGAAGTTTAAGCATCTCTCTTCCCTTTATTAATTTTTAACAAGGCCTACCAGGTGTCAGACGCAAGCAGCTGTGTAAGGGCAGTTGACTGCTCAGTCAGATTAAACAACTGGCTGAGATACTTGGCATCAAAATTAAATTTCCTTTAGATGCCTGGAAGGCAGGGCACCACCAGTGAATATAGACTTGATAGGAAAAAAACCATCACCAAGTGCCAGTTCATATGTGATTTTCAGAATCATCTGGAGGAGGCAGAAATGCTGTCCAAATCAGCAGTGCAAAGTCCCTTCTCTTCTTCTTCAAACCCTTTGCCTGCTTCTGGCCCTGGGCCCACACAAATACCCGAACACAGCGAGGAATATAAATTTTCAAGGGTCTCAGCTTTCATAATATGACTAAGTTGTTTTGATTTAAGAGTGCTTGTCTTGCCAAGATTGGAAAAAATTAGTCCATTCTCTTCATGGCTGGATGTCAAGGTACACCCAGGTTTTTAGACAAATGCCCCAAAAGTGCACAGCTGAACCAAGACATGAGTGTTGGAAAACTTAACTCTTTCTTCAGTATTGTTTTTAGGGAAACCTCAAGAAAAATAGGAAAAGCAAGACCATTATCAATCTAAGTTAAAAGTAGAGTTAAGAAAACATCATGTCTTTTTCTTACTATTATCTTACTGTTTTTTGAGGCTAACAGACAAGTTTGATTGCTTGGGTTGTTATTCTGTAGGGCTCAGAGCATCGACAATACCTGGAAGCAAAGCAGGAGGAGGAAACTATGGCACTATATGAGGATCATGTCCTTGATTTGTGCAAGGACTGAAGTCATCCATGGTAAACCGAGAAAATGGAAAAAATAGTGCATACAGAATTACTGTGCTGACCTTGGAGTACTAAGACACTATTTGAAATGCTCCTGGACTTCACCTAATTTTCTTCATGGAATTTTCCTACAGTGCTGCAATACTTCATGTCTTTATGAGCTTTGCTTAATTTGCCCCTTTAGTGCACAGTGCATGAAGAAAAGGTAGAAACAATACCACTGATATTTAAACATATTCTGGGTCTTCTCTAGGGTCATCAATAGCTACTCCTTGCTGTGTGATCTCAGCCTGGCTTTCTTTTTTTAATAAGGTGTTCTGCCAGTGATACCCTTACAGATCAATGTAAATGTAGACTCATATTGGGGAAAACCATATTAGTGTAGAGCTGCAGTTTGCAGGGACTCTTGTCACTGTGAAGCAATCTACACATTTGTGGATTCCTGACACATTTGCAGGCCTACATTTATTCCTTATTAGAGTCTGAGTTTCAGGAAATCTGTTACACCAAAGGCTCAATTTAATTGTCAGAACAGAGGTATTGGATGCCAGTAGAGATGCACAAGGGTATCTGAGACATCCACAGAACACTGGCAGGGATGTAGGTCACTGAGAAAGACTTGTGCTCTTTTGCATTGGCAGAGGGAGGCCAGGAAGATGCCATCAGGCATCTCAAATGCCTTTGGTTGTCCTTACTTAGGCAAACATGCTTCTGAAACTTATTGGGAGAATGTTTGTGGTTAAGGTCAGACAGGCTGTTCACTGGGCCACAAACACACAAAAAATAAACCTCAAATGATTGACTATGCAGGCAAATATAGAGATGACTGTCATGTGAGGATATGATCATTTTGTAAGGCTGGCTGTGGCAATTTTTGTGCAAATATTTGTTCTTGAAGAAAGGACAGTTTGGGCTTCCTTTTCAAAACCAAAATGTTTCTGATGTTTAAAAAAAAAAAGAAAGAAAAAATCTGCTAGCTAGAAAAGATCTGCTAGCTCTTACTGCCTAGGGTCTGCTGAGGGTTTCTGAGATTTGAAGGAAGAATCATCTCAAACTGCAGCACTGGCTCTATCCCCAGCTGAAGGAGCAGGGATGTAGCGTCACAGTCTAGGAATCACTGAGAACATCCTAACACCTAAAATAGTTCTAGGGATACAACCCTGCTCAGCTTTTGGTTCTACCATTTAGCTGCCAAAGAAACAGCACCTCATTTTGGGCCCCAGAGTCACGGGAACCAGTTGCACTTTGCAGTTACGTTTGGGCTCCTCTTCAGCCCTATGCAGGGGATGGTGCATAGCTCAGTATGCTTTGCCAAGGGTGCTGCGAGGAATGGGGTATCAAGCAAGACCTGCAGGGCTTGTCCCAGAGCCTAGTCTTTGTGTCCCCTTCTTCCTCCTTTTCTTCTTCTGCACATCCCAGATGTGAGTGACAATCTGAGGGAGAGAAAGATGAAGACCTGAAGCCCAGCTGAGTTCTTGAGTAGGGGCCACAGCACAGGCTCCAACGTTGAGGGACCTTTGTGGCCAGTGGCTGCATAACATTTGTTTGCAGCATACCCAGACACTTTAAGGTGTTGCAGGTGTTGTCCTGGGTTTCTTTTTCTGCATTATATTCTATATGGTAATGGCAATTTACACTGCTGCCTGTTTTTCAGCACAAAATAATTTATTAGATAGTCTCTTTGTTCTGTTTGTTGTTTGTTCCCTAGGTATTTTTGCTTTGTTGGTTTTTTTCCCGCCTCATCTTCCCTACTTCCGTGGTGGCTTTTACACCCTACCTGCTTCATTATGATTTAAAATCAGAATATTTCCTCTTCACCTAGCAGATGCCCTGAAGGTCTCTCAGAAATCCCTCATTTTTTTTCAACTTTTCCCTCAAAAGGCTGAACTAGGAAAATTTCACTATAAAGCATTAACTGCATATATAAAAGAGGAGCTAGGGCCTTGCTTTCCATTATTTCAGACTATTAAATGCTGAAATTTATTCTCCAAATGTTTTGATTTTTTTTTCTGGTAGCTAAAACAGTTGATATATCCTTTGCAAGTAAAGGCTGGTTTGTGTGGAAAAATCTGGCAGCTGATGACAACATAAAATTAATTTACTTTTGTGCATAAATGTTTTACTGCAGAAGAGTCATCCTGGATCATTAACCAAGCTGAACGATTTATGTGAAAATGATAAATGTTCGTGCTGAATTGGGGTGTTTAGGATAGTCGTTGAAGGCAAGACCAGTTATCATTGCTAAGCAACACTACCTATTAAAATAAAAGGTAGGGATGCCTTTTCTATCCTTAAAATATGAAGAAGGATTATCCTCGTTTATTTTGTAAGAAAAAGGTGCTAATGGGCTTATTCTGAAGAGAAAATTTCACATCTCTCCTTCTTCATCCTTTCTAATAAGATTAAATTCTCTTAATGAACAAAGTGGTCAAATTTATATTTCACTTAAATAGTAGATATTACCCTAAATAAAGCCACATGTTGTCACAGCAGTGTTAGATTAAAAGCTATGGTTCCTATGACAGTCCATTCTCATATTGGGAAGTTTAAATCAGTAGGAAAAATTATATCAGTTATTTTGATATAATAATTATTTACATTAATACAAAAAGTATCAATGAAAAGATATTTTATATTTAAAATACCAAATTTTACAAGTGTCAAATAGCAAATATAATAGATATAAGAAGTCTTCTGGTTGCATGGCTCCTAAGTGTTCATGACAATTTTGAAAATTAGATTCTACTGTTTATATTTCTTTTATCTTGGTCTGTGGACCTTCTGCTGCCTGTGTCTTGCTGAGAAAGACAGCACCTCTGAGTGCAAAGGAGAATTCTTCCAAAGACCTGCTGTCTGGAGGCAGTGGTCCTTGAGCAGATCCTTGGAGTCTGAACAACCTTTTCCCTGCTGCAGATGGCATACAATGGTTCGTTTGAATTTGTCAGGTTTTGAAGGAAAGGAGTACATGGATTTTGTCAGATTGATTCAAGACAATGTTTGGGTGAGAACTTGGGAGGTTTAGTTCCAAATGATTTCACAGATTGCACAGAATATTCTGAGTTGGAAGGGACCCACAAGGATCATTGAGTCCAACTCTTAAGGGTATGGCCCATACCGGGATTGAACCCGCAACCTTGGTGTTATTAACACCATGCTCTAACCGACTGAGATTGTGGTTCTGTATTGTAAATAACTAAATATTTTTGTAGTAGCACACAAAGTTTTACAGTTGGGGGGGCTTGGACTTCATTGCTCACCCCGTGTGAAAGCAGCACATTCAGTACATGCATTTACCTTCATCACGTTTTCTGAGTATTGACATTAGTTAATGTAACAGCTCTTGATTTTCCTGGAATGCTCCTCTGTTTCCTCGTACCCTGACCAGATTCAGAATACTGATGACTCTCTTATACTGAGACATGTAGTTACTTCTTGGCCCACTATTATTGATAACATATGTCTCAGTACTATAATCTAGTTCTCTGCTGCACTGGCAGCCAAGAAATGTGGTGCTTCAAGATCAAAAATATTGCTGGATTTGCTTTTGAAAAAGTTTTTTTCGGATGAAACTATTTAATTCCCCATGAATTGTGAAATGAGATCAGTTTCACTGACACAAAACTAAAATATTTTCAAAATTATTTTAAAACTTTTAAATGCTGGACTTTCCATTTTGGCTTGGATAAAACCTGTGTTATGTTCCTTTCCTTCCAAGTCTGACCTTTTTCTGACCAGCCTGACCAGCTTCCCTTCAAAAACATCTCCATTCACTGTTCGAACAAAACCACTTAAAAACAATTCAATGAAATGACAGCAGCTTCCAAATAAAACATTTGGAGTTCATCAACATGTATCACATTACTGGGTTTAGTATGATTCATTTGGATGTATAGCTCTACTCTGCAAACACTTTTAAAAATTGTTTTCTCCTAATTCAGGTTAAAACAAAATTCGAAATCTGCAGTGTTTTAGGGAAAATGGCATTAGCAGATTCATGTTGGCTCTTTCCAGGAGACATGGCTTGCTGTGCTCAACCACTCAGTGCTCCTCTTTCATGAATGGCATACACACACACACACCCACACACACACACCGCGCACACACACGCACACGCACATCCCTCACCTGGGCGAGCACAGAGTGATCCATAAATGAATCTTGCAGAAAGGTCGGGGCAAATCACAGGCAACTATAGGAAAGGGGATCAAGCCGCTGTCAGATTTTACAGGTTCCTGCAGAATGGGATCTTTTCATGGCAAAACAAAACCCAACAAACAGCCATGGCTACTTGACAACTGTGCCTTCATACTTCTGATATCTTTTCAGTTTCCTTTGTGATCCTGACCCCCTGTTAGGCTAACACTGAGTTCCTAGTCCCTCTCTACAATTGCCCACCATCCTGGCTTCTCCTGGAACTAGCTCATAAAACCAGCTCATTTAATACAAATGTCCCAAAGTGAAAATAAAATCCCAGTCTGATAAAACTGAGAGAAGGAGCAGCTGAAACCTGCCTCTGCCACAGCCCGGACTTACTTGGGCCGGGGCTCAACCAAGGCAGTGCTGCTCACTGGGGCAAGGGCTCCATCTGCGGGATGGACCCGCATCCATTCCTGTATCTTACCTGCTTGTGAAAAAGAAGAGGAAAACCCTCAGGTTTATTTCTTTCTCCGAATGCACTGTGACTTACTGTTGGGCTAAAACACATTGCCTACAAAACCCACATAGAAAAATTAACTCTGAATTCATGTTCCAGTAGTGAGCTAAGCAAGCCAGGCGCTGCCACAGCGGTGATGCTGGTGGGGAAGGATTTTCCTTTCTCTGATGTTGAGTTACTACATCTTTAGGGCTTGCCTTAAACCAGTACCTGTACAGGTTATCTGAGCATTTCATGTGTAAGAGCAAACTAGGAATGCTCCTGTTCTTGTTCTCCCCTTCTATCTGTATTCCTACTCTTTTTTTGTTTGTTTGTTTGTTTGCTGTTGCCATACATGCAAAACATGGGCATTTGGTATTGTACCTGTCAGAAGGAACATGTCTTCTGTATATGACCCCTACCATGGCTGAATCTGTCCAATGTCACTCAGCGGCAGTGGCAGCTGGCATTCCTAGATAGTTTTACAGTGGGAGAGCAGCTGAATGTTGATGCTCCTGGAAATGCCTAGCAGGGTGAACATCTTCTCACAGCAATTCTTCATAACAATCCAGCAGGCAGTTCCCTGTTACTTTTTTTTTTTACTACCTTATGCAATTTTTCTGAGAGTTGTCATCTTCTAAGTTAACATATGGCCAAGTGCAATCCCGCTGTTCAGCAGAGAAGAAATGTAGCTCACTGATAGCTGGAGTATCTTCTGCCATTATGAAAACAATGGTGTTTCATTTCTAGGGACAGAAACCTCCACTCCATAGCTGTTTTCTGTTATTTCTCTCATCAGCTAGTGAAGGGACCCATCCATTACCATCTTGGATGATCTTAATGGGCTTTTTTTTATTCTGTCAAAGATCTGAGCTCAGCTCCTTGTTGATAAGAGGATGTTTTGTTCAAGGCCCCCACACAAGGACCTGCATTTTGCAGTCTAGGCTTCACGGAATCCCCACTTTTAGTTTGTAAAAATGATTCCTTTGGGCTTTAGAGGCTATAAATCCAGTGATCTCTTTACATAGGAGTCCTCCTATAACTTGGTAAATGGTTTAGCATGAGCCCAAGGTCCAGTGACTCTGGGTGAAACATGAAACAGTGCTGTAATTTGCTGTCTCAGTCTGCAAAACAAAAAACTAAAAAAAAAAAAAAAAACCAAGCCTATGAAGTCAGTGTCCTTATAGCCACAGGCAGCAAAATCCAGAGCTATCACAACTGATTACACACAGGATATTCAGTTTTCAAACCATATTCTCCTAGCTGGTGCTGTGCCAGCTGAGTAGAGCAAGCCCTTAAAAGCCCAGACAGACTCCCTGTCCCTTTTCTAGGAGGCTGTGCTGCTCTTCGTCGTCATTCAGCTAGTTGCTGGCTGATCTGCTGATGCTGCACATGGCCTCCTGCCAGCCACTGGTCGGTCCAGGAGCAGGGTTCCACGTGTACACAGAGGGACCAAGCCAGTGTTTGCTTTTGGGGGTGTGTAAAGGGCTGCAGCATGTCTTGCATTTCCATCCAGATATTTCTCTGAGTGCATTGGTGACTTAGTCAAGAGATGGATACTGAAATGAGGTTTCCCAGGCCATTCTTCCAAGAGGATTTTTATTCCTTCAAGTAGATAATGTATTTCTACCAAAAATAAAGGTAAAAACCTGGTAAGTAGCCATGGCTGATGCATAAAAGTTGTAGCTTTTTACCTGAAGTATTAATAGGAATCTCTTGTGCCTTAACAGCCATCCTTTTAACTCCATGTATTATTGCAGCTGACCAAAAGATGTCTCCTAATTATTAAGCACAATGCAATTCACTCTGAGTTTTAATAGGAAAAGGCCTTTCCTTGCTATAGCAGGTCAGTTTATGAATTATACTGTGTATTCTTTTCTGGTTTAAGGTTTCTTATGAGACCCATCACAGAAAAGGTAGGAAATCCTTTTGCCGCTGTCCCTCAGTGTAGGTAACTGCTTGCTTCCCCTGTAAAACGTCAAGGCTATAACCATTAGCAGCGTCACTGCACCATTTCCCCCCTAGTGTTACCGAAGTAAACATTTCCATAATAGGTATCCCGAAAGCTCTCTAGGGAAGAAAAGTATGTATTGTAATGTGGGAGGGTTTCCTTTGGTTGCTTTCAGCACTGTTAACAGCATGTCCTTGCCATGCTCTGATTAATTGCCCCGCTTTTATCATGATTAGCACATTTACCATTAGGCTGGCCAGCTGTCAAGCTAAGCTCAGTCACAGCAGACAAGCACTAAATGCCTTTGTGATTTTACAGCTCTAACTGATCATCTCAAGATATAAGGTCCAAGTCTTCCAGCCTTGCTTATTCGGAACACAAAATATCACATCCCCTTGCAACTAATGGTACTGGCTTAATTAACCTAACTTAAAGAGGCCATTGCACAAAAGTAGAATTGAATAAATTTTCTTATTTTTAAAGAACGAATTGTATGCAATTTAGATAGCGGGCTTGCTTATGCATCCAATATTCAATTACATCTGGTTCTAGAGGAGAAAACACCTATCACACAAATTGGGTATCACTTTGCCTACTTCTGAAATGCAAGAGGAATTGGGGACACAGGGGAAAGGGGAGCAGTTTTTCTTACAGGTCTTTGCATCACTATTTATCACTGCTCTCACAATGGAGAGAGCAGACACTGCTGCCATCCAGAAGCATCATTTGAAAAAATCCAAAACTTACCCTTTCCTTTTCTTGGTGACGGGAAATGAATTCTGTGTCTTACCTGAGATGATCCTGCTGTGATTTGAGAAAGTCTAAATCTACATTAGGTTCCAGTCCCTGTATTATGCAGAAGCTTGGCTTTATGGACCACCTCACCTGGTGCTGCTTGTCCATGTTTTTTGTCACTGCCAGTAATGATAGAATTCTTCTTTTCAGGCAAAATGACTGTAGAATGTGTAATTATCAAGGTTAGATTCTTTTTCAGATTTCAGGGAAAAACAGATGTGGGCATAGACACTGGGAGCCCAGTCCAGATTTCATAAGGAACCTCTTAGTCATCAGGTAACTCAATCTGCTTGCAGACTGCAGAGCCTGAGCTTGGATTCGGAAATAACATCAATGAAGGGAGCTCCTTTGTGGCAAATTACCCATTTTCCTGTCATCTGTAGCAAACCTCCTGTCTACACTACCTAGAGCTCAAATGTCTCTTTGAAACACTTGGTTTATGGGGGCAGGGAAGGAAGGCTGCAGCGCATCACTTAGCACATTATCTTCTGTTGCTGTCTACTGGTTTGTCTCTTCCTCTCCTGAAATGTGAGCTCTGTTGGACAAAGTGGTCTCTGACCACTTTGAAAGAATACATGAAAGAATAGATTTTCGATACCAGAAAAGCAGTTACAGTCTAGGTGTAATAATTCCAACTTCTAGAGATTTAATATATATAGGTTGAAACAGCCTAAAAAGCGTAATATAGTTGATGTAGCACAAGTATTTCACTGTCCCAAAGTAGCTGGTATGCAGGTGGTTCAAGTTTCACAGTTGTTGCTTGGTAAAACTTGTTAAGACCCAAGCTCATTTCAAGAGGGACAACAGATGCTTTCTCTGATTAGAGAGAGGTGACTGACACGGTTTTTACTAAGTAAGGAACATGGGAGCCTTTTCTGGGTTAATTAAGCGAGAGTTAAGCCCTGGTTGTCACTATTGAAAGTCACTTTTTTCCTTTTTGGTACATGCCACCATTCAGGCTTTTTAATCTTCTATCTTCCTTCAGAAATGATGGCCAGCAATTACTGGTGGATCTGGAGTGCACACATAGGGAGACTTTCATGAGATGCTCCTGCTCTTCTTTTTTCATGGTCAGAGTCTGGCTCTGAGCTCAGGTTCCTACAGGTGGATTTCTGTATTTCTTGGTCCTCTTTAAATAAAACTTGCACTTAAATATACTGTGATTTAATGAATGCTCTCTAGAAAAATCAAACTTCTCCTTTGTAGTATTTCTCTCTTCTACTTTAATTTATCCTTTAAACAGCAGTATACAATTCACTGCAGTTAATCTGTAGACTTTATAGTGCAGAATAGGACAAATGACTGCTCACAAATAGATATAGTTATCCCCTTTTCCAGATACCATCGAGGCAGATTTATCTAACTCGCAGATGCGATCAAGGAAAGATTAGACCATAAGTGTGAATGGATTGCCCAGAAAAGCTGTGGATGCCCCATCCCTGGCAGTGTTCAAGGCCAGGTTGGATGGGTCTCTGAGCAAGCTAGTGAAAGTTGTCCCTGTCCATGGCAGGAGTGTTGGAACTAGATGATCTTTAAGGTCGCTTCCAACCCAAGCTATTCTATGATTTTTTTTTTATACAGGTGGAAAAAAAATGTAATCATAGCATGCTTCTGCTCTGTGTTCTGGGTTAAAATAGCATTATTGCTTGCTTTTGTATAACAGCAGCATCTCCGGCTTTAATTTTGCAGAGGAAACTTCTCCATCACTGCTGATGCTGAGATAGTAGGTACAATGTAAGTCCAAGACTAATAGCCCAGAGCAAACGTGAAAGGTTGCATAGAGGAGTCAAAGTGCTGATGTTTCTATGATTAATAATCACCTGCTGCCTGTTCCACTTTACCAAATGCTACTGAAAATAATGATGTACCTTCAGCATAATGAATTTCCCTCAGCTCATCTGAAAATCTCTTTATCTGAGTATTTTGGCTGTCTTCCACTTTGGCTGAGTAGAACTGTTTCGTCATTGTGAAATCACTTGAGAATTTGATTTGCATGGGGCAAAAGGAAAAAACAAAAATCAGAAAGAGCAAATGACAGCTCAGCTTGAAAGAGACTTCATGTAAGCAGAGAGGCCCAAACTGGTAAAAGCTAAAATGATACAGGGTCTAAAGTATCTTTGTAAAATCCTTTGTTCAGAAACATGCCTTTCTTTTATAAAGGAAGGCTCTATAAAAATGTTTAGGGTTTTCTCCTTACCAAATCCATCCTCAAAATTTTGATCACTGGCTTTATATTTTCTTTTTAAATTTCCTTCTTGATCAAAATTATTACATTTGAATGTGTGCAGTAGAACCAGAATTTCAATACACCTGTGTGTTACTATAAAATCTGTACTACTGAATCTGGTTATGTTTTTCTACACTGTATCTTTATTTATCAAATTAACTGTATTCAAGCCAGCATAAATTTCTGGATTGGTGTTTGGTACAAGTTTAGTATTATCCCAGAAATTTTAAGTGAGGATGCTGCTATATAACATTACATTATGTTACTTTCAGGTAGGCTTTAAAAGGCCCCGATTGAATACTCCTTGTGATATGCTATGTATGCAGAGAGAGGAAGCTGTATATTAAAATAAAAAGATCTAAGAATCTAAACTCTAATCTAACTACATAAAGGGTAGTACATCTGGCACAGAGGAGCAAAGTGAATAAAAAGTCCTCACTAGAACCAGGGTGAAAGCCTAGTTTCCTGTTTGCCATTGTCCCTTTCCATCAATAACTGTTTTTTTTGTGCTAACTTGGCTACTTCTCAGCTCAACTGAAGAGACTTTGAGCCTTATCTGTAATTTCTTCAGCTAGTTGATTCAAACTGTCAACTTACTGGCCTGTGCATGGAGAGAGTGAGGGAATATTTGGGTATCCTTAGGCTTGAAGTCACTAATGTGGTAAGAAAGCAGTCTGTCCATTGCCTGGGAGCTCAGTATGTCCTTCTTTGCAGAGCAAGCCTGTCTCTGGCTGGTGGCAGTGATCCCATCAGATCCAGCAACACCCTGAGGACTGGGCTTTCCATGCAGTCCCACTCCTGGTGAACATCATCCTCACAAGCTGTTTTTGAATCCCTGGAGTGCAGCAGTGAAAGGATGCAGCACTGCAGCCATCACAGCTCACTGCTGCTGCTGAAGGGCAGCACATAACAATGGTTCTGGGCAGGGGAGGGTACAACTTCTGTCTCCAAGAAATCTGTTACAAGTAACTTTTCTTTTTCCTTCTGGTGGGGCCACTACGTTTTTCCAAGATGAACGAGGTGTGCTGATGAGAAGGGAAAGGCAGAATGGAGAGATGTAGAAAAAGAACAAAGCCTGTTCAGCTGAACTGTGCAGCAGGTGGTCATGTTTTCAGTGCTTATGAGGGGACAGCTGCTGGCCTCTGATGGTGTTTGTAGGGCACAATGTGTCTCAGCTCTTGAGGTTGCTGTGGCATGAGTAGAGTCCATGTCAGCTGAGGAAACGGGACAATGCTGACATGCAGTTCCCTAACTACAGCATTTAGCCCATCTAGAGGGTGCTTAGGAAGAGACTGTCTGACCCCTACTACTTCCACTGGCAGGGTGACAGCACAAGAGCTGAGTGCTAAACAGTGAGTTGTCCTACCATGCTAAGAGTACACCTTTCAATAAGTGAAGCACAGGGTGTCTGGGGCTTTGCTTGAGCGATGGGTTAGAAACTGCCACAGAAAGCATGAGACTTTGGGAAAAGCACAGGAAAACTAATTAATCTTTATGAATGACTGGAAATGGTGGATAGGTCATTAGGGGCCGTTACTTGCAGAGACTGTTTGCATTGTTTAAAAAGTGTTTTAATTGATAAACAAAATGAAGCCCACTTTCTCCAGTGAAGTAAATGGGGGTTTTATTAAATATGTAACACCCAAATTAATATCTTACGAAGGTGATAAACAATTGATGTGAGGGTAAATGTTGAACAGGCCTCTCAGAAACTCTTGTTTCATGGACAAATGCCAAGTTGTCATTAGCAGCAAAGTGAAATGTGGATGTCTGGGAGTGAATGATAGCCCAGATGTGTTTAGTGGGAACGAATGTCCCACCTCAGTGTGTGCTGAATGTAGCTTGAAATGTATTGCTAATATCAGCCCATGTACAGAAGACTTTCCATTTCAAAGTGTAAATTCTCATTCTAAAGTTCATGAATAGAAGCTGATTCTGCCTGGGGTGGGAGACAGCAAAGTCTAACAGGTAACACTACCCAGATGCAGCCAGTCTGTGCCTAGATGATAGATTTCCTTGTCTTGTTAGATCAGTAGATCAGGGACCTATTGCACAAAACATATTATATTAAAATTATTTGTACCTTTTTTAGATTTAATTGCTTTCTTTGTAAGAGACATGAAAGAGTTTTATTCAGGGATGCTCCTGGATAGGAGAAATGCAGCTGATACTGAATTTCTGTCCCTGCCCCAGACTCTTGCTACTATTCATTTTGACTGGTTGCATTAGAAAAAACAAATCCAAGTGCGTCTGTGCATCTACACAGAGGAGTTCATACATTTGTGCCCTATGTTAAAACTGTTTTTCTTATTCAGGTTACTGTGCAGTGTATGGGTTGTGGTGGGCAGGAGGGAGGATGGCTGCCTGTTTGTCAAGCCCTGACCACAGCTCTCTGGCTGACCTGACCCTAGGAGAAGGAAGGGACACACCTTCCTCAGGGGCAGCTCAGCTGACAGGGATGTGTGAAATGGAGCAGAAAGGTGAAGAGGGGCTGAGACCTGCTGCAGGCATGCCAGCAAGGACTTACCAGAGGCCCCTGCCTGCAGCAGAGAGCAGAGCCAAAGTCACCCCCAGCAATGACAGTGCCTGCTGAGGCTTCTGAGGCTTCCAAGGCTTCCACAGACTGAGTTGGTTCCCAGGCAGCTGAGCTGAGAGTCAGTGCTGCCAGGTGAAGCCTCACTTCATGGGCATGGCAAGGGGAAACATCATTTACATTCAGTTTGTCTCCTACAGTGCAGTTCAGTTTTCCCCTCTTCAAAGACTTAGCTGCTCCAGCTCAACATTTTGAATTCTAGCACGATTTGGATGAGGTACATGTGGTTGCTTTGATATGCTCCCTTAGAAAAACAGTTTCCTGGTTTTGGTTGTATTTTTCCCCTCATTTTTTTTCAAATAGGAGACATTAATTAACTCAAATTAATTAATTTGAAATTTTTTTTCAATACTGGCAGGGCAAAAGTTAAAAACAAGGGAAGGCAGAAATACTCTTTCCTCAAGAACTAGTGGTCAGGCCTAGAAAATAGGACTCTTGGATTAATTATTCAACATAGTTTTTGCTTTCAGAAGTTTGGCTGATCTTTTCCAGTGTCATGTGTAAGACAAAGTGAAGTTTCGGGCTGGGAAGGAGCAGTGGATGCTGAAGGAAGTTCTCTGGGTCACCATGCCATCATTGTCCAAGCCCCATTCTTTCACCGTAACTCTTGCTCCTCTGGTGACGTCTTGCAGTGGAGAGTCCAAGTTGCAACGCAATTCCTGAGGAGGTAACAACAGTTTACTTTGCAGTCATGATGATTCCGTGATACCTTATGAAGGGATTAAAAAAATTCCTGTCCAACTGCTGTGGCTTGGTCTGGAGTGTCATCAGACTGGCAGAGTTCAATAAACATGCTTCTTGTTTCTTCACAGTGCTTTTTGAATTGCTGAATTTGATTTACACACCAGACCAGGATAATGCCGATGATGCCTAGTTTCAAGATGAGAATATGTGAAAAGTTTTATTTAATATTACATGATTTGTTTTAAGAATAAGTTGAATTTTAAATATAATTCCAAAGGAAAGAAATGAGAACCCAGGGAGCTGTTCTGCAGAGCTCCCATCATATCAGCTTTCTGTTGTCAAAAAACTGTTTATGAAGCAGACTTTTTTTGTTTCTATTGGTTTTCTTATTGATATTCAAAAGAATTGTTGAATGTGTCTAGTCCAGGGACTTCTGCTGAGTTTGTCTCCCCAAACTGTATACCTCTACTATTAATCTATTTGTTTTAAGGTTATTTGTTATAAGGTATGTTGTATGTTATAAGGTAAATCTATTTGTTATAAGGTATGGGTTGTTTGGTTTGTTTTTTACTTTAAACATTTTTGAACCTTATATGTACAGTAGTGACTGGAAATGGTTTTTCCTGGAGAGTCTTGGAAAAACTGTGTTTCAGCACTTAGAGTTTTGAGGTAGTGATCTTTAGTTTAAGCAACCAACATACTTCACTGAATGAGCAGAATTGGATTCCTCCTTGCTTTCAAGGTGATGTGAAGGCGGCCTGTTCCATGTACAATTCTTGCTATTTCTACTGTGTCCCAAAACAGAAAGTCAAAAGTTGCCCTTATGCTGCCTGTGGTCTGTTGTCTTACTGTCAATGGGGACTAATGCAAGGGAAATGGAAAAAAACTGACTTTCCAGGATGGTGATGCAAGCCTTCAGCTTGTGCTACATCTTGATTCTCTCTGACTTGTGGTTTTAATATTCAAACAGGATGGTGACTGAAATGCAGGTCTGACATGAGGTAAGGGCAGCAGCATGGGATGGACCACATTACTGACCATGAGGTCAGGGTGAGGGAGGGGACTTAACTGAAATACCTCAGGGGAGTTTGGGGAGGGCAGAGCCTGTTGCTGCTTGGGGCTGTGAACCTCCCTGTCACCTGCTGGAAGGGCAGCATGTCAGGATGTCAGGACAGATGCAGGAGGATGTTTCTGGAGGGTATCAAGGAAAACTTGATACAAGGCCTGATTGGGCCATCCCATGGAGTCACACTGATGGATCCGCTATCCCTTCCAAGGAGGCACCACCAAGGGAGGTGGTGACCCATGGCAGCCATGGCCCAGGAAATGAAGATCCTAAAGGGGAGGGAGAGAAGGAGGGAGGGAGGAGTCTTGCAGAGCCCAGACATGGGACAACCAGGTGAGCAGCTGGAAGCCTGTGCAGGAAGTGGGCAGCTGAGATGACACAAGAGTAGCTCTGAAGGGTGAAGGAGATGAGGGGAACCGCTGGTACCTTGGAAAACAACCAGGTGTATCAGCAGCCCAGCTCAGCTAAGCCAAGGACTCATGACAGACCTCCGCTGGAAAATGACCACATAGAGGAGGCAGAAGACCCTGAGATTAGCTCAGTTGGTTAGAGCATGGTGCTAATAACACAAAGGTCATGGGTTTGGTGACTGTATGGGCCATCCACTTAACAGTTGGACTCAATGATCATTTTGGGTCCCTTACAACTCAGAATATTCAGTGATCATTCTGAAAGGAGGACATTAGAAATATCGCCCAGACTTGCAGGGTTGGGGTTAGGAAAGCCAAATATCAGCTGGAACTGGAAGGGACATCAAGGGCAAGACAAACAGCTTCAGCCTCTGCATGAGCAGTAAAAGGCCAAACAAGGAGCTGTGTGCTCACTACTTAGTGTGGTGAGTGCTTTTGTGCCAGTGGACACAGAGAAGGCCAGTGTCCCTAATGCCTTCTTTGTCTTCACCACCAAGTTCTTACATCCTTTGGTGCTTTCCAGTGCCCTGGGCTATCTGGGCAACCCAGTACAGGAAAGACATGAAGCAGCTGGAAAAAATTCATTAGAAGCACTTGCTCTGTGAGGGGAGACCGAGGGTTGAGGTTTTGGTTGGCCTTGGAGAAAGCTGCTTCAGGGCAGCCTGCCAAGACCCCTCACAAGGGGTTATCAAGAAGACAGAGCCACGCACTTCCCAGTGGCATTTTATGGGAGAATGAGAAACAGTGGATGTAAGCTGTAACAGGAAAAGAGGTGGGATAGAGGGAAATACTTTTTCACTCTGGGGACAGGCCAGAACTGGAGCTGGCTGCCCAGAGAAGCTGTGCAATTTCCATCCTTGGAGATTTTTAAAACCTGACAGCTTAAATTCCTGAGCAGCCTGGTCTGACCTCAGAGCTGACTCTGCAGCTTGGACTAGATGTCCTCCCATGGGTCCTTCCAACTCGAATTGTTGTCTGTGATTCATTCCATGAATATTTTAAAACTACCTTGAACTTCTAGCTAAATTTATTTCTGATCTATTTGTGTCCTTGAGTTCTTCTGCTGTCTTAGGCTTGTCCTTTGCCTAAAATAAGTTTTATTCTGCAATGTATTAACTGAGAACAAAAACATTCGCTCTCAACTTCTGTTGATCAGAACAAGCTCTTCTAATTCCTCGCACCCCCCACCTTCCCCAGTAGGGACTGGAATAGAGTCTCTGCTCCTTTTTCATCCTAATATCCCCGCTCTGCACCTGTTCTGATTTGAATTCATCTTCTTGCATTTAGGTGATAACAGCACTACATAAATCCAAATACAAGGTTAATGAAGTGTTCATATCCTGCAGTAGGCACTCTTACTACTGAAAACATTTTGCAGGACAACACAATTTCATTATTTTTTAACAACTGCACCCTGCCCATACTAATCCTGTCACTGTTTATAATTTCCTGGTCTTTGTTTCTACATACAGAAATACATAAATGCAGACATATGCAAAATTATTGTGCCATAGAAATTAACGATGAGTAATCCTACTGTTAAAAAGGCTTTTCTGATATTAACCATGAACATTTCTCTTACTAGCAATTTTCATTACTCTTACTTAGACTATTTTTTTCCCCTCAGAAGCTGTTAAGTGTTCTAGACCCAGGTGTCTTTCAAATATTTGTACACAAAAACTTTGTCCTCTCTTAAATTACATCTTTTGATCTTTTCTGGTGAGTCTTTTTTCCCCCCAGCACCCCACTTATGTAAATGAAAAGATTTCTTTGCAACAAAACATTTTCATTTAGTTTTTAATTTTGTTTTTAGGATCCTGTAAAAGGACCACTGAAATGTTCTTTAAATCCCAGAGATCACAAGTAGCTAAAATGTATGAAACATAACCTTTAAGTATATTGATCACAGAATATCTTATTATACTTGTATTAAAAGTGCTTTTTGAGATACTAACTCTGATCTCAATTTGGTCAAGTGGAACTGTGGTCCTTCTGGGAAAGCAGCCCTCATTTAAGTAGTAATAATTCCCAGTGATATAGCAGGTTTCCCAAGTCATAGTTTCATCTGCTATTTCTCCACAAATTCCTCCTTTGGGAAATTGTTTAAAGATAATCTAGAACTTAATTCTCATAGTTTCTCAAGGAGATTGCCTGTCGTACACTGGTAATTTGCCATGCACGAGACAAACTGGCTTTTTTGAGATAACATTTTGCTGTTCATGTCTTATGTACTGCTTTTCACATGAATTGTGAGAGCAGTAAGGCATCTGTAGATTTAGTAAGTCTAAATTAGAGTTTGTGAGACTATAACACAGAATGCTGAGGCCTGTGTGGAGTTCATTGGATAAATATTTATGAATATATAAGGAGCTTTTAGCGCCAATGCTTAAATTATTTCTAACTACTCCCTTCCGAGTGTAGTTACAGAGGCCTCCTGTGTCTGATCTTGGCACGTAAGCCTCTTATAAAGGCAAGGCATGCACTGGTTGCAGCACCATCCTGTTGATCCATGACAGGGAATTTTCCAACCTCAGCGCTCCATCTCTTGCACAAAATAAAATTCTTCAACCATTGGATAAAGTTATTTTGGAGCAGAAAGATGTTTACCTGTATACTGGGGAGACATGTGGGGGTGGGAGGTGGAGGGGTGACCTCTGTGAGGATAGCCTGGGACTACGCCAGACACAGCCTATCCCAAGCAGAGATTTCCCTGTGACCCTGGAGAGATCCTGGTGCAGCAGCCCATGGGGAGGACCCTGCTGGAGCAGACATCCACACCAAAGCCCCTGAAGGACACACCACAGCAGGTGGGCATGCCCTGAAGGAACTGTTGCCTATGGAGAACCCATGCTAGAGGAGGTTCCTACTGACGGACTGCAGCCCCCGGAGAGGCCCCAGACTGGAGCAGAGAAGTGTGGGGAGGAGGAAGGAGAGGCATAGAGAAGCTGTTATAGACAGAATGCAGACTGCTGTTCCTCATCCCCCTGCGCTGCTCAGTGGGGAGGAGGTAGAGGAGCTGAGAGTGAGGGGAGGAAGCTGAGCCTGGGAAGAAGAGGGGTGGATGAAAGTAAGGTGTTTTAGGTTTTTTATTTGTTTCTCACCATCCAATTTTTTTCTAGTTGGCAATAAATGAAAGTCATTTTCCCCTTGCTGTCTCTTTTTTTTGCTTGAGGCAATAATTGGTAAGTGATGCCCTTGTCTTTTTCTAGACTTACAAGATTTTTCATCATATTTTCCCCCTCCCTTCTGTTGAGAAGGGGGAGAGAGAAACTGCATGGGGATCTAACAGCCGGACAAGGTCAACCCACCACTCCATCCTTGACCCAGTTCTCTTCAACATCTTCATTAACAACTTGGGCGCAGGACTCAAAGGAATACTGAGTAAGTTTGCCAATGACACTAAATTGGGAGGAGCTGTTGATTCCCTTAAGGGCAGAGAGGCCCTGCAGAGAGACTTCAACAAATTAGAGAGATGGGCAGTCACCAACCCATGAAGTTTAATCAGGGCAAGTTCTGAATTCTGCACATGGGATGGGGCAGCCCTGGATGTGTGGTACAGACTGGGGAACCAGAGCTTGGAGAGCAGCACTGTGGAAAGGGACCTGCAGTGCCCTGGCAGCCAGGAGGGCCAGCCATGTCCTGGGGGGCATCAGGCAAAGCATCGCCAGCCAGTCGAGGGAGGGGATTGTCCTGCTCTGCTCTGCACTGGTGTGGCCTCACCTTGACTATTGTGTGCAGTTTTGGGCACTGCAAAGTAAGAAAGCCCTTAGAGAGCATCCAAAGGATGGCCACAAGGATGGTAAAGGGTTTGAAGGGTAAGCTGTATGAGGAGTGGCTGAGGTCACTTGGTCTGTTCAGCCTGGAGAGAAGAGGAGACTGAGCAGAGACCACACTGCAGTCTACAACTTCCTCATGAGGGGAAGCAGAGGGGCAGGGCAGGCACTGATCTCTTCACTCTCATGACCAGTGACAGGACTCAAGGAAATGGCACAAAGCTGAACCAGGGGAAGTTTAGGTTGGATATCAGGAAAAGGTTTATCACCAAGAGGGTGGTTGGGCAGTGGCACAGGCTCCCTGGGGAAGTGGTCCCAGCACCAAGCCTGTCTGAAGTCAGAAAGTATTTGGACAAAACTTTCAGGCACAAGGTGTGATTTTTGGGGAGTCCTGTGCAGGGCCAAGAGTTGGATTCGATGATCCTTGTGGGTCCCTTCCAACTCAGCATGTTCTGTGATTCTATGATTCTATGAAACTGTTTTAAATAAGCTAGTGCTCTCAGAGTAATTTCAGCTCTACTTTTCTGTCTCAGTCTTCTACAGGCTTAATTAACTTGAAAATTATTTCCATTTCAATTTGATTAAATTATATTGGAATTTATGCCATGGAACAGAAACAAGAGAAGCACACTTCACAGTGTTGATTATCTATCATGATATTGGCTCATTTTAGTATGATTTGTTACCTGCATTATTTCTACTTCAGTTTCTATTTGGATTTATTATTATTCCAGAAGCTGTAATGCACTTTTTTTTTAATTTTTAAAAATGGATATCAATGACCTAGAGTCAGAATGGTACTAAAAATTCACAGGTTGCTAATTTCAGCACCACTGCTTGGAAGGTAACATCATTTCTGTGCACAGACACAGCACCAGCACTCTGCAGGTCTTAGAGACTCAAGAGGCAGTGCAAGACTCTTCCTCTGTCTGTGTCATACTTGTGCCTGACATCTTGCATGGACATCTGGGAGAGCTAAAAGAAAAGAAGACTTCCCATCTTCCCTTAGGTTTTGTAAAGCAGCCACTGGACTTCCTTCTTAAAGGCAAAGGACAATATATCCCTTACTTACTTTCACACACCTGAACTGTGCTACAAACAACAAAAAAATAAAGACAGAAAAGGAAGAATACTTGACTTGTGTCAACATTCTCCTTCTTTTTGGAAGAACATTGTCCAGTTTAATCCTCGTGAAAGTGGAAAAAATAACAGTAGTGGATTGAAGCCAGAGTTTAAGAAAATACATTTAAATATATCTTTTTACTTAAAAATTAATTTCTTCATCATTCAAAGACCTAAGAGTTATGTTATATACACCTCAGGTACAAAGTGAGAAAAGATCCAATAAAAAGCAAGAGACTTGTATAAAAAGCAAGAGACTTTTTTTTCCCCAGAAAAATGTATTTGTGTTTTATCTGATCATATAAAAAGCATTAAATTTTTTAAAAAAGTGTATATATTTTTTCAAGTGTTAATGGTTTCCCCATTCATCATAACTACATTCCAAAGTCCTGTAACACCAGGGCACATTATCCTTATCTGTGTAGCACAGTGAGCATAATCTTTACACTGAGGTGACTCTCATCACTACTTCCCCAGAGCAGTTATCCTCCGATGAATCTTCCTGAGGTCTCATGCGGTTGAACAGATGTAACAACACATAGCCACACTGAAATCTTGGTGAGGTTAACTGTGTTGGATGAACTAAACTTCTGTTTCTAAACGCAGTCAGTGGTAACCACAATGTCCTTCCTGCTGAGGATTCTCCTCTATTGCTCTCCTCTATGTCCGTGGCTTTATCATAATTTAACACATCCCAGTGTAGATTCACAGCCCTCCAGCGCTTAAACACTCGATAAACAGATGCACCTTCATGTACTATCAGTCCTGAAATTAAGGAAAGGGAAAAAAAAGAGTTTGTACAAAATATTTTGAGAGTAAATAGAGAACTAACACATTGTAACAACTGGTAATTTCCAAAGGCTATTAAATTACTTGTAACATTAATAATTCAAACAAACTGTATATATGCAATGTAACTGGTTATTTATGTTTTTGGGAGGCAGGAACATGCAGAGGAAATAAAATTGTTCTGAATAAAAGCTCAACATAATCAATACTAGAATAATCTGAGCATGCCTAACTAAATAAATTATTTCGATTTAAGTAAACCCATGCAAAACTGGCAGATTTGGAAATTGACTGTTTATGCTACTGCTGCCCTTGTTCATGGTAAGTACTATTTATTTACTGAGATTTATACTGGTTTAAGTATATCTTTAAGTAGGTTAGACCTTCTGTAAGAAACAGGATGGTCTTCAATTTGCTTGAGTGTATTGTAGAATTCAGTACAGATACAGAGAAATTTAAATGCTTTCAGATTCTTATTTCAACTCAGGAGCACAGAAGATTTGTGAAAACCTGAAATAGCTGTAAGCAGAAAGACTTTCCTGTCTTGCTTCAGTAGAACAAGAAGAGATTAAATTTTATTATTAACTATGATGAGCATGGTAAGGATGATAAGCTTTCTTCTTTCTCTTCGATATTCAGCAGGAAAAAGTTGAGAATCATCTTTTTGTTGAGACCCAGGAAATCTTTTAAAAGGTTCTTCAAGGAAAATACAGATTTTCTGGAGTCCTCAACAGACCAATCCAATTATGAATTTCCATGTAGCTAATATTTATGCCTATTGTATGCATTCTGGCAATTTATTTAAAGAAGTGAAGCTCTTCATTTTTTGTATGTATGTATATATTTATACTCTTTATGTGTAAGTAGTTCATATATGGATTTACTGGAGAGACACATAGGGCTTCGGCCTTCTTACTAGTTTTTTCCTCAATCAGTCTGGTAACTTATATGGTTCTGAGCAATGTCTCATGTTTTCTCTGGCTCCCTGCTTTGGGAGGAGAGCAATCTGCCTAGCCAAAAACATTTATAAATCTTTTGTCCACTGTGATTCTTGTCTAAAATTTTTCTATACGTGGCCACATCTATATGATTGGTGAGGTCACAGGCTATAGTCCTTTATGCCAAGAGATTGTCTGTTACCTCTTTCTGCACAACAAAATTGTGATCTAAGTGTCTGAGGTCCTTTAGCTTGGTTAACCAACACCAGAAGGGAGTTGTTCAAAGAAAGATGACACAGGCAGAAAGGATGATAAAAATATTTACATGAACAGGAAACCTCAGATTCAAGTGCAATGATTTTCAGATAGCAATGCCTATTCTAATACGTTTAAAGATCATTACACTACAAGATGGAGAAACACAAAAATTTCTTTCAGAAGGACATGATAGCAAATGCAGCATCTCTGTAAGGCTTTCAACTTGCCCAGAATTCATTGAAGCATCCAATGCAGAAAAAGTAACACAATATAAGCTTAATTAAATAGCAAACATTCTAAATGTATTTTGTAACAGCATAGCCTTTTAGTGGAATTTTTTCTTGATTGCAAGATTTCTATCTTCATCTTCTCAGATACAGATAAAGCAACCTGTCCTAAAAATTTAACATATCAATAATAATCTATTAAATACATAAATGTACCTTCAAGACTGGCTAGATTGTCTTAAAAAGAATAAATGTGTTTGATCATGTACAGAATCTACAAACCAAATAAGCCATGGCTTTACCACTGTGACGAAGATACACCCTTTTTTTTTCCTGTTGGATTTCCTATAAAATGATAAAGGAGATGAGAATAAGGAGATGAGAATAATCCTCCTCTGCCTGTCAGTGTAACATAGCATTATTTGGCCCAATTTCTCTCAACACTATGATAAAGGAAAACTAAAAGAATCTATTTACTCCAGTGTGAAGATACATGCCTGCACTCCATTGGAACCTGAACAAGATATTTCAGAATAGAGAGCGAAGCATTTGAAAAAGCATCATTGAGGTACATGAAGTACATTGAAACAGTCAAAAGTATCCTCCCAAAATTACAACAGAAAAAGTCATAGGACAACTTCTTTCAGAGAGATCTTTTTTACTGGTTTGGATCTTTCAGGATTTATTGAAATTATGTTTTCAAAGTTTTTCAACTTTTGCAAGGAAAAGAAATTTTCCGTACAATGGAAGCTGTCAGTCACATATACTTTAAAAAGTTACCGAACAAAGGATCAACTATTGCAAGGCTTGAAATAAAGTTGTCAGATTTGGCAATGCTAAAGGAGAAAAGGAGCACTTTCATAATTCCTCTCATAAAAGGTTTTATTTCCCTTCTGATAGAACTAGAGATTGAAAAAGACCTATGTAGAAGAGGCAAAAGAACTGGGGGTGAGGTGGGGAAGAAAGCTCTCAGCAACAACAGTTCCAAGACCACAAACAAGAAGAAATCTGGATAAGGTTTAAATGCTGGAGATTTTCCAGGTCCAGAGAAGGTCTGATGCTCAAAATATAAGTATTTAGTCACTGAAGTGGAGCTGTAAGAAAACGGCAAAGAATCTCCTTTCTTCCTGTAGAAGTTCCACAGCAAGGATAAATTCATAAAAAATACTGGTGTGTTCCAAATACCATGATTTCAACAGCGCAGAGAACATATTGCATAATTGTAGGAAAAAAATTTACTTCTTTGACTCAGATGATCCCAAGAAGAAGTGTCAGAATTCACTACTATTAGCTGTTCTGATGTTCTGTCCTATTAATATCTACAAGGAACAGAATTTTAGGATGATGGACCCATCAAAATATCCACAGATTCTAAGACGACTTTAGGTTTTATCTCTAAGATGTAGAGACTGTAGTGGGATCCAGACAATAGGATTATGGAGAATCATAATTTTATTTTCTTTCCAAGTACTGTGAGATTCACTCTATTTAAAGAATTTCTTACCCTGAGTTACAAGATCACTTGAAATTTTTCATACTAAATGGCTTTACAAGTAGGCTACTTGTCTTACATCATTCAGTTTTGATGGTATTAGGTTACAACTTTATCTTATTTATCACACTAATCTTACTTAGAGTCATTTAGGAATGGTCCTCCCAGAAACATCACAAGATCTTACCAGGGAATAAAAGACCCTTTTCAGAAATAGACTATCTCTGGACAAAATGCCACGTCTTAACACTATCCAAGGGCCCACAGACATATTAAAAAAAAGTCATCAATTGCTCAAAGCATTAAAGTGAAACATGTCCTCTCTAAAAATAGTAATATAACTCTTTATAAACTATTTAGAATTAGATTGGGGGGCGGGGGGAAGACTTTCTGAGTAAAGATACATAAAGTGCAGCTAGATGTGTTCATTGTAAGGAACTTCAGCCTGCACATTTTTACAACTAAGGAGCTACATAAACGTTGCTAGGCATCAGGTTCCTTGGTGGGGAATAAAGAGGCTTTCAGAGGGCTACTCACACCTTGCATTGGCTCCCATCTCTTAACTCCCTTGCCATAGTCATGTTTCCAGTGCAATGTTACAATCTCTTTTCATGCTGTAAAGGAACTGCACTGTTTTTCTGTGATTGGAAGTTAGCCGTTATTATTTGTGAGGTATTTTGTTCATGGCAGAACCATTTATAACTAGTAGTTGTGACTATTTTCCAGTGAAAATGTATAAAGTTCTATGACTTTTCTGTTATGAGAAATAATTTTTAGGTCTACAAAGTAGAATGACAAAGGCTTGATATCCTGTCCTTTGGTGGCTAGATAAGGGATTTATATTATTCATTCCTTTCATATTAACCCATGAATTCACTCCCTTTGGTAATCCCTACATGGATGGTCTGATCCTAGGACTATCACTGCAATAGCTCTGGGTTTCACAGGCAGTAATTCTACTTGATTAGGGTGTTCAAGGTCTGCTGTGGGAAAACTTCTACCACCAGCAGATTTCAAAGAGAACAGCTTTAAACCCAGCTTAGATGCAGAAAAGTACAAGCTAATGACTTGTAGGGTTAAAACCAACACTGAAAAGTAAAAACAATCCTGTTTGTTAGGAAGAATTCTGGAAAAATTTAGAGTAGAACAAGGAGAACAATGGGTACCAATAAAATATGTACACTGGGATGAATAGAACATATTATACTGGTGATCTGTAATCTTTGGGACTTTTCTTTTGGTGAAAAGTAAAACAAAATTAAGAAGTAAAATAGAAGTTACGTGTCGTTTGCTTAATAAGAAAGTGACTGGTCTGCTACATATGATGTAGAAGTCAGTCACTGGGAAAATGAATCATTATGTGCAAGTTTTCAAAGGTGTCATGTAAATATGTCAGTACCTTTAGGCAAACTGCCTTTAAAAATTATAGCAAAACATTTTAAAAGTGCTTCACACTTTCTGTGTGAAGATATTTACACTTCACAAATGACCAAAAATATTCATATTGTTTCTGCAAAGCCATAGGGAGGCATAACTGGAGGCAGGGAGAATAAATCTTGGTCATACCACCAAGCATTGTCTTGAAATATGTGCTGCACAGGAAAACCTGTATATCTGCATAGATTTTTCATTGAAATAAAGATGGATATCAGTGGGAGTATAGGCACTCACTCACTGTAAGTCCAGTTGAAAACTCAGAGAATGCAATGGATGACTAAACACAAATGAGAGAAGAGGAGATGCTAAGTGAGAACTGTGGCTGGTTGTAAGCATAACAAGCTTTATGATATAAGAGATAACATATAATAATGGTAAAATCATAAGTTAATGCCGTTGGAAGTCATCAGCATAACGAAAAGTGTTTGTTTTTTTAAAAACATTCATGAGTAATAGTTATATACATTTATTAGAGAACTTTATTTGAATGTTTTAAATTAAAAGTATCAATCTAAGCCCCTTCACTTTATGCTGAAATAAAATTGAATAAAGCTGACTATATTAATAAATGTTTTCAAGAATTACAAGAACTCCTGATCTTACAAGCTTACAGTATGCAGATGACTTGAAATTATACGCAGAATAAATGAATGAATGAATCTGGATCATCGGAATTCCGCAATTACCAAACCTCCTTTATACAGTTTTCTGAATTTTCAGATACAGTCTAATAAACTGTTAAGTTGTATCTGCACTGAACTTCATAACTACAAAACAGTGTTGAAATACATTTAATTATAGTTGGTTTTCCATTAAAATTGTTGTATATTATTTATGATAGGATTATAAAATATGTATTTATTTAATTAGAGGCAAGTCAGTTTATCTTGTGGGGGCAGACAACAGCATGTTTGCTTTGCTCCTGCATGAAGCCAGTTAGGCCAGAAGCTCCATAGCCATGTGAGGTCCATAGCATGTTAATTCCGTAGCTTCCAGTTCAGTGATGGCTTGAGCCTGGCTGGCTTGAAAGGCAGCTACATAACTGCATGTACCAATCTATGGAAAGCTCACCTTCCAACAGTTTACTTCTATAGATAAATGCAGTAACATTTCTGATCACCCACAGACATTCAGAGTGTCTGAAGCACATTTTATCTTCACTTAGTGTTTTTTTAAACAAAAGCAAACCCTTCAATATTGAGTGTTAAGCTGGAAGAGGTGGTATTCAGAAACCAGCATGTAAGAGGATATGTAGCTGAGCCTTTTTATTAATTTAAAAGCTGAGCACTTGTCCAAAGTATAAGATTCTGCTCGCTTTTCTGTCAGAGAAGATCTGAATTCACAGATGAAAGCCTGTGTTCCAAAATATTCCAGAGTGGGCTTCTCTAATAAAAATTACAGAATGAAACTGCTGATCTAGCTGAAATATAAAATACTTTTACAGTAATTGGATGGTTTCAATACAAGATGGTATGGCTTTACAGTTGAAGCAAAAGCCTTGATATTAGGAATCACTCTGTTTCTTTGTCCCTTATTGAGCAGAATTCAGCACTGTCCTGAATTCCCGTATATGAGACTGGGATAACATTATCTCTCAGAAATCTCAAAGCAAACATCAGATGGCATTTGACTTCTGGATTTCCAATTCTAAGCATGGGATTTAATGTAAACTAATGTTGTTAATTATGTAGATTTAATTATGCAAATTATTTAATTGTGCAATATTTAATGTAAATTTTCTCTGCAGATAATTTTAGTTATTCTAATAATCAATTCAAGGTTGTAACCAAGTACTAAAGGGATATCTATTTAAATACTTCTGGGTCCAGTGCATTTTCAGAAAATTCAAGAGTGGTCAAAAGAGCTTTACAGTAAACCACATTTTCTTTTACATCTAGAGTTAAATGACTTGAGACTTCTTAACAGTAAAGGAAGTTACTATAGTTAGAGATATGTGAGTGTTTCATAACTGTTTATGATGTACAAAGAACTCATGCCTGTCTTCTCTGTTCTCCTCTATTACTAGCACAGTGACCTATATAAGTCTGTACAACTTAATTTTGGGTGTGCAGTTTGATGACATCCTTAAGGGCTTCTTCTGAGCTTCATGATGGTACAATCTAATGCAAAGTGGCAACAGTAGAAGACTTGACAATGCATAATTTTACTAATTATTTTAATAATGTCTTTGTTATTTTCATGTGTTTAACTTCCTGAATTTTGCTAGTCATCTATTTTTTCAAAAAATGTAAACTGATCCTGTTCTCACCGCTAAGATTTTGGGAAGACACTTTGATGAACCTGAGAGTAAAACTTTGATTCTTTTCTCTTTGCTGTATTTGTAACACTGTAAAAAGCAGCAGTTGCTAAAGGTATCAGCTGAGAATAGATCTGCAAAGAACTGGAGTGATCGATTAGCGTGACCAATTAGAAAAATAGATATAGTCACAGTCTTAAACCACAGTCTGTGCTGTTTAAAGATTTTGAGCTTACCTATGCATACTAGATCCATAAAACCATACATTCCATAGCAGATTTGAAAAAGGATGTCCTTTCTTTGCCATACTGCATAAGGGCTGAAGGCTGACCATAGAAGCCAAGTCACACTTGCTACTAAGAACAGAGATCCTAGGATTACAGCAACCATCTGCACTTTCTCAACCAGTGTTATAGTAATGCTTTGCCACTAAAAGAGAAACAAAGTAGTATGAGATAAAAATGTTATTTTCCACGACTGTACATTCAACTCCACTTTTTGTTTCCTGAAATCAGAAATTATTTTAATATTTATACATATCTTCATAGATATTTATTAGTATCCTTGATGCTGACATTTTATATCTTTTTTTTCTATTTCACTTTCAGTTAAAGTGAAGATAAATAGTTGCTTCCCCATCTCCTCCAGCATCACTATCAATACCATCTAGCTGCAAACTTTGGAAGAGTTAATAGTCTTAATTCTATTTTGAATACATAGGCAAAAAAACAGATTAGGTCTTAGGAATGAAACTCAGTCTTTCATCTTTGTAGGGTAAGGAACAGAATAAAAAAAACGTTGGGAAGGGTTTTTCAAGTATGTTTTCTGTAAGTGTGACAAGTTTCCTTCTCATCCCACCCTCCAGAAGTGTGAAAGCATTTTTCACTTTCCTGCTTCTCATCAAAGAAGTTCCAGACATACCAAGGGAGTTGTCTTTCTCTGCATAAACCAGAGTTAACAGTACAAAAAGACACCTGCAACCTAGTGTGGAAGCAACCTGAAGACTCAGGAGGAGCCCTGAATACAGATAGCAAAAACATTTCTTTTCAGTGAACCCCCATTATGTCCACCTTTCCAGGGAAGGTTGTATCTTCCGTATGTGAGGTGACTGATTTATGGTGTGACAAGATTTAAATATAACAGAGTATGCTTACTGTCTTCTGTCAGGGTAAGAATAGAAGTAAAATTCTGTTAAAACAGAGTTACAAAAGGAAAACACAGCATAAGGAAAGAATCATTCTAGATTACCCCTACTGTATATGGTCTTTCTTGGCCATAATTATCTAAATTACTTTGGCAGATTCTTCACTTCATCACTCGTTACAAAGCCAGTGTGCAGACTTTGTGGACTGACATCTTTCCTGTTCCTAATTTTGGATGTACATGCTCTCTTCTACAGTTGCAGTAGGGAGCAAGTGGAGAAAGCTACTCCAGTAAGAGCTTTCTGACCTCTTTTCCCATCTACAATAATGTTTCCTTTTTCCTATTATTTTAAGAAAGCCTTCTCTTTTTTTACAGCAGTTGGGTACCCAGTACTGTATAATTATAGGATAATAGAATAATTCAGGTTGCAAGGGGCTGTGGGAGGTCTCTAGTTCAACTTCCTGCTCAAAACATGATCAGTGATGAGATCAGACCAGGTTGCTCAGGGGTTTATTCAGTAACACCTTGAAAACCTCCAAATATGGAGACTGTTCAGCCTCTCGGTGCAACCTGTTCCACTTCTTGACTGTAATCAGGTTGAAAAATGTTTTTCTTAAAAACTATTTTTTCTTATATCCAGTCTGATCCTCTTTTGATCCTCTTATGCTCTCTTTCTCCTATCAAGTACCACTGTGAAGAGTGTGGGTAAGCAATGGAGTCCTCACCCCTTTTCTTTTCTTCTCTTTCAGCTTTTTCCATAAACTTTTCTACTGTAGCCTAATTTGCACATCGGGTGCTACATGCTTTCTCTTATTGCAACCTCCTGAATATAATAGTACAAAAAGATAGATGTATAGCAATTTGTAAATTGTCTATCTTGAAATGCTAACCTTTTTATAATGAACTCAATTAAACTCATACTAGATAATTCATGGAACTGCAGGGTTTGGAATGGGGCTATTCATGTTAAATACCACCTTTTTATGGTAAAGCAACTATAGATATGCATTTTCTTTGTTAAAAGTTTTTTTATGAGGTCAAGAAAGGTCATTAATAAGTGATGCATGACAGAATGGTGTGAGCGCTCCATGACTCAGATATTACTTGTTTACAGGATTTAAAGTTCAGGATTGAAATTCACAGAACTCTCTTTAGAATCTATGATGTCGTGTTCAACAAAATTAGTTTTCATTTCTCAGCTGAAGCTACACAGTGTGACTTGGCAGAAAACCATCAAAACCGCTATTGGTTATGTATCTCTATCTACTTTCTTTATCACTGTGAAACAGACCTGTAATAAATTTGTTCAGAATGCCTGAAATCAAAGTACATTTATATGAAGTAAAGCTTTAACTGTCACAAAATATTAAACTGTCAAATTCATGGAAGACACTGGTAATACATTTAAACATCACTGAAATAAACAGCAGATCTTTCACAGTGCAATTTCTACAATGCAGAAGTTCCTAAACTCACTTAAGCTTATTTTGATTTTCTTTTCTTTTTTAAAACTTAGATTCCTCATAGTTATTCTGCAAAGATAGCACTGAACAAAAGGAAAAGTAATCCAAACATCTGAGATAAGTAATGTAGCATGCAGTCTATATATAAAACTCATCCCTTATTCTGGTGTTGTCTGACAACCAATATCTCTTTCTCAGAGACAACTATTCCTACCTATTTTTCTGTTTCATGAGGGCTTTTTTGGAGTTTTCCCAAATGTTTTCTTTCTAGAGAAGCTTTACCCTGAAAAGTTCTAAGACTCATAGGTATTATCGTTACCTTTTTCTAGCTTCTTCTAAAGAATATATTCTTGTTATTTTGCTTTTCTCCTAATCAGATAATTACTGAGAAAATGCATGAGCTGTAGTTCCTAACGCCTCAGCCTTTAAAAATCAAAGAACAGTTAAAAAAAAAAAAAATCCCAATCCCCAGCAAAATAAAACAACCAAGAACCCCAAAATAGGGTTTGATATTTTCTTCTGTTACCCATTTACTTTAGCCTTTGTGGCATTCACTGTCTTTCTTCTACAGAATAGACTGTAGTCCTCCACCTCCCTCAGCATGAAGGTCAGCAATAACCAAGCAATTAAAATTTTTATGAAATTTTCACCTCTTTTAGTGTAATCTACAAGTTAAACTAACTGATGACATTCCACAGTAGATGCAGGAGGAAGGACTATATCTGTAAGACAGAAGACATTGAAGAGGCCTAGAAAGTTTTATGTGAAACTGCTAACTTGCCTCCTAGTGCTAGGCAGTCTGCCACAAGAATCCAACACCCAAAGAGTGATGGGATGGGATGGACTGGTATTAAGCTCTAACGTGATCAGCTTGGGGACCCCATCTTCAGTGTATGCTGGTTCTTAGTGCTAATGGAAAGAAGATTGTGGATGCTCCTGATGGGTAACTTACCCTAACTGGAATTTCCTCCTCCTTGCCCCTCTCCAATCAGTTTTGATTCAAAGAGTCTGAGATTGGTTCTTGGGAAATTATTGCCTTGATTTTTTTTCTTCCCATAAATTGACTGTGTTTGGGTACAAATTATAAAAAGCGAACAGACGTTGCTGAGACAGGCACATTTTTTACATAATGAAGGTAGTACTCTGTAGTTACGACGTTATTCGCATGGAAATAAGTTTGGAAGGTTCAGTCCTTTTTTGCTTAGACATGGGCAGCATTAGCCATTAGGCAATGAGATAAACTGCACAGTCCTGTATTGTTCAGTTGCTTTGCATTTCATTTGCTTGTGAAAAGGAACTGGAGTTGTGGTCACACTGTTTTCTTCTACCTGAAGTCTTACTCACAGCATAGCTAATATGTGTGAGTATACATGTTGACAGACATCTGGGCAATGAAAACTCTTTTTCTAAGAGTAAGATTCTTTTTATAGTATCAAAAGCCAGTTAAACTTCCTTTGATTTCTCACAATCATTTACCTTATTGTATTCCCTGTTATGTTTTTATAATCACATCACCTTTTAATGTCAAATTAATGGCTTACAATAGAGGTTACAAAAATAATATAGTAAAAATAATTCAGTGATATTTAATGTTGAGGAACTGCATTTAGAATATAATAGACTGAATTATTTAACATTGTAAATTGAATTATCTCATTATGAATGTGTCATGATTTAAATCTATTATTTCCATTAATGTTTTTCTCATTTTCTTCATAGAGTTTGTCTCAAAAATCTTAATTGCTTATGATTATAAATTATATTATGACTTTCTAATTTATTTTTGTTATTTGCTGACTATACATCCCATAATCAGTAACAGTTATTTTAGCTAAGTATTTTGCCAAGTGAGAAAATATCTACATGGGCTTTTAGTGTCAGCTTCTCTAAAGTACATGACCCTAAAAAATAAATATTATGAGAAAGATTACCATTTTTGCTTAAGAACTAGAAGTTGAAAGAAAATGCTAAATATTTTGTATCTAAATAACTACAATAACACTCTAGGTTTTTAGACATAATCATTAAAAAAACCTCATTTAAATTTCTGTGAAATAAGATCCCATTTTATATTCCTTTCCATCATATCTGTAGTTATGAGGTACCATGCCATCTCCGTTGCCCATGAAAATAATGAATTTTACTTTAGTATACAATGATAGTGAAAACTTCCTTTGAAAATGGTGCTTTAAACAAAATATAATTAATGCTTCTGATTTTAATGTAATACTGTCTCACCCTTGAAAGCTTTCTAGACTTCTACTGGCACTTCATTATGTTTGGTTCTTATAATCTTCTATTTACCACTAGTCTTCCTTTCATAAATCATTTGGGAGTCTCGTACACTAACGGTACATTAGAGTTCAAATGCTGACCCCAGAAACATTGCTTCTCTTTTCTTCTAAGGGCTCTGTCAAACAGAAATACTGCATCATTTCTTATTTTTGAGGTTGAGACTTTACAAAATTGAAGGAAACATATTGCTTTCAGGGACTAATTTTTAAAGAATAAAGTTAGTACAGTTATATGCATGTCCCTACTATGATAAAGATGGATAAAATATTCAAAGGTCTGTCACCTTTGGGATAAATCAATATTAACTTGACTTTTTTTTGATAATGCCTTATAAAAACCCATTGATTATTGTAAAATACACAGCAGAAAAGTGATCTAAAAAGTACTGAGACTGTGTTTGTACTTAGAAGACATTGCATGAAAAGTGGCTGCAAAGAACATATAGGTTTTCCTACATCCTTAATAAAGAACATATGAAATTTCCTTTTGGCTTCCCAAGTGCATACCAGCTTCAACTGTACCAATTTATAATCCACCAAAATTTCTTAAGCCAAACCACTGTAATAGGGTTACCACTCTATTCTCTCAGAAACCAGCTTATCCTGAAACCTCGCATTCCCTCCAGTCATTCTGGAACACGTATTTTACATAAAATTAAATAAAAATACCTGGCAGTGACCTATTATAACATAACATGATTAACCTGAAGCCATATCAATTATGTGGCTTCGAAAACTTTTTGTCAGATTGCTCTAATTGCTAGAATAAACTCTGACAAGAAAAAGTTCTTTCCTACTGTCATTCATTATACATTGTAGGATTTGTAATCTGTGTACATATGAACAAAACATAGAAGCAAAAGAACACAATGATTTAGGTCCAACAAACCATTTTTTTTATTTGTCTGTTCCTTGCTTTATCTTGTTAGTGGTCTATGTGATTAGATAATTAGGGTTTCTAACATATTTTTCAGTAAGCACATATTGACTACATGATTCAATATGCAGTGATATTGTTAACTGATTGACCAGCCTGGATGAGAAAATGCATATTTTTGACTACGCACATACACAAACATTTGAAATGTTATTTTCTGCTCTAGGCTTCTGTTTTTATGTCTTTTTCTTAAAAGAATCAATACCACAAAAATTGCAGCTCACCATTAATGCCTGCGTATTTTGATACATTATTAACACATAGAGTGCCTGTAGTCATAGTGTCCATTATTTTTTCTTGTGTCAGAGAGCTCATCAATACAAATGGTTTGGGCTGTATGTAATTCCTCAGTGTGCTTGGATGGCTTCTTGGGACATTCTGAAAGCATAACATTTACTGTGGAGATCCTGTCCACCTGTGCACCACATATGCAATTCAGTTGACAGTTCCTGGAAGTGTTGGCTTACTGCATGTATACAACTAAGCTGAACATCTACACCTACAGTGGATGCATCTTGGATTTCTGACTGCCTAGAAGCCTGGTAATCCTAGTCAATGTACAAAATCTTTACATTCACCTTTCAAAATCTTACTACTTATTAGGCAGAACAGCTTAACGTTTTATCTTATGATTTTTTTAAATGTGTTAGAATCAAGGTCTGAGACCACAGGCAGACCTGTGGTGACAACTGCATTAGTCTTACATTATCCTTTCTCTGGGAAATTATCAGTGGTTATCTTTCGCTGCTGGCCAAAAAATAAAAAGAACGAGGCAAGGCTGCAGGACTGTGTGACCAGTTGAGGCAGCTGCCGAGGCACAGCTCCGGCTGGAATAATTTGACAGCCCAGTGGGTGGGATCGATAGCCCAACTGAAGTGCATTTACACCAATGCACCCAGCATGGGCAATGAACAGGAGCTGGAAGCCATTGGGCAGCAGGAAAGCTATGACATAGTTGCCATCATGGAAACATGGTGGTCTAGCTTGCACAACCAGAGTGCTGCCATGGATGGCTGTAAACCTTTCAGAAGGGGTAGGCAAGGAAGGAGAGTCAGTGGGGTAGTCCTGTATGTTAGGAGAGTTATGATTGTCTAGAGCTTAGTGTGACAATGCCAATAAAATTGAGTGTTTATGAGTAAGAATCAGGGAGAAGGCCAACAAGGCAGATATCGTGGTGAGAGTTTGTTACAGGCCACCCAACCAGGATGAAAATACAGATGAAATTCTATAAGAAGCCAGGAGAAGTCTCATGCTTGCTAGCCCTTATTCTCATGCAGGACTTCAACAAGCAAGAACAGATGTCTGCTGACACACAGCGCAGCAGAGAGGAAACAGTCTAGGAGGTTCCTGGAGTGCTTGGAAGATAACTTCCTGACACAGCTGGTGAGTGAGCCAAATAGGGGAGGTGCTTCACTGAACCTACTGTTTGCAAACAGAGAAGAACTGGTAGGTGATGTGATGGCTGGAGGCCATTTTGGGCATAGTGATCATGAAATGATAGTTTTTGATTCTTGGAGAATCCAGGGTTGGGGTCAGCAGAACTGCTACCTTGGAGTTCTGGAGGGCAGACTTTGGCCTTTTTAGGAGACAGGTTGGAAGATTCCCTTGGGAGACAGTCTGGAAGGGCAGAGGAATCCAGGAAGGCTCGACATTCCTCAAGAAGGAAATACACAGAATACTTAAACATCATGGTGTGTTGTAAAGGTGTATGTGTGAGAAATTTGTGAGGTTAAAGTGAACTATTCTCAAGTTAGCTTCTAATTCCTATCAGACTCTAACTATTTAAGTTTAGCTTAGTGGCTTAGTTTATTGGTATTTTGAACATTCCATGGATGTGTATATTTGGTGAAAATGAAATTACCATTCTATGTGAATAATTGCTATTCCTACTGTAAAGTAGGAAGTACTCAATTTCTGTTTCAGCTTTACTGGAAATACTGAGTTTCATTGCAACCTAGGTGTACTCTTGATAGCATTATCTGAAAATTAAATATTAATGAATGGAGGCAGTTAAAGCCTACTATGGTTGTTGCATTCTCTGCAACTTAAAGATGATCTGCAAAATTAAAATGAAAACTTAGCTCGAGCATAGACTATCATGTTATGGTCAGGTACACATTCCTGGAAGAACACTAAGAAAAAAAACTTCATTCTAATTGCAGAGAGTAAGTAAGCCTCACCAAAGTTATAAATGAGCTAAATGAAGGACGTTTTAACAATTTTCATGCCATCTAGTTACTTAGGAAGCTTAACCATGTTTTGCCTATACAACTCTGTACTTCTCTTTGAACACAGACAGTATCAAAAACGGTTCTGGAGTTGCTTTTTCTTTCTCTCCAGGGAAAGGAACTGTTTGTAAATTCCAACTAAAACTGTTGACAACTTTTAAATGAAAAAAAATGCTGAGCATAAGGCTAAGATTGTGCATTCATTATGATATTGATGCACTCATCAAATGTATGTAAAAAATTGGTGAGCATGGAGGGACAGAACAAGCCCCTTCCACAAAATGCCCTGGACACTAGTCACTATATAGAGGGATCATCTGCTCTTGATCATTTCTATTGATACCTTCTTGTCTGTCATGTTGAAAATATTCAAGAATTAATTACAGTTCATTTACGAAAACTTATATTTCATCTGCTAGCTGAACTTTCCAAAAGTGCTGGCTTCTCTTTCCCTGTCTTTTTGACTCTATGAATAATTTAATAACTTTTACAACCCCTGCAAGAGGAAGCACAGAGGGTTTATCTGAGACTATTCAACAACCTAATGGTTGGTGCATTCCCTTGTGAGAGACCTTGACTCAAACCCATTGTTTGCCTGAGTTTAAGCAAGGTTTGAAACTTTTACCTCTAAAGACGCTATTTTAATACCTGAGATTTATGAGTTATTCAGGATATTCAATAGTAGAACTCCTTCCAAGTAATTTATTGGAACACTTCCAGTTCCCATACAATACAGAGATGTTCACTGAACCAAAGGGAAAACAAATGAAATTGATAATTTTATTCACATAATCTCCATAGGGATGAGTAGGGAGATGATTTTCGTATAGTACAAAGCAGCAGGAACTTTTTCTCACACTGACATATTTCAGTGGGTTCTGGATGCAGAAAAAGAGGCCGTGGAAAGGCCTTTGGTGGAAAAGAACCATAGAAATTAGATAGAAGGTGGAAGAAAGGCCAGGTAACTGGAATTTTAAGGTTCAAATTTTCCAGTTCGCTGAAAGAAGACTGAAAGAGAACCCAAAGAAGGTAGCTGTACAAACAAATTGAATTGTATAAGCACAGTTTAGAAGTTGTTAAAGCAGCATAAAGTACACACTAATTGCTGCTTTGCACTATCTGCTTCTAGGCAGTCTATGAATCCAAAGACATGCTATCAAGTAGTACATCACCATCTATTGTCACCAGATTCCTCTGCATCCTGTAGCAACATTATTCACAGGTGAAGAATAGTTCTGGCACAATGCAACTCCCCACCTTTGGTTAGGAAGATGCACCTTCACTGTGCAGTCTTCTTTAGCCCTGAACAAACACTAATTCATAAACTGTGATCAGAATTTTCATGTGAAAATCTGGAAGATGCTCAACATGAGGGAAGAGGCAATCCTGATTTCATGTGCTTCTTTGTAAGATATAAAACAAAGGAAACTTAAGATTTTAAGGACAGTAAAAAGGATGAAGAAAGGAAACATATTCTGAGTTCAGATGTAAAGGATCTAAAGCTGTGGCCTTGTCTAATCCCTAAGCAACATAACATTTATCTTGGACAAAGGTTAAAAGGCAGGATGATAAGAATACCAAGGTATTATATACTAGCATATAATCAGGAAGAAGGCTTGTATGAAATCTGAGAGGGTCTGGTCTAAAATTAATTTTGGATTTAATTTATTAGATTAGTAAATGAATTACTAATTGATACTGTAGTCAATTAAATTTGTGATAAATCTTCACTCGAAGACAATTTAGTCATAATTATAAAATTTTAGACTGTGCAAATGAATATGGTAAATAATGTACCGCTTGAAAATTTGGCCTAATGGAATATTAACTTATTTATTTATAATTGTTTTATATACTACACATTAGGTATAATAATTAGAAGGCTTTAAAACATTTATAGGAATTATTATAATATATTCATATTAAAATTATTAACAATATTTTTATTCTTAAGTTATTAATTGAACATATATTAAACAGCAAAATTTTAAAAGTAAGTTGCATTAGTTTTTTCAGGTACTGCTAGATAATCACAACTATACACTAATAGGTACTGTTGTTTGAGTCAATATTAACACTTTTTCTAGTAGTTTGAGTAGCCATGGTTTTGATCACCCGCATAAGACTCCATCTTTATGGAAACATAGAAGATGTAGTGCTTAATTACAGAGTGGCTATTACTAGGTATCTTCAAATATGATAGCTCTATCTGTAAAAAAAGGAAATAGTTGCCTCTATAGTCTACACTACACCAGAAACTCTGTATTTCCTCTAACTATATCATAAATATGTCTGAAATCCCTTGGAGTAATTACATTAAATAGCACAATATGCTTTTTAAGACTGAAAATACCCGTCTTTCTGACTTGTTACATTGTGCATCAGCATTCATAGTGCTGCAAAAAGCAATGGTTATAATGTCAAAAACTGCAATATCCATTTGTATAATTGTGTTTGAAAGTTCCTAAACTATAAATTGTTCTTGGCTTAATGGTGCTTATACAACTTACACATAACATATGTACCATCTCTTGCAGTACAAATACAAGTACAAACACAGACACAAAATAAAAGTACCCTCAGTTTCTCTCAAATACCTAAAGAATGAAAGGTAAGAAAGTGCATGCTGTTCATATGGAAAACACAATTGTCAAAGAACCACTTACTGTTCTGCAAATTGTCACTTTTAAGTTTATGACTATAAACACAGTCATGTTTCGTTGTTACTAGACAATAGATCCCTCTTTACATTCACTAATTACATAAAATTGCTCTATCCTACAGTCAGTACTGTTTCTGGATTCTTTAGCAAAATTAGCAGTGACACTTGAGCTCTGATGAAACTGGTTTAGTGCACTCTTGGAAAAACAGCTTAATGGTCTGATTAGGATATAAGCCGTGAAATAACTTGCTACCTACTTGAAAAATTTTTTGCACATACACTGCTGCTCTTCTTAGGAAGAAATTCCTTACTATTGGTGGTGAAGCACTGGTACAGGTTGCCCAGGGGCATTATGGATGCCCCATCCCTGGAAGTGTTCAAGGCCAGATTAGACAGGGCCCTGAGCAACCTGATCTAGTGATCAGGTTGGCAGGGAGGTTGGAACTAGGGGATCTTTAAGGTTCCTTCCAACCCGAACCATTCTATGATCCTATGATTGTTTGTGACCTCTCTGGAATGGATAGAAACAGGCCCTGGCTCTGCCACTGTAATTAGAGAAAAATTTTTTGGTATCCAAAGTTTATGAGCAACTTACCCTTACAAGGATGATGGCTAATGTAAAAAAGCAGGGAAGGTTTTTCCACCTAAGATGAAATTCTCACTTACTCGTTAGGCTCTGGGAAACATCTAGGCTGCAGGATGGGAAAGCGCAGAGGATCTAAGATTGGTGAGTGCAGACAGAGCTCATGGAACATGTCTCAGGACTGTGAAATAGTGTAGGATCTCATGGCCCAAAGCACTCAAAGAGATAAGTGGCTCAGACATCTGGTAATGGGAGGGCCTTTTCTTCAGGTAGGTTTGCCCAGTCAGACCGGGCTGACTGTTAATAACTTATCCAGGATCCAACTGTGAAGTAGAGAATACTGACTATGAATCAATATGACAGAAAACTATATGAAATAAAAAGAAGTCAGTAAAATGACCAGTATACTGACACCAGCTTTTTGCTATGCTGTACTGAACTGTTTCTGCTGTATTGGCCTTAACTCGTAGAGGATTCTGAGGGAAAAGACAGATCAAAGGAAGGAGAGCATCATTTCTCCAATCAGGGAACTTGGAATGAGTGGGCAGCCTGTGCTGAAGGAGAAAGGTTTGTATTTTCTTGTGACTATGAAAACAGCTTTTCGAATGGCATTTGTGATTGCCTGCTCCTGGTCCACCAAAATGAAGCAGCCCAGGCTCTGAACCAACAAGATAATTGAGTCCAGTGATGGAATTCTCCAGGAGGAAGCTAAGTAGCTGCTACTTTGGACTCACAACATCCTGCAGAGATGCTGAGTGCCTCAAAGAGCCTAAGCAGTAGGACTGTGGTCTTCCAGCACATACAGAAATTTTCAGAAAGTGCTTTTGCTTTATTAATGAAAATAAAGATGATATGTGCAAATTAATCATCCTTTGGAGCAATGCAAATTCCCACTTACATTTGAGTTTGTAAATAAAATTTAACTTTCTAAAGTAATTTACCTTTCATAAAACTTTTTCTGCACAACCCTCTTCCCCCTTAAGAGGGCCTACAGAAAAGATGGGGAGGGAGCCTTTATCAGAGAGTGTAGTGATTGGATGAGGTTTAGCAGCCTTAAATTGTAAGAGGGCAGATTTAGATTAGATATTAGGAAAAAATTCTTTACAGTGAGAAGGGTGAGGCCCTGGAACAGGTGGCCCAGAGAAATGTTCAAGGCCAGGCTGGATGGGGCTCTGAGCAACCTGGTCTAGTGGAATGTGTCTCTGCCCACAGCAGGGGCGTTGGAACTAGATGATCTTTAAGGTCCCAACTCAAACCATTCCATTATTCTGTGATTCCCCTAAAGTAAATGGAATTAGGGCTTCATTACCAGAAGAAAAAAAAAGGCAGTGTAACTCCTGCTGAAGCACATCTCTGCCCCAGCAATCTTTCTGACTTCTGTCACAACAATAGAAAAGGAGTCATCAGCATAGTTACTGAGGGGAGTAGAGACACAGTCACAAATTTATGTCACAACCAAGGGTCACATCCTTAGGGATTCATATGTCAGAGGCAACAGTGGTTCAGTACTTAGTTAACCTGGCCAATTCATCAGCAAAGTTAGAGAAAGATGAAAAAGAAAGAGAAAGTGACACTTGGACAAAGATGTGGCTTCTTATCCACATTTCAGATATGCTAATGCAGGGTCATAGGGCATAATACTGTGGAAATTTGAGATAATTTTTAAGTAAATGGGTTGGAAGCCTGTACCTTTCAACCCAGACAAGGAAGAAAGAAACCTTTTGGATGTTATCATGAGGACCTAACACATGAAAGTTGTACAATGAAGACAAAGATTCATTTGTGTCACATGATGAACACCAAGACATCTCGGAGTAACTTTAAACTACTGAAGCTGCTTTCTATTCTAAAACAATCTATATTAGGAGACAAAAGTCCTCAGATCTTGTAGGTGTTAATTACCAGGACCTAGGTTCACAGCAATTATATCAGTGAGATCTAAAAAAGCATGAGGGAAAGGCCAAAGGGAAAGGTAAGTTTTAAAAATTCCGACAGCCATAGACGATAAACTCTTCCCATTGAATGCACAGCAGATTTTCCACAAATTTCCAAATACATTCAAGTACATGACATCAACTGTCAGTGGAGAAACTCTGAAGTAGGCACATTTCCCTAGAATAACCAGCAATTTCATGTATTTTCTAGATTCTTAACCCATGGTTATAGGAAGAAAAGGACAGGCTGAAGAAGAGGATTTTGAAATTCCAGAGATCATAGACTCAATAATTAAGGTTGGAAAAGATGTCTACGATCATCGACTCCAACCATTAACTTAGCACTCTTGCATTCACCACTAAACCAAATCCCCAAGTGCCACACCCACACACCATTTGAACACTTCCAGAGATGGGGATCACTTCCAGAGATTCCCTGGCCAGCCTGTTTCAATGCCTGACCACCCATTTGATGAAGCAGTCTTTGCTAATATCCAATCTAAACCTCCCCAGGCACAACTTTAGACCACTTCCTCTTGTCCTATCGCTTGTTAGTTACTTAGGAGAAGAGGCTGAATCCACCTCACTAAAACTTCCTTTCAGGCAGTTGCAGAGAGCAATGAGGTCCCCCCAAGAATGCATTTCTACAAGATGTATTTGAAGGTTCCTCTGCTTATACGGAGTAGTGAAGGATATGCAGATCTTTTCCATAAGTTTGACAGATGTCAGAAAAGCTTTGGTAATTAATCAAATTTCTGTTTGGTACAAGCATCCAGAAAGCAATGAGATGATATGCAATACTCTGTAAGTGGTGCTTGAGAAGGAAGCAACCCTCTTTATTAGGTCTCAGGAGGATTTTAGGTCAGCATTGTACAAATACCAGCAAAGTGTCCTTTTTGGAAGGTGACATCAAATGATTGGAGCTTACGATGATTCTTGTGGTCACTGAAGGAAGTGGTTATGGGGAGGACAGTGTTGCAGGTGCAGGAAAAGGCTGCAATTGCAGGACACTTATATTCTATTTGTGTTATTCTGATGTGAACCAGTGAGCTCACATCAGCTGTTATGCCCATTCCTTCAAGTAAAATATGCCATATTGCTCTGCTCGTATGAAAGAGCAGCCTTGAAACTGAGATGCAGAATTTAGTCATTCAAGGAGGAGCATAATGTGCTGGGAGTAACCACAAGCCATAATAGATTGTAAAGTGCAGATTGCTCAGAAAAAGCAATGAGAGATACATAAAGTATTCCATTAAGAAGTAGACTCTCTGTCTGTCTGTTCTTGCCCAGTGGGCAGAGGAAACTTCCTTATGAAAAAAGAGAAGGCATACTGAAGTTTACTCTCATTTTCTCTAGATACAGTTTCCTGAAAGTCAGTTTTATGGAATTTTCCTTTTTCAAGATCCCTGTAGTGCTTGGAATAATATTCTTCCAGTGTTAGCAAAGTAGCTAAATACACATGAAGATAGCAAGTATTTCATCATGATGGTAAGGTTCATGACTTTGTGAAACTACTAAGGAATTATTTTGTTTTATTGTATCTGTTCCTTGGCCATAAAAGACGACAAAAATGAGCCTTAGCTCAAGAAATAGCCTCCATCCAGCAATATGGTTTGTGAGGGTAACAGTATGATGTATTCCTGTGCTGGGAATTCGCTCGTCACAGAAATGGCAAAGTTTAATACTGCTCTGGAGGGAAGACACTGCCAAAAAAATATGCAAAACTGGCACACATACACACATACAGGGTAGAGGGAAAGGAAACAGCATGTGGCTAAGACTGGAATACTCATTCTCCATGAGCTTCATTGAAATGTAAACAAAAGTAGCAGAAAAAAAGAAATTAAGAAATAAAAGTATATAAAAAGGAAAGGTGAAATAAATTTAAACAAAAAGCTAAGAACCCCTTTGAAACAGTGTCATGCAGGCAAAACTCACAATGAGGGTTCTCTGACTCAGACAAGTACTTCCAAAGAACTGAGGTCAAATTGTTCTTTCACTGTTGCACTGTAGGCATGAAAGGAGGTAGGGGCTATGCTCTGCACATTGCTGAAGCAGTAAGAAAGAATCTTCAGAATGAATACCAAGCATCCAGTTTGAATCTATGTATGGATGGGACAAAAATTTTAAAAACCCAAGTGCAATAGGTGCAATAGGTGCAAAATCTGTCTCCCCAGTGGAGAAAATTAAGAAAGAAGTAAGTTGGCACGACTGTCAGTCATTTCAATGCAAATGGACCGACATTCAAAACCAGTAAGTATTAAAAGGCAGTTTCAAAATTAATTTAATAAAACTTTCTTTGACAAATGTCATTTGTGGAAAAAAATACAGGGGGACACTTCAGAGTTAACACAGCATGAGTGGTAGAGAAGTCAGGAAGTTATGACAGTATTTGGTCCTCAAAGCAGGCTACTTGCATTGTAATATAGGCATGAACTAAGGAATTATAGACAAGAGGTATAAAAGCAGTACACTATCATTTATTAACAACTTTTCATATCAAAAAGTAGAAGAATCATGCTGAAAGAACCACTTCTTGGTTATCACCAGTCTCCGTTGACAGGAATTAAGGATCTGAATCCCAAAGATTGGGATTTTTGAAATAAGACAAAAAGACAAAAATTTGTATTGAGAGAACTCATAAATCTTTGATCACTATGTGAATTTCACCAATGTTAGGCTAGCAGTTTAAGCTATTGGGAAAAAAATCCAATCAAACAGACAGAAAAATACAAAACCCAGTAATTAAAAGGTTCCCAAATGCAGGTGCCACACTGTAACTTAAGCCTTGCATTTTTAGATATTCTAAGCATTTCAAATGGCAGCAACTAAGTATATGTAACAAACTTGATTCCCATTCACACTGCCTTTTACTTTTGGATTTTTTTTCTAAGGAAGTCTGTTGTAAATGTGCAATTTATGATTATAATTCCAGCAATAACTCTTATTCAATGTATTTCCTCTGAAAAACAACCTGGCATCATGTCAGGTTGCTAGTCAAATGCTAGTCATTTCACCCCATGAAAATCTTAGGCTAAAGGAATCCACCTTTTCCCTTGAAGTATTTAACCCACCTATTTAATACACCAAGATAATTCTGCTCTTCATATCTGTATTATGTATCTTAACAGTAGATCAGGAAGGCACCTGTAATTAAAAATTAATTTCCAATTATCGTTCAGTTTACACTGCTCTGGTGTTTCCCACCATTCTAGCAGTCAAACTGCCTTAAGCACAATCTATGCATTTCACAAAATAAAACCAGAAAGCAATTGCTTTTTTAATAAGCTACAGGAAATAAAAGAGTAACGTACGAGGGGCACACACCCACATACCTTTAATGCTATTCTTTTTTTGAAGTATTCTCTGCCTTTTTTTTTTATCTACTTGATTAATTCGGTACACACTTTAGAAGTCCAACTGAACTGCTGAATTGCGTGACTCTCTCTATAATTCCCCACATTCCTTCTTGATGGTTTCAGCTCCCATTTGATGAGCTCACCTCTTAGATGAATTTCATTTCTCCTCATCACTTACAAATATGCTTTGGTACTTGTAGTCAATATCTAGTATTTTGGTTTTAGTTCTTCTCTATCCCCCCTATACTCTCACTGTGATATAATCAGTTCATTTATTCACCTATTATCCTTCATTATTTCATGGCTTTCAGATCATTGGTACTTATTCCCCTGTTCCCTTCTCACCTGTCATTAGTTATCAATTATATCCATCCTTCTAAAGCTTCTGCAGCTTTGTTCCTCCTTTCCACTGTAATGTCCACCTTGCACTCCTTCAGCTCTGTATGCTAACAGCCAAATATTTAGCTCCTAGCATGGTGGCAGGGCAGCAGTGGCCTGCTCACTTGTTCCATGAAAAATTTGCTCTTTTATCTGAATGGCTAACCAAATGTATTTCTCAAGCTTAACTGACTTCTGGCTCCACACCTTTTTGCTGCCTTTATTTTCCAATTCCCAACTCCTTTTTTTTTTTTCCAAGTCTCTCTATGCATTAGTTACAAGGAAACAATGAAAACACAACATGGAATTCATTATCCCATTAGAATTTTCTCTCTGATGCCTTCTATTTTTTGCATTTCTGTGCTTTACTTTTACTGTCCTCTCTTCTTGTATAATCTCTATAATTTGTACCACTGACACTTGCTTTCCACAATTCTTTTTTTCAGTCTCTCATTTACCTTCAGATCTTTCCCAGAAAGCACACAGGAAATGTATTTTGCCTTTCCCTCCACAGAAAAAAACCCCACAACTGCCCTCTCCAACAGTTCTGCTATGCTTTTGTTTCTAAATTCATTAAGCACACTACTTAGAACTGATCATAATCACCATTTACCTGATGCAGTCACTGAGAGGACTCTGAGTGTATCAGAACAAAAGGTCTATCTCGTCTAGCAAAGTCTCCCTAGAAGTGGCCAAAAGCAGACACTTGGGAAAAGAATGAGTGAGAGATATACAACTACTATATCTATGCTGATGACTGACATTTTTTTTTCTGTTTCTGTTTTTTTCTGTTTCTCTCTCTGGTGTCAAAACGAAAGTGTTAGTCTGTTTCTACTACTTTTTGTACAGATCTTACCATACACCTAAGTTCATTAAAATTTTTTCATGTCCCAGCCTTCCTCAAACAGTATAGATTTATCCTCCTAACCATGAATCTGTTCTATAACCCAGGAATTATCTTAAATTTAAATATCTATTTGGATCCTCCTGTTCTCAATATTTCTAAAACTTGCATGGGCTTTCTACGTAGCATATCTAAGACTGTTCATAGAAAAAAAATTGATTTCTCATCATTGCTTTTATCTTATGTCTCAATTACTGTAACACATCTTTTATGTTCATGACAAAAGTCATTTTCTCAGCAAGTACAAGACTGCTTCAAATACAATTTTTTTAGTCCACTATTTTGACCACATTACTGGCTTTCTTTCTCCACCATGATGGTTCCTCTCTTCCCCATCACATAAAACAGAAAAGACCTGATTTGATTTTTCAAGTCCTTCTAGGCGTTTATTGACATATTAATTACCTTCTAATGACTACTCAGACATTGAATCTCATCTCCATTCAGTTCATGAAACTCACCCCATTTGAGATGTCAAAAACTCAATGATAGTTAGCAATGGTCAGTATACCAAGACCACTGGTTTTATATATACCCATAGATTTTTCCCTTATCTCTTGTTCAAACTGCTTTGTAAATTGTCCAAGGTTGAGACAATTCTTTCTGTTCCTAGTGTGTGCCTACACACTGAAGTGTGTCCTCCTGGATCCTCATTACAGGCAGTGACATCTAAGTTCATTGTGCAGTTTAGAATGCATAACTGGAGATTTGAGCCCTCTCTCTTCTTAGTCATGCTGACAAAAATTAAATGTTTTCATCCAGCTGAGCATAGTCATTAGCAAAACTTTTACTGAAACTTTATTACACTTCCATATTGAAGTGTATGAAGAGCTTGACTTTGTACTTTTTAATATAACATGCATACCCATATATGCAGAAGAGTCTTGCTCATGCTTATCTAGTTGATGCCAGTGAGGCTACTCAAATGAATGAGGATTAACCACATTAACAAGATTTGAAAAACTGGAACTGTAATGCAAGAAAACTGTTGAGCGTAGTAATTTTTTAGCTCAAATGTAATAAATACCATTCAGGACACTGAAAACCACTGAACTCATGAGGCACATTTCACCTCCATTAACTACATACTTGCTTAAATAATACTAAGTACAACCTTAATTTTTTTTCTATATTAAGAAATCAGGTCTACCAAGTAAGCATTTACTTTTTAAAATAACTGTTTTGCAATTTTCCTGATGTCAGAAAGTGCGTTGAATTGCCATGCACTTGGCTCTTAAATTAGCACATCAATCTACTGTATCACTTTCAGAACAGGTCCATTTCACCTAAGTACCAGAATATAATGTTTTAATGAACAGGATATATAAAATATCTAATGTAATACTATTTTATGGCAGACTACAGTGACAGTCTAGAAAAGGCTGTTCTCTAAATATCTTTATCAAAAAGTTTCCTTTGTGGATTTATAAAGAAAAAATTGAAGTCAACTGGCTCTGAAAGTACTTGAACGTAATCTGAACAGCTGTAAGCAAATACTCCAGATATCCTATATCCAAGGAATGCTTATCATGTTCACACAACTGCCATTACCATCCAAGCATGTCTTTTCTATAAAACTCCAGTCAAATGCAGGCACAGAAAATGACCTGAGCGCTCTGGCCTTTGAGAGCTCCATCATCTCCAAGCTCTTAGGATCAAAACTAAAAAAAGATACAATTATCTTACTAAATGTGTTCCTCAGATGTTATGAAATACAATTTCCAGGAGGGAATTTTAAGCCTCTAAAGAATTCTGATATGCAAAGTGGTATTAAGCCTTCCCTAACAGATCTGCTGAAGCTTTGCCTTTCTCCCCCACCACTCCCTGAACATGCTACCACTATAATTCTCTAACTTCCAGCTGCACGTTTTGATGCTGCTAAAACAGAGCTGTGAAAAATGTTACTGCACATTTCAGCTTCTGAAACAGCTACTGGTGGACAGAACTTTGTGTTCTACTACTCTGGATTGTGCCAAGACTGGAAAGTCACCTTCTTTTACATTTTTACAGGCAACAGAATTTTTCTTTGCCTCCCCCCTCTGCACTCCAAGCTTGAAAAGTGAGCAAAATCAACCTTTGACTGAGTCTTTAACAGACTATAGATAAAAGTTTAGAAAGTGAATCAGGGAGATCCAAGTTGTTCTGTCACGTCTCAGGGTGATTTAACTACTTACAGAATTTATCAACCTCTGAAGACCACTTCTACGGCAAGCCAAAGACTAGAAGAACATAACAGGATCAAATGACTACACATTTTAATATGTAACTGGTCTTAAAAACTAACTTCAAGTGGGTGCAAGTGCTAGCTGGTGAAGCATACACGATGTTCTGCTGTACTTTCCAAAAACCTTGGAAGTAAAATCAAGAATAATTTTGTTTTTAAAAAGACATATTTTTTAAAAACAAACAAATTACCTGGCAAGGCCTTTTCATTTTAATGGCTATAACATGGTATCTGTAACAGCAGAGTTCACAGGTCCATGACCCTCTTTCACTTATCCACTTTAACAGGCAAAGCTGATGTGTGTATCGTACTGACCCATCGCAGCGGCAAGGGTTTAACAATTCGCCCTGAAAAGGTAACAGAGAAACATTAACTTTAAAAGAAATCTTCCGTGTACATGTACACTCAATACTAAAATATTTAGAGGTCTGTTACAATGACCTAGTCGCAATTTTAGTATCTGAAAAAGCATGTATTTTTGGCTATAAAAAACTCAGAAATGTAACTGTTTTAAAAATATCTAGCTGCTTCTTATGAGTCAAAAGCCAGAAGGCTGCCTACACATGTGTGTGTACCTATGTGAAACAACTGAAATAATACCACGCATCAAACAACAGTAGCATTAGCCCTTCCGAATAGCTCAAAAGGTACCAAAAGTGGTTGGATACATTTCTCTAGCAGTTCCTTGCAGTCATCACTCAAAAAGAAATGGGTGACATCACGGTTCCAAGAGAACCTTGCTCTTGGAGCAGGGCTCTGTGCTGCTCAGCCAGCCAGCTGTCAGGCAGGACCTCAAATAATGTAAATAAGCACTTCCCCCAGTAGTTCAAATATTTCTGTACTATATAAATCAGCTATTCTCTTCTTTCCAAAACAAGCTACAAAATGCTAGTTATGGATCAGTTGCTGATATTGTGCCCAGTAACGTCACAGCAGAGAAGATATTTGGAGGTCTTCTCAGCATTACTTGTAAGCTAACACTCTCATTTCAAAATCTGACGGAAACCGGAGAATTTCGTATTGTTTAAAGTCCCTGCGGAATGAGCCAGCGAGCGCAATGGCCAGAAGACACAGAGCGTGCAAGCCAGGCACGGCACAATCCCTGGATTTTCCCAGAGCTCTGCGCCGACTCAGGTTTGCCCCAGGCGTTCGCCAGCACCACCTCGTACAGCAGCAGCCGGGGCTCGCACTGCCGCCGACGCCGAGGAGGGCGATCCCTACCAGGGACGCCGGGATCAGCACCAGGGACAGGGCTCGGCCCCGGGCACGGGGGTTATGCGAGGTGCCGGCCCGCCCGCCCCCGGCCCGCTCTGCTCACCTGCTCGGGGCCCTGGAAGCAGATCTTGCAGATGGGGCCGGCCCCGCCGGCGTGGCCGCCGCTGCCGCTCTCGCTGCTGCTGCACACCGAGCGCCTCTCGGGCTTGTCGCCGCCGGCAGCCCCGGCCCCGCCGTGCCCGCTCTCAGAGCCGCCCCTCGGGCCCTCGCCCTCTCCTTCCTGCGAGCTGTCCCCGCTCGCCTCCCCCGCCCCGGCCGGCAGCTCCAGCGGGACGGCGGGGGCCCGCGGCGGCTCCCCGGCAGGGAGGACGACGCTCCCCCCGGTGCAGCTCATACCGCGGGGCACCCGCTCACCGGGGCGGGGACGGCCCGGAGCGGCGGATGGCGGCGGCGGGGGAGGAAGGAGCGGCGGGGGCGCCTCTCTGGCTGTCGGCGGCCGGGAAGGTGACCCGGCGCGGCCGCCTCCCTCCCGGGCCCGGCGCTGTGCGAGGGAGCGGGCAGGCGGCGTGCGGGGCCGGGGGCGGCGGGGCGGGGCGGGGGAGGGAGACAGAGAGCGAGGGAGGGAGGGGCAGGTCCGGCACCGGGCACCGCCGCCGCCTCCCCCGCACCGGCGCGGTCAGACCCGCTCCGGGGGAGCCACCGCCCCCGCCAGCGCCCCGGCGCTCGCTGGGCCGGGCGAAAACCCTGCCCCTTCCCGGGACGAAAAGCTCTGCCTGCCCGCCCGCCCCCTCCCCTCAGCGCCGGCTGCCCCCGCACCGCGGCGGCCGCGTCCCCTGGCCCGCCCCAGGGGCACTGCCCGCCCTTCCCTTCGCGGCACCTCCCGGCCCTGCTCCCGACCCGGCACCTCAGCGCTCACGGGGCTCCTCCACCCCGGTACCCCCGTGGAGGACGCGGCCCTTCGAGGGACTTCTTTCTACTTTATCAGAGGTTTGGCTGCAGAAGGTTGCACCTGGAAAAGCTCGACAGAACGAATATTCAACAGTTGTTCTTTGAGTGTGAAACAGTAGCTCTATCCAGTCTTTTGTGGCTGGCTTTTTTTTTTTTTTAATTCATTACATCATCTCATTTTCAAAATTAAATCTGCTAAAAACATCATGATCAAATACCTTCTAAAAAAAATCCTCAGCACTTAGAAATTCTTTAAAGTTTGGCTGGGGCTGCTGAAGGAAAGTAGGTGTGAATTTCGGCATCAAGTATGACACCAGCGCACATTTGATCTCGTGAAAATGACAGCAACTGTCTGCACGAGGAAAGAGAGAGAAATAAAACCTCAAAAAACAATTGTGAAGCCATATGCTCTTCCATGTCCACATTTAGATCCAAAGTGTGATGAAATCACACCTCTTCCTCATTGGCTGTTTCATATATAGTCTCAAGATGAGAGAGCACCAGGATGAGCTCAGCTACTGCCTTCGCCAGCTGTGTTGTGATAGTAGTGGTTTTCTTGGTGTGGACATGTTATTAGAAGACCAAAGCAGCAGACAGAACCAAACTAGCACTCCTCAGCCAACGATCACATGACATTGTGTGGCTCTTAAGCTCTCTGGGAAGGCTTGTAGAGCATATTCAAAACACCTGGTCCAGCTTTTTGGCCTGGCTGGAGGCCAGTCAGGCAATGTGCTGTCGGCAGAAAAGCATTAGCCTCATATGGCAAAAGCCATTTGAGTCCCTCTAGAGTCTACATCTTTTATGGAGACCATGCAATGGATACATTAAGGACAAAGAACACCAATGCTATTCACAGTATTGCACTAAAAAAGTGCATATTGGGAGATTGACTTCCTATAGTGGAATAAAAGGTAGCGTTATACTTTTTCTCATCATCCACTAGTTTCCATCTTCATGAAAATATTTGTTCTTCTGACTCTAGCTAAGCCAGTGCTCAGTATTAGGACAAGATGCTCCAAGCCTAAAATTATATTTGTTCACAAGGTGGTTGTTAAGTAGGTAGGTAACAGATTCATCCTGATTTGGCACTGTAAAGCAAAAAATGGCACATTGGCCGTGACATTTTGATGAACTACAGATGCTATGGAGTTAAGAAATTCTCTACATATAATTTTTTCATAAAAAGCAATGCCTGAAGGGGTTGTCAGAGAGGCTAAACAGAATTGAAGACAGAATTTATCAAATAGAGTAATTGTAAGGAAAGAAGAGGCAATCAACAAACAATGAGGAAAAAAAAAGAAAATGTCAGAACAAACAGATGAGTCCAAAATACTGCATAGAAAAGAACTAAAGCAAAACCAGGAGGAAAAGACAGTAAAACTAAAGTAGCGAAGTGAGAAATGAATACTAAAAAGTTACTCTGAGTAATACAGAAGGACTTTGCCATTTGCTATATGTGAAGGTTTATGCCATTTTTCTTTCTCTTTCTTCCTTTTGTTTGTCAGCAAAAGTTCAGTAAGTAACATGGTTTCTGGAAAGGCTATAAAGAGAAGATAAAAATGTCAACACAGAAATGGAATGACTTCCTAATGGCAGAAAAAGAATGAAAGATGTGACTGTAGGAATAATAGAGTGTGTTAAGAAGGTCAATCTCTTCTACATAATCTTTACCAAAATAAAAGTATAACATGACTCTTAAAAGGAAACACATCTGATAAGAATCAGAAGAATTTTTTTCACACATATGTAATTAACTTGGAGTGCTGATTGTGAGTGGGTATTTCACAGACATGAGTTTTTTAATACATCACCTGTTTGCATGTCTACCAACAGCTACTGGCATGCTAGCTAAAATGGAATTGCAATGGCTATTGATCCCTGCATTTCACAGTACATTAGAGTTGTTCAGCATGCTGGGGGTGGGAGGAGATGCCAATAAAAGAGCAGAAGGGGTGGAGAACATTCTGTAACACAACCTCCAACCGAAGCAGCATTCAACCTTCTGCTGAGCTGTAGAGGAGGCCTGGAGCCAAAATCAAAGATTGAAACATAAAGGAGAAAAATTTAAAGCAGGAAAGGATAATCTGCTTCACAACAGCAGTAGTGTAGGTGGTTGGGAGAAAGAAAAGAAGAGAAGCTGAAACCAGGAAGAATTAATTTGTGATTAGGACAGTGAACTGGAGCTTATGGGATTTATATTCAAGCACAGCTTTGCTACACACTTCTTGAACAACCTTGAGAAAGTGACCTCAAGTGGGCTGAACAGAGGCATCTGGTTACTTAAACATGGGCAGCTTTTTGTACTCCCAGACGTGTGTCCAACAGCCTCCACAGGACTGTGGCTATCACATCTGTCATCTCTTTTGGGAACAGTGGGACATTCAAACTGGCACTAGACTCCCAGATGCGAGCACAACTCCCTTAGTCTGTCTTATTCTCTACATAAAACTGAAACAATAATGTTTGCTTTCTCTGTTCTTATTTCTCCCTCTTCCATTAGAATATGCAATATTTTACTGACAGTTTCAGGCCATATTTGTACAGTCTTGATTTTGACAAAGGTATCTAGGCATTATAACAAGACAAATAATAAGGAACAGTGATACGGATAAAAATAACACCGAGGTAATAAGACTGCGGGACAGTGAAATGAATTGCATTTTCAGCAGGCAATGGAAAAGGCAGGAGAAGTGTAACCCCTGAGGAAATGAAGGCTGTTTCTCCTCTATTTTCCTCTCAGTTCTGCTCCAGGTACATTCTTTTCTCCACTATGCCAGCTCAGCATTGTGAAATATTTTCCTCCAAATAAAATAATGGAAACTCATACCAATTTTTTTACCTGAGAAGGATCAGCTGTAGGTAGAATATCCACAAAGAAAAAAAACAGAGGAAGGTATTTGAATGAATGAAGGGGAAATGTTCGGGGAGTGGACAGAAGAGTTTTTTGTTTGGTTAGGGGTTTTTTGTTTGTTTGTTTGTTTTAAATTATCCATCAAGATAAGCACTTTAAGTAAATCTTTATGTACAGAAGAGGTTGCACAAGAATAAGGTATGCAGGTAACAAGCTACTTGGGGGATGTTGTAGGAATGGAAGCATTGTGTTACTGCACATTGCAAAACCAACCATTGCTCTTCTTTTTTTTCCTCAAAAGGTTTCCATAATACATTGGCCTGTACCATAAACAGAGGAACAGAATAGCTCAATGATGAGCTTTTTCCTTTTTGCTTCTTCTTATATCTCTGACAAAAACAAAATTATGTAGTTCTAAAATATTAATAAGGGGAAAATTGCCAGTGTGTTACATTCGAAACAAAACACTACTGAGATAGTAGAAAGTTAAATCTATTAAAATGATAATACAGCCACATAATTCTATTTACTGAATACCATCTATATGTTCCTTTCACAATAAAACTCAGGTTGGTGGAGATCACCTGTAAACAAAAATAAGGCACTTTGGCTGTAAGTAAATGTTTCAGTTTAATTTGAATTGCATTTTACATGTTTAATGCAGCATAAAGCGCTCTTCTGAGTAACAAAGCCATTTGTCAAATTTCCTTGTTCAGCTTTATTACACTAAAAGATCCATGCAGATGGTTAATAACTGTGCTAGTGACAGGGTATTATTTGCCGGTTCACTGATTGTGCCTGATTTTTGTTATGAACACACACACTCATCCTGCAGTGGGAGCTTTTACTGTTATGTCAACCAATCAAAATCTCATGAGGATAAAAACCTTTTGTCTAATGAAAATCTTTATTTTCACACTGCTCTCTTGCTTTTTTGGAAACACATACCTAGTTTCCTCTCCAACTCAGTATTGCTCAACACTGATACATCTCTACATAGGCAGAAGTGCCCAATCTCTGCAGCTACTGATGTTTCTTCCTCAAACTTTCACAGGGATTTCTCATATAAGTTGGGGCATGTATGTGTGTGCATCCCCCTCACGAAGGAAATGTGAAAACATCCCCTTCCTCCTGTAATTGAGGATGCTGGGGAAGCCACATCTGGGGACACCCACTGCCTATGGGAGCTGTTTTTAAGCTGAGCCTCTGCTGTTTGGCCCCAACCTGAAACACAGCTCCTGCCATGTCTGATCACGGCCACACCAATTTGGTCCTACTCATGGAACCACATCCAGTCCTGGCCTCGCCCCAGGGCTCTGGCTGCCCCAGCGCTCCATGGATGGCCTGTCTGCCAGGTCCTGCCATCACCCACTGGGAGACCCTCAGCACTCCTGGCACAGGAGCCTGTGGTGCCCTGACAGATCTCTGTAGGGCCTTTTCTTTTGCATTTTTCAAAAAATGTTGATTGGCATCCTTTTCCTTTTACAGGAGATGCATGAAAACATGCATACATTAATTATTTTAATGTCCTTTCAGATGCTTACATGGATGATGATATAAAAGTTCCAAATTTCTCTTTTTATATATTTTTTCTTCAGGAAATGCTATCATACCATTCATAATTGCCATATTTTCCTGGTGGAATTTCTGTCTTACTTGCCAGTATGTTGTTTTTCTTCAGAGCTGCTGATTTATTTTTAAAAAATTTGAAGCTATCTATGATTAATTTTTCTCCACTATGATCTTCCTTTGAAATATAGTTTCCCTTTGATTTTTAACTGTTTTAAAGTACTTTTTTAACATTTTTCCTTGTACAAGTTGATGAGGGGGAAAAAAAGGCTTAGCATGGGTTCCAGAATGAGGTAATCTTTGTTTGAAAATAAATTTAGTTCCTTGGTTTATTTTGGAAATAGATCAGCTGTCACAGATTCTAGAGGGCGGCATCAGTGAGTTCAGTTTATTGAAACAGAAATGACAGAATGTCAATTAGCTTTTCCATTACATGTTATATGAACAAAAGCTACTGTATGAGGCCAAAGTGAATTTAGTTTAGTATCAGCTGTACAAATCCCTTTTTATATGTTTACGAAGAAAAGAAAAATAACCCTTTTTATTTTACTTTTTTTAAAGAATTTTCCTTGGATTTCCTTTTCTATAAGCACAAGAATGACTGTAATATGCAGTGCAGACAAGATCAAACCTTGAAAAGAAGTGGTGAGACATCAAAAATAATGTAACAGCTTCCCAAATCCTTACACATTTGCCTTCGGTCCATTCTGTCTGACAACTAAAAAGCTGCAAACATCTATATCTAGACAGTGAAATGCAGGTTCTTCTATGGAAACACCTTCTGGGGGATATCATCATGATCTGAACCCTGCTGTGGTCAGCTCCTCAGTACACACAGAACACGGGAGAGAACTTCACAACAGAGAGTTTGTGAAGTTCGGAACTGGAGCTTGTCATACTTGTATCATGGTGTCAAAGCTCAACTCAGATACACATTAAATACAAATGGATGTTTTTCTTGATAAACCAAACTACAAAGGGCAACAAAATAGGTATTTTGTTCACATAGTTTACTGCTATTTATGTGGTGAAAGGAAAAGATTTGAGAAGTTAATTCTTGGCTGAATAAGCACTGCTTTTCTTATTTCTCACACCATAGACAGATCTTGACTGTTTTGTCTTCAAGGGATCAATCTCATTCTGAAATTAAAAATACAAGCCCCTGTTATTTGAACTAAAGACCACATCTTCCACTCTTGATGTGCAGCAGCAGCAGTTGTAAAACTGTCTGTGTGGTCTAATCCACAGAACGTGTCACAGCTAAAACGAATCAGTGTAACTTACAGAATTACCTAATCTAGTAAGTGTTTTCTGAGAAACTGTGGCAAAAAAAACCACAGTTTTTTTGCCAGGTTTGACTCTCTTTGGACGGAGAGTTTTGCGGCTCTGCCAGAAGTGACCTGTGGAAGTTGTTATATACTGCTGAAAAAGAGACCAGCTCCTGCAGATATGAAACTTTCCTTCCTAAGTGATTCCAAAACATTAACGTGACTGGATAGTTATGGCTTTGTGATACTTTGAAAGCAAGGTAGGACAGGGCAAGGACAGAAAAGGAAACCATGGATATGCCTACAGTGCAGTAAGGTTACTGAGCTTACGGCAAACCTGATCCTGAACACTGAGTTGAATAAAATCTCCTGCAGACATGAAGGCATGTGCTAATTACCTGTGATCCTTTTGAAGAATGGCTGCTGGAAAAAGATAGACTGCAGGTTTGTCCTGCAACCTGTTTGAACATTCCTTGACTGCTAAAACTGCAAAATGAAAGTTGCCTGAATTACACTGGACATCATGGAGGCGCTGGGACAGGAGTGGCTTCAGACTCAGTGGCAGACACTTCAACAAAAATTTGAAGTGTGCACATCTGAAATCTGTGTCCTCTGGATGCAAGCTATCATTACATTCCCCTGAGACATTCACATCAAGCTTGCAGATATGCCATAAGACCTGTAGGAAATACATGCCCTTCTGGAGTAGCATCTGGAGGTCTGGAGATCAAGCAGGATATCTAAGGGCATTAAAAATGGCACCAAATACCTATGTGCATACTGCTAAATAAAAGCTGAGTCAATCAACTCTAGAGAAATAGGAATGAGGCAAAGCATTTAAGCACATCTCAGCCTCTCACTATTTCTCTAGACTTTTTAAGAACTAAAGTACTACCACTCCCACTTCTGTTTTGTCACAGTTCCTCTTCTCTCTCTGTCATTTGGGGTGGTGATGGTGGAGAAAGATATGTGAGAAATGCTAAACTGGATGAAGAGATCCTGGATACAACTTCAAAATGTTTCTAGATTAAGCCTATTGCTAATCATGAATATACAATTAGTGAACATGACCTTTGTTCTCCTGGTAACAAACACTTCTTTTGGAACAATTGCTTTGAACAGCAAGCAATTACCTTCTTCTGTACATTTGATTACTAATTTCTTATCAGAACAATAAAAAACAAGTCACTTCTCTTCCAGTCCTCACATTTTAATTTCATTTCTGCTGCCAAAGCATGCCTGGCTCCTGCTTTGTATATTTGATGTGCAGCTGCGGTAGGAAGCTGCAAATAGCAGTACAGCATCTTTAAGAGCTGTGCTGCCAAGGGTAAAAGGACCCTGCAGGGCAGCTGTTCTCAGGGATCCATCCTAACTGTTCAGTAAGTAGCAAATCATGTTGTGATAAGAAAGGTGCAGAATTAACTAGAAAAGTGTTCTTTTTCCAACTTTTCCCATCGCAAGAAAGAAAGTGACTTTTGGCCAACATAGACTGTAGAAATCGGTATCCTTTCTCACTAGTTTGAAAGGCAGCCACAGGCTGCTCTAGCTGAGTTCTATATTAATGGAAGCATGGCACAGTATGGAAGTATTCTACCATATATCACTGTTTGTTTTTTTTCACCTGCTGTAATAGATGAGGGATACTTACAAAGCAATCAATCTGTAGGATGTCTTAGGATTAACCAAAAGGGTTTTTTCATAATTTTCAGCAAGGATGTACCTTATACACTCAAGACAGGAAGGGAAGCATCCTTAATTTGTGCATACAATAAATTAATTGCTATCTCTTATTATGTACATTAGGGCAGCTTTTATAAAGCTTCCATGACTGGCTGTAAGCTTTTCAAATTCTGCACGTACCAGAGCCTCCTATATCTTTTTAGCCAAGAGCTGGAAGCATAGCAGTACTTGAAAGATAAGCCTGGGTGTTAATTAAAACCTGAAGGAAGATATTTGAATATGCTACCTTAAATTTCATCCCTCTATCTATTTTCTTCTCATGGATGCTTCTCCTGATAGAATCACCTCTTCTGAAATTGGTCTGTCCTTGCTTATTTATAATAAGCATTCCCAGCTCTCTCTTGATAATATTGCAGTGAGTCATTCAGAGTGCAGAGTGAGTTGGATAATTTCGTCCAGAGCAAATAGTAATACACAGTGTTTTTTATCTTTTTGTGTCTGGGCCATGTCCATCTGAATCACAGGGAAAAGGATTTTAGCATCTTTAATAAGAAACGTTCCCTTGCAATGTATACCCAGCTGATGAAGCTATGAGAAATAACCAGCTTGACTTAACCAGCACTTTAAAGCTGTAGATCCTAGGAACAAAATTCAGTAGCCCAGCTAATTGATCTTTCTGCCTGTTTATGTACTTTATCTTCTCATTCCCATATACATTCACTACTAACTTTCAAATCAAACAAAAACCATCATGCATACATTCTTATCCAATTGCCGTTACTGAATTTTTATCAATTTTGATATTGCATTCTGAATAAACATGAAACCGCAGCATAAAAATCTCTAGGGGATTCCAAGGCATGTACGTGAACAGGAGCCTGTGGTAACTTCAGATATTCATAGGAACGTATGTTTCAACAAGCCAGAAAAGATCAAGAGTCTAAATGATGAAATGTCCTGCCTCTGGCAATGATCTTTAATTATGTTTCAAAGAAAGCTGACATGGTGTATTTCCATAGTGGGTCAAGCCTATCTGAAATATGTTTAAATGCTAGTCACAGTGGCGATCAGCTTGCACCCTAAAGCATTAGACTTGCTTTCTGAAACCATTCTGAGTTTGCTCTTCTTATTGCTCTCAACTACCCATTCTTTAATCTCATCTTTGATACTTAGAAGAAAAGTCAATCCAAAAAATGAGATTCCTTCAACTAAGTGTTTTCATATGATTTTCCTGTATTTATTTATTCAGTTTTCATTAATACACTGGCTTTATTATAGGACATAGTGACATTCTAGTGTCATAGATTTTAATTACTATACTCTTTCTCAAGGGATCTTAATTGTAATCTGTATCACTACTATTATTGCCTTAAGTAATAACTAAAAGAGGTCATGTTCTAGGTTAATAGCCTGCAGCTGCAATGCCGAGAAGTTTGCAGTACTAAACATGGCTATATAAATAAACTAGATATAGCTAACAGTGTTATCCAATGATGGGAAGTATTTTCTCACAGATGTTGACATTAATCTCAAGTGCCAGTTCATTTCACTCTACTTGAATTTATTGTATTTGCAGCTACATTGAAAAAAGAAATCAGGTCTGGAAACAACAAGTTGATCAAATAATTCTTTCCAGCTGAGGAATTTTGGAAGGTGTCCAGCTGGAGAGGAAGATGTGCAAACCAATGATTTACAGGGGGTCTCAGTCATCTTGACAATCTTCACTTCAGATGCTTTTACACTCACTGTCAAAACTGACTTTGTGAAGACTTCTTCATCTGTGTATTTCATGGAAAATAAATCACAAATACTTCAACAATACTTTCAAATGTTTAACAGGGGCACTGACAGTGTCCAAAATTATGTTATACTCGGTATTTGTAGAGTACAGCAGTCAGTCTGCGTTTCCTTTCCTGTCAAACCTTATATCTGTACACATATACTCAGCTATCAGGGAGGGCTAATAGTGAGAACTTCATGGAATCAAAGAATTGTCTTCCTATATCTAACATGCTGAGTCCAAAAAGCTCTCACAGTACCTTGCTTGCACCTTCACAATTCGTCATTATAACAAAAAAATGGAGTCTTTGTTGTATAAACTGTACAGCATAACCACACTAATACCTCTTGAATTTGCATTTTATACACGACAAATGGCTGTGGGAAAGTGCTTGGACTAGAAACTGACTGGAAATTTCAATATAAAACTTCTATTCTCATTAGAGTTATCCTTCAAGGTGGGTAGGAGTTGTGTTGATTATTTTGGTTGATTGATTGATTAAGGGTTTTTGTTTCTTTTTTTCTTTGTTTGTTTGTTTGGTTTGGTTTTATTTAGCTGAAAGAGCTATAGGATTCTTAGTTTGCATATTTTTATGTTTTCATGTCTTCTGGGAAAGAACTGTTTCTTTTTTTATACAGGCATTTTGCAATCCACAGTTCCAGCCATTCTACCTGGTGGTGCTTTATCCAGAAAGTTACCGAGATGAAAATATAAGACTGGTAGAAATGTGCCAGAGGACGACACTGAACAAGACAAGAATGTAAAGAATGGGAACCATGTTGGCTGTGGAGAAGGAGTGGGATTTTCTTCACACTTATTAACAATGATTCTAAATGAGTGCTGACACTCAGCTGTGCCACAGTTCTGGACATCAGCTTTGATGATGATCCCCATGTAAGCACAAAAGCTTTGTTAATACAAGCCTCTCTGCAAGTGTCTAGCTGATACTAACTTTGTAGCTCACTGCTCAGCTACCACTTGTGTAGCCTGGTCAGAGTCTGGAACCATCTCCAGCTCTGTAGGGGAGACAACTTCACCAGCAGCTGGTGGGCAGACATAGACCTTACCTACTGAACAGTTCCCACTCCCCAGCAGAAGAAAAAGTATGAAATTAAAATAAGAAGGGCACTGCACCCCTTACTTTCCTTGTCTTCTCTTTCTGGTAGGTTTTACAGGTTGCATTTTTTTACGTGAAAAGCACAACTCATTACTGTTTGCAGGCAGCTGATTTGTCTGCCGTGTTTTTTCCTTTCCTTCCAAAAATTATTCAAGATACAAAAAACTATGATTGCCTTCTACCAACAGTTATACCAAAAATCCCCTTAAATTATTAAATTGGCATTATCCTCTTTGGCAAATGTCAGTAAAGAGCAAACAGTACAAGAGTTGGTGTCGTGGCATGCTAAGTAATCAATCAAGCAAGCATGGAGACTAACATAATAGAAGAGATTTTATTCAAGTACAGATTAGCATTCTCTTTGTCTGAGAAGTTCAGAAATGCAGCAGAAAGAATAAGATATCAAGAGTATCGTTTTCCTGCGCAAAGCGCATACAATTGCAGTGGATTATTCATTAAAATCATTATACCTGGCACAGAAATTAACACATTGCATTGCAAATTTCCCTTGCCCCCAAGATCCTAGTGTAATATTATTTCCATGAGTACTTCCTGCTTGTACAAATTAGCCTGTCATTTTCCAGAACTTTCACCATATGGAAAGTGTCACTCACAACTACAGATGTTGTACAGAGCACAAATGATCAGAATAGCAGAGTGCGCATTTTGGAAGTTAAAGGTGCAATGGTGGTGTTCCCAAATCACCCTCTGTTTGATATGCCCCAGTCTGTGAGTAAATGAACCTCAGTGTAGCTCTATAGACCTCCATCATCAGACAACTGATTGACTTACTACTATTAATTAGTTTCGTTAGTAGAGTGATCAGGACCACACAACAAGGTAGCACCTTTTTGTCCTAGGACACATACTGAACTGGCTGATCAAATTTCAGAGCTGTTAAAAACACTTTTTGACAATTTATGGAGAATGGGTGGCATTTCAGCTAATGGGAACAGTAAATATATTGAGAACTTTAAAAAGACAGGAAGAAAATGTGATCAGTCAGCAAAACCTCTGTTTCTGGAAACAGAAGTAATGGAACAAATAACTAGCAGGCTTCCTGGAGGATAACAAGGAGAGAGTAAAAAACAATGTAATTTTTTGGTAAGAATAGATTTTATCAGAATAATCCACTTTTATTCTATGATGGGTAACAGATGCTGCAGACAAAGGAAAAGCAATTGCTATTGTATTTTTTGACTTTGGAAAGGCTTTTGATGCTGTTGTTCATGGAATTCTTAGCAAATTAGAAAACATGATATAGATGAGTCTAGATGAGAACAGTCATAACCCATGCTGGAAAAGCAATTCTCAGAGACAGAGGCTTCTGAGAGGCATAGTGAACATGCATGTTTGTTTTGAACGGTTCCATGAGGGTCAAGTGGTATTCAAGTGATATTCTGCTGGGAGACACTGCAAATCAGTTCCTTGGGAAATCCTTCCTGCCAAGGGTAAGAATAAAGATACTAAATGCCTCTTGGGCCAATGACATTCTTATTAACTGAGATTTTAAATAGCAAACTAGGAAAAAAGCATGTTGAAAAAACTACGGGTAAGTAGCTGAGTTTTGTAAACTCTCTAAACATCCATTTTAACTGGCTGGTTTGGTACTCAGGGTCACGGGCAAATGCATCTCCGACAATCTTAAAGGTTCATTTAGGCTGATGCTCTGAGTCTAACCTTAAGAAACAAGGCAAATATAAACTGATGCATAGTCCTTGTATATGCCTCCGTTGCAGTTTCCCAATTTCTGGGAGCTGTTTAAGGCCTGTCTAAGGGTTTCTCAGGCTGGAGGTTAATTCTAGAGCTGACAGCTTCTAAGTCACTCATGGATTTTCCGAGGCTCTCATCAACCTGCTTGCAATTTGGAGCTGACTCCAAGCAGCATTATTGAAGTCTGCAGTGTAGTCATGTGTAAAAAAGTATTTCTTTTTGTTTAATTTTAAACCTTCTGCCTGATACTTTCACTGACATAATTTAAATCTCATACACAATGGGTAACAAGGCATGACTTACCTCTGACAGAGTTACTGTTACTTTACCCCAGACTGGCAAGGAGAGAACATGCTTTGTGTTGTGTTTGTTCAACCTTTCAAGAGACCTAAGTGCACACCTGATGGCAAATGTCATAGTATTGGCTAAAATTGTCCCTAATTTTTCAGTCTCATTGTTTGAATTTCTTACTCTTTTGTCTCACAGTTCTTGGTCCAGTGTTTGTTCAGACTGAGGTGTTGTGGCATCTGCCTGCCTAATTGCACCCCTGGGCCTTTGCAAACATACCGGATGGGAAAGATACGACCCACGGCTCATTCTGATAGGGGATCAGGCTACTCCTGAGAAGTTCACCTTGTATACTTGCCTCACATTGTCATCATCAGGCAGGTGATGTAACCACTGTTTCCTTTATACAGCATGGCCCAGCTGGTTAGAAGTCTTCCGTCAGCTACTGCAGCCAACCTGCAGTATAGACACAGACATAGCTTTTGCTTGTAACACACAGGTTTGCCATGTCTATGAGGGTGTCGTTTTTGCATTTTTTCTATCTTGACTCCATTGTACATTTAGATTAAACACAAGCAATGTATCGCACAGGGGCCTCTGGTGGTCTAGTGGTTAGGGTGCAGGACTCTCACCGCTGCGACCCGGGTTCGATTCCCAGCCCCCCGGGCAGATGGAGCTCGTCAGCCCTGTAAGGCAATCCATCTAAGAGAAGGTCACTCTAAACAAACCTACGTCCTGGGGACCTCACTGCCACTGTCCAAGTTTGCTTGGCCCTGGCAGACGAACCTCAGGATTAAAGGGTGGGCTCAGTTCAGCGCACGCTGGGTCTCACCTAAAAAATCCACTGCGCAGGCTCGAAGGGTTAATGACATTTCCCAAATCTTCGCTCGCGAAGACTGGCCATTATTATCGCACAGTTGCACAAATGCCTCTCTATATCCCCTGGAAATACACTGTCTTGCAATGCTAAGGTGGTGCACAAAAAAGTGACTGTGCTGATGCATATTATCATTTCTTGCAAATATTTTCAGCAGAGTTGTATAATGGGCCAAGCCTTAACCCAGTGTTTTGCTGCTGTGCCAGGCTATGTGAGACAGTCATTGACATCAGTAATGTTCTGCCAGAGGCAAATATCAATCAAGGTACTGTCATAAACTTTGAATTATGGCTATGTGTGGCAGATGTAGAACTGGTCCTGTTCGTATTTGCCATAGCTATTAGCTAAAGTACTAACAAAACACCATCATAATATCAAAATTCTACATGGCAGAAATTCCTTCCTTCCTGTAAGAATCCAGAGGAATAATAATTGTAACAACATTCAATAATGCATAAACAATATTTATTTCTTTTTGAAAAGCCAAATCTCCGCTATTTCAATGAGTAGATGTTTCTCTAAGAATGGTCCCCTTTGGGTTTTTTTCATTATTTTTTAGGTAATACTGACAGACAAAATTTGCCTCAACAGGCTTAGGAATATCAGAACCTGGATTGCTATAGTTGGTAAGAAATCTAAATTCATTAGAAAAAATATCAACCAAGAATTGGTATTAATGTAGAATCTCTCTAAAGTTAATATACACTGAAAATCTAAATGTGACTGACCTTAAGAAAAATTGCAGCTTTCATTGTTCCTACATTCTTAGACACTGTAGTTTTTTTGGAAGAGTCCCTTATAGATAGAAGAGGCTTACCTGCACATATGTTACATGGCTGCCTGGAAAGCTGTAGAATCTGTGTTGTCTGATGAACACCTACCTCTTAGGCATTACACCAGTGAGTTTAAAAACATCATGTATTTCAGCCTAGTATCCTGAAATCATTAAAAGACATTACATGACTTTAATAATTTTGGATCAGCTTTCCTTGTTAATCATCATCTGACTAAAAGAGGACTATCCATGTAAGAGTTTGTAGAATCTCCTTTACACAGCTCCTGCAGTACTAAACCTTTGAAGACTGCTTTTGTCAAACGTTGTTTCCAGACAACACGGAATAATTCAGTGAGAAATAATGGATGAATGCCAGATGACATAGACATAAAATATCAATGATTTTTTATTCCAGTCTTTGAACCATGTGTTAATTGCAAAAAGATGTGTAAGATTGGTGAAAAGGTGGAAAATGCAGTCTGATAGGCTATTCTGTACCCTGATAAAATCTGTACAGATCTAAGACATGTGTCTCCATTTAATCTTATAATTGCCAAAGGCAGTTCATAGGCCCTCTCCAATTCCCTTCACTTTTTTCCCAAAAGTCATGGACTTCAAAATCTGGCATGTTTTCTCTTCTGCCCATTAGAGAAAGACTTGCAGAACCTTCATGTTGTGACTAGCAGTATCATCTCACGTAACAGCAAAGGTACAACAATTATTAATGCTAAAAGAATGTTCTACCGTTAAATTACATCCTAATTGAAATGTGGATTTTAGTATGTCAAAGTTCAAGGATTAATTCTTCACATTTGTCACATGTATATCAAAAGAATTGAATGTAAAATCTACCATTTTACACGGGCAGTAAAGACTGTGATAAGCTTGGTCTGTCATTCATTCATTCATTCATTCATTGCTAGGCTTCGTGAACAAAGATTTAGGAAGGCTCTATCCACATTCGTTATAAACACACTGGTGGCTAATGAGGCCAATATGAGATAGACATGTCCGATTGCAAAAGGCACAGCAGAAAGACTCCTTAGATGGTATAGTCAGCAAGACATGGTTCTTTCTGCATTGTCTTTTCTCCTCGAGAGTGATCCTGCATGTGTTCTCAAAGGAAACAGCAGCGTTATAGATGGTGTGTCTCCAGGCCTCCCGATTTGAGGCCAGAGTAGACCAGTTATGATGATCAATATGGCCAAGGCTGAGATGTTGTTTCAGGGAGTCCTTGTATCTTCTCTTCAGGGCTCCTCTCTTGTGGCAGCCGGTGGCAAGTTCACCATAGAGCAGGATCTTAGGGAGGCGGTGGTCCTTCATCCTGGAGACGTGCCCTGCCCAGCGCAGCTGCGTTCTCAGCAACATGGCCTCAATACTTGTGACTGCTGTTTGCTCTAGAACAGATGTATTGGTCACATAATCTGACCAGTGGATGTTTAGGATTGTATGGAGGCAGTGTTGATGGAAGCGTTCTAGGAGTCACAGGTGGTGGCGGTAGATAACCCATGACTCGGAACCATATAAAAGAGCAGACAACACAATGGCTTTGTAAACACTGATCTTGGTACTCTTCTTCAAGTGTTTATTACGCCATACTCTTTTGTGGAGTTTTCCAAAAGCACTGTATGCCTTTGCTAACCTGTTGTCTATCTCTCCATCAATCTTACCACCCAAGGAGATGAGGCTACCTAGGTAATTAAACTGCTGGACTGATTTGAGCTCTGATTGGCCAATGGTGATGTGGGGATGATGGAAGACTTCCTGAGGTGCAGGTTGATAGAGAACTTCTGTCTTCTTTAAGATGACTTCCAGCCCAAAGAGCTCAGCAACGTCAGCAAAGCAGGATGTTAAATGCTGCAGAGCTGCTTCTTGTGTGGGCAACAAGGGTGGTGTCATCAGCATAGAGCAGCTTGGTCTGTACTCTGCACTCATAGCTCTTTCACCAGAGAGGTTTCCTTCCAGTTGTAGGATAACTGGAAATTAGTGTGAAAATGAAAATCAAATGCTTTTACCAGTCATCTAAGCCTAACCTGAGTAGAAAAAGGTGTGCAGCACTGAAAATCTGCAGCAAAATTTCTTTTCACATTCCTGAAAGAATTAAAGAAAACTTTGTTTTTCTCCTCTCATTTTACTCCTCTTAATCATCTCACTGAAACAGATCTTCTCACATATTTGCAGAACTTTTTTCATGAAACCCCCCTTTGAAATCTGTTGTTAAATATGGTTTCAGATCATCATGAAGGGTTTTCCTAGGCAAACACTTAGTGTTTTTTAATCCAAAGAAAATCTTGTATCTCTCTCATCATGTGTTCAAGGGTTATGAGTTGCTGCCACCTCCTCCTTTAGTACAGCTTCTGCAGCATGACCCACAAGTCTTTCTTTGCTCTGGCACTTGCCGCTCCCTTTGTTATGCTTACTTAGTGGAGAATATAGTGAAGAGATGGCCAGCCTAAGGGCAGTGAGCCCCAGGAGATCACTCAAGCTTTCAGACAATGTTGTTTGGGAAGGTGTAGAGAAGAGGTGCCTGATCTCACAGAACAACCTGCATGAGAGAATGTGGTTTTTCAATAGGCCTTGTGGGCAGGCTCTACCCAGTTCTTTTTCTCTACTCTTTTGAGTTGCTGGGAGTAATGGTGATTTCTTCCAGGTTCCTACAATTTTCATTCTCACTCCAAGAGTAGGTCATTTAATGTCTTGAGCACAAAGATGTTCATGCAGCCTTCAATCTCCTCCTCCCTCCCATTCTGCCTCCATCCATAGGCCCTGAAGCAGAAGTCACCTGCTCAAATGAGATGGTAACAAAGGGCTGTTTTGGCATCCTCACTAGGCCAGTCTGTCCTGTGATCCTCAAAGAATCACTGAATGGCTAAGGTTGGAAGGGTCTTCTGGAGGTCATTTGGTACAACCCCTGGTGCTCCAGCAGGGACACCCAGTTGCTTATCACTAGGTCCAGATGGCTTTTGAACATCTCCAAGAACAAAGACTCCACATCCCCCCTGGGCAATCCGTGCCAGTGCTTGGTCACCCTCACAGTGAAAAGCTGTTTCCTGATGTTCAGAGGGAACCTCACGTATTTTAGTATGTGCCCGTTGCCTCTAGTTCTGTCGCTGGCCACCACTGAAGAGATAGTCTGGCATATTCTCTTTGCACCCTCCATTCGGGCACTTACAACATTGGTAAAATCCACCTGAGCCTTCTCTTTACCAGGATGAATAGGTCCAGCTTTCTCAGCTCTTCCTCATAGGAGAGATAGTCCAGTCCCGTCCCTTCATCACATTTGTGGCCCATCATTAGATTATCTCCAGTAGGTCTAAGGAACTCCTGTACTGAGGATCCCCAGACCTGAACACAGCACTCAAGGTGTGGCCTCACCAGTGCCAAGCAGAGGGGAAGGATCCCTCCCTTGACCTTTTGACAACACGGCCCAGAATGCCTAATGCAGCCCAGGATACAAGTGCACCTTAGCAGCCGGGGTGCACTGCTGGCTTGTGTTCAATCCAGGTCTTGCTCTGCAAAACTGCTTTCCAGGTGGGCATTCCCCAGCATATAGTGGTGCCTGGGGTTGCTCCTCACTGGGTGCAGGACTTTACACTTTCCCGTGTTGAAATTCCTGTCAGCCCATTTCTCCAGCCTATCCAGATCCCTCTGGATGGCAACATGACTTTCTGATGGGTCTGCCACTCTTTGCAGTTTGGGTCATCAGCAAACTGGCTGAGGGTGCTTTTGAGACTATGCCCTTCTGTGTACTCCTCAGCTTATACAGAGAGGACAAAAGAAGATGAAAAATATCAGAGACCTGGAAACTGTGTTTTCTGGCTTACATGCAATTTTGCAGCTGCTTTGATCAGTAGTTATCCTTTCCCATATTACAGCTCAGTAGGTCCTGTCCCTGTTCCCTCAAATGGAGAAAGAAATTGGGTCCTCTTTTACTACACTCAGATACTTTTATCTACAAAAATATGGACAGGAACATATATAAAACCACTGTGTAAGCAAACACTCCAAGACTTGCAAGAGTAGCTTCTAAAAGCTTAAGAGACAATATTAAGGACTCTGCTAAATCTCTGTAATTTCAGTATGTGTAAAATTAGAAGAATAATCACTGTAGTGATGATGAAAATCAGGAAACCATATTATTCCTATGTATTTGCTGTATGTTATCCTGCTTAATTCAGTCTAAGAGTAACATTAATACTTCTGCTAAGCACAGCTATAGGGATAGATTCATAATATTTTTCTCGGAACAATGCTTTGGAGAGGGGCTGTGTGTTCCAGAAAGGAAAATCGATATTATTAGTTTAAGATCTGTAACTCTCTCTGCTACCTGGCTTTAAATTGCTAGAATTTACTGAGGAAATAAAAGCATATGTGGCCTCCTCAGCTTTTCCTCCAAGTTTTCCTCATCCAAAGGGAGAAACAGCCGTCATGATCAGTTTAGCCACATCCCCAGACATGGCATCACCCTGCCAGGAAACAAACAATTTTGCATTAATTATAACTGATCCCATAGTTCATATAATAAAATCTCAAGTACTTTACAGCAACTACTCCAACAGCAATAGGAGGAAGGAAGAAGCAGTGCGATGAACAACTCTGAGTGTGACTCTGATGGAGCTGGTCACTCATAGCCATCCTCAAAGGTAGCTTTTCCGTGGTTAGCAATGGGACTGCTTACAAGGTAAGGTGAAACATCTCCATAGGGAAACCAATTGCTTTAAGAGAAATGAGACTAAATTAATCTAATTTGTAAGTATTCATTAGAAATAAATTTCTCAGCTCAAACTGTGATTTTTACTAGTGCCTCTTGTTAAATCTATTAGAATACTGAGTTGATGAGTGCAGCACAGAGAGGAAGCAGTATGCCTCATTTTGTTTGTAAAATAAATGCTTTCCAAAGTTCTCTATGTGAATCCTGGAAAAGAATGGTTTTGATTTTCCCTTGAGAAATGGGCTGATGCATTTTTGTCAATAGGCGTCCTTTTCAGATAGAAACCTAATTCATTCTGGCCCTGCTGAATGGTTTCAGAGCCATATACCCTGGCAGCAATAATACTGTTAGCTTTCTCTCATATTAAATTCGCACTTGAGGAGCCTGTAGATGATGAATTTCAGATTTCTTTAGCCCTTGAAGCTGCTTTCAGGTTTTGAGCAAACTAATGCAAAATCTGCTTGCTGAAAAAGTCTATATGGAGCCTGTAAATAAGAGTCTGAGACTTGTGGTCAAATAGTAAAACATTAAAAAAATTACATATAGATATATATTTCAGGCTATGCATGTTTATACAATGTCTTGAACTTTTAAAGAAGAAGATATGCCCATTCAAGATGCAAGCCTGATTGCTTTACAGAGTGGCCTTGAACTCTGCATTTAATTTTATGGAGAGAAAATCAGAATGGAAGCTCAACCGTCAAAGTCTTATGATCCAAGTAGGAACTGGCATGGGAAGCACAGCATTCGGCTCTGGTGAGGAGTCAGAAAAGTCAGGAAAGAGCAATTCTAGGAAAAAAAGAGCTCAAGCACAGTTCAGAAACAGAGATTTTCCGAAGAGGAATTTGTATCCTGTTTGATGTTTTTTTCTAGTGAGTACTGGTATGGCACTACTAGCCTGTATATAGTGTTCCTAGTTCAGCTGCCATAAATACTCTCTCTTGGGTGTAACTAAGTTATGAAGACAGATAAACCCATTCACCAAAGAAAACAGAAAGACACTCTGAGAACATATGGTTTCCTTAAGGTTCTGCACAGCAGTGTGTTTCTTGTCCATTCTTGATACATGCCACAAACATTTACCATGTCTGTTCAGCTCATCTGTCCACCAGAGATTTTTTTTAGAACTGAGCATTGCAATTTATCACCGGGGAACAAAATTCCCAGCCTTGCCTCACCACAGGAACATGGCTGGATCTCAAGCAGTTTCTACCTAAATGTTTTACTTTCTTCCTTAGGTCTCCTTCTTTTTCTACATCTATACTCTGTTCCTTATTTATTAGACCCAGAATTTAGGCAGAGTACACCTTAAAATCATTATGATCAATGGCAAAAAAATGGTAGGTTTTGGATTGACAATTAAGTTTAAATTAAATAACCTTACAATAGTCACTATTTAATATGGCTTGTACAAGAGAAGATAAAAATAAATATGACAACATCATTGCAGCATGATCATGGAGAGAGTTATATGATATGTTGCAGTATTGGGGAAATTAGACTCGGTGGGAGAAGAAAAAAATCCTCAGCCATAAGAACCAGCTGTAGCACTAAAACACAGACAATAAAATTAAATCCTTATTAAAAAAACATCTGAAGTACGTGGGAAGATGTTTCTTTGTAGTTCAAGAAGGGAGAGTTGTAGATATGTAGATATTTATTTGTACATAAGGAAGTCCTCTGAAACTATCCCCTTTGAACCTGAAATAAGCAGAGTGGATGCTTCACATCACCTTCTGGGCATCAATCTTTTACTTTTACTATCTTCCTTTTACTACACTCAGTCCAAGCTATGGTGCTACCTCCAGGCACCAGAGTCACAAATCCAACTTGTTTCTACTCATTTTAGCCCTAACATCATAGAACCTGGCTCCTAACCAGGGTGTCAGAAATATCTGCAAGTACTGTTGGAAGATAAAATGATTATTTGTATTACCCATTAAAATGGAAAACATTGCAATTCACTCAATAGAATGTAGAAAGTACACAAAGAAGACTTTCCTCAAAGCAACAGATTCAGGCAACCCCAAGCTAATCCCAAGCATTGAAGAAAGATAAAGTACACTCAGTTGCCTAAGCCTGTGTATTAAACCTGGTAGCAGCCAGGTTCTCTATCCACTGTAGATGTAAAGAAGCAAAGAGAGTAAACATTTCCTATTGTACTGCAGGATACAAGCAAGGGGAGCTCAGAACTAGGCACTCATGTACATGCTGCACTTGCCAATCCAATAGAAGCCTTTCCTGTGCCCAAAAAGGCAAAGGTTGCAAGGTAAAAGAAATCACAAAAAAACCAAAAAACTAGAACACGTTTCTGTATACTGTGATGGCCCCAAGCAGCACCAAATGCAGAGAACCTTCAAATCAATGTTCACACTTGAGCGCTCAGGCTTTTCACCAGTATTTGTAGTACTTACACATCAAAAAACCGAAAGAATTTCCTGCCACTGAAATAATTCTAATTCGTGTATGTTTAAGGTACTTTAAGGTACTCATAAAAAGCAGTGACATATAGGTATTCTAGACTAAACTGGTGAAATGCAGCATTCCAGGACCAACCATCACTGTTGCGCAGTAATAACAAGCACAAACCCACTGCATCGTAGCTCCTGCTGGGCATTTTACAACACGATTGCTCATTCACTCTTCTCAGTCTGACTAGAGACAGACACAGAGCAGTATCAGGACAATACTAACTCAAGAGTTGGCTCTTGTTTTGTGGTTTTCTCCCTCTCCACATTTTAACAGTATGTGGCCGTTTCTATTATTTCCCGATCTGAGTTCTCTCTGTGAAGATGTTGCTAATGGCTAATTGTATTCATGAAATTCTAGCAGGGAATGCATTTCAGCATGAAATACACTGTATATCCTGTATTTATTCTTAATCAGGAAGCTCAGCTTCTAAGGAAGTGTGCTGATACATCTTCTTTATTTTTATGTCTGGCACCTTACGAAAAAAAAAAAGGTTGGCAAGACCTCAGTCTTTGCTAGACTGAGATTTTAACTCCTTCAGAGCCTTGTGTTAAGGAAGGATGAATCAGTCTGAATAGGAAAGGCATCCTCATCCTTTATGCTGAACATATGGAGAAATCTGGTAGCTCTCTGATGGCAGAATTTCAGAGCAAAGTTATTCCTAATTTCAAATGCAAGCAGGAATTTGAAAATACAGATATCACCAGCCTACTCAAAACTGAAAGCCTATTTCTTAATGGGCCAGCTAGATTCCTGATCATGAGAACGTCAGTTGCTACACTGAAGTTGATTTGTATCTCTGCATCTCTTGGGGTTTATGCATCCCCAGAGAGATGTGCATGAAATCTATTGAGTTCCCTTCTCACATCATTGAATCTTAGGAATTCCACTGGAGCTATACCACTATATACCAATCTGGAGGCATCTGCTGAGAGGACCATATCAATACCAGTGGATATTGTTATGGATGACGACATTATGTGCCAGTGTTATCTAGTAAATTACTTCAAAACAAATGAAAAAATAGCTGGGCATATACAAAAATGTACCTTGTATCCACTGTTAAAACAAACACTTAATTCGTCCTGATCACAAAGAATGTTTCGTCAGACTGAATTTCTTAAGGCTACTGGTTACTAAGTGGTAACCAGTTTCTAAAGAGGGGCCAAGAGGTAAAAATATGCATTAGAATACAGGGTCACAAATATTATGCTGAAAAATCTGGAGAGTAATGTTAATGTTTCTCAGAGAGGAAAACTTATTCCGTGAAACATAGATAGTGGCAGCCAGAAGGGTTTCCAGGGAAAGGTACTAATAATATATGCTCTTTTTTTAAAGACTCTCTTAAAAAGTAATAGAAAATGCTCTTTTCAAAACTCGTATATAATACATTTAAATTCCAAGAAAAATGGTTTTGGGAACAGTAACATTCTGCAGAATGATACAGGTAGCTCCGGAAATAGCCTAGTTAGACCTGTAGTTCAAACTGTAAATCAGATCTGAACACATATTCAACTCTACATGTACACACAACTGTATATATTATGTCCTTCAGTGCTGATCCAGAAATGCAAGTTGACTGAAAATGTCTAGAAACTGAAAAGCGGGGAGCTGGAACACAGAGTGTTCCAGTGGAGGCCACTCATTCAGCTGAGAAAATGCAGGAAGAATATCAAGACTCAAGCTGCCCCAGAAAGACCCCACACAAGTTGTCCTGAGGTCTTCCAACATTTAGGAAAACATAATGGGAGATGTAGGAAGCAAAAGTTACTTCCGTTCCACTCACTTATGGCAGAAGAATATCTGAGCCATTGTCCCCTGATTTCCCAGTAGTGCCGTTTCCACTGGGTGATTTGTCATGCTTCAGTAACACAGTCACCTTGATAACACATGATGATGCTTTGTCATGAGCTCTTCTTGAGGGACAGATTTCAGGGGAGGGTAGGTTGGGGGGAACATATAGACTGTACAAGTGCTTGCACATGGTACAAACTGTTCTCATAGCTGCTCCAAAAACACAACCACAGCTCAAGATAATCTGTGCTTTGGCTGATAATCTTATTAGTATTTATGGGAATTGGCGTGTAAAGTTACACACGGTGTTCCTTGCCAAAGGATCAATTTAATGTTCTGCCCTTAAGGTGCATCAGTTGTCTGAATAGTTTCCTCTTTATGGATTTAGGCAATATGAGACTGCATTTTCAGATATTCCTGGCTGCGATCCAGTCCAAGATTCACAAATACATTGGTTCAGAGAAGGAAATGAAGGAGATGGGAAGTTACAGGGGGAAGTGCAGACCTTGATAGTCTGTGTCAGATAGACTGAATCAGTCTTCTGTTACCTGCATTGGAGGGACAGTATCAGTCAAAGATATATTTAAGAAATGGCTCTGAATCACTGAGATCTGTTTCTAAGTAACAAGGAAGCTTATATTTCTGTGATGTTTATTGACCTTTGCCACGGTCCGAGGGGGGATGGGGCCATGACATAGCACGGACGGATCCGGAGACAAGGTAGAGGTGCAAATGGAATACTTTATTGAGGTGTGCCTGGGGTTTTATGAGTTTAGGAGGGGAAAGGGCTAGAACATGGGGTGGAGCATGAGACAGACAAACGGGGGAGCAAATCGGGATAGGGACACAGGCAAAGGGGGAGGAACATGAGAGGAACCAGGGAAGGAAAGGGCAAATGGCAGCTTCTTCAGCCTATCAGAGAGGGGAGCGGGGAAGCAGGGAGCAGGCAAAACTCGTGGCAAGTCCGGGCGTGCCCAGGCTGTGCACTGTGTAATGTGGATACAATGCGATACGCATATCTGAAACCACATAATAAAGGTAAAGTCCATATGATAAAGTCCTGACAATTGCTGTATGTCTTTCTCCACGCCTGGAGCTGCTTCCATCCTGAATCTTGCTCCTTCACAGACCTTTTAAAATTCTTCTTTTGAAATATACTTACGATTGTGTCTACGACTCACCAGATTGGCACCTGTCAAAACAAAGCTAGCTTGGGTGCTGGAGCACCCTTCTCCCCATCCCATCGTTTTCAAGCATTGGTTTCATTCCTTAGTATTTAGATCAGTTAATCTACTTGTTGACTTCTTCCTCAGGATCTGTAATGCTGTTTTTTACAATTTCTCTACCTGAAGTGGTGCCCAGCTTGCATGCCCCCACTGAAGCTAATTTACCATCTTCACTTTTCTCCTGTAAATCTTTGTCTCAGCTAAGCCTGGGGAAGTCCTGATATCCAGTCTGATTTCCATCATTTGCACAGTGCCCACAGAGCTAAAACAAGAACAACAAAATAATTGACAAATTAATAAGACAGAAGATATGCTGATATGTGCAGGATAGTTGCGAGCAGGGGAGACAATTAAAAGCTGCTAGACAATAAATGACTCCAGCTAGATCCACTCAGAGACAGACATGCTTTCACCAGATTTGTCTATTCTTTCAGATAGAAATAATTCTGTGCGGGACATGATTTTACTGGAATTTGTCAGGAATTCTGCTAGAAACCTGTCTGCTTTGCCAGTGTTCATTCTGCTCAGCTCTGGGGTCACCCTTCTTGTTGATGGAAATGCCTGATTCTCAGTGTCTTGAAATATAAGATTGACTTATATGTTCATAAATCTAGGGGTTTTTTTCCTTTCACAAAAGGAGAAGTATAACTTAATGAAGAGATATTGTTGATGTTCATCTCTGCACAGGACCATCCCAGATGCCCATCAGATGCAGAAATTGATTCTCTCAACTCAGTCCCTACTGTATCTCAAGTCTAGCTCTTCAAAATGTGGGAAAAAAAAATCATAATTTGGTGCTTAACTGCTTAGAAAGATGGGAGTTCACAGCCAACCCACTCAAGAATTTTGTATTAGTAAGGGAGAAAAAAAGAAAAAAAAAACAAACATGCCAGCTGTTGCAAAATGGTATGTGGAAAAATGAAACCTTAAGATATGTTTGTGTGATTCAGCTGAGCTATCTGTAATATGTATCACACATTGCCTGATATAGTGTCAAGGTTTTAAAGAATTCTCTGAAAACTTAAGATTATGTTTTTCTTTTTTTCTAATTATTTTCTCACCCGTGTTTCATAGCAGATCAGGTAAAAATGGTTTTCTGCCATCCTAATTCATGTTAGTGGTGAGGGAGTAATATAACCTGCTGTCCAAATATCTGATTATTTGGTATTTTTACTTGTAAAGGTAATTTTCTTGCCAGATATTTTCTTTTTCACAGGTATTTGTTCCCTTACATATGCTTACATCTGTGTTGATGTCGCCTAACTAAAAAAAGGTACCTTGCAGATGAGTATATGCATATTTCTCCTCTGACTAGTTGTGGCTTCCACCTTCTGGATATTCCACTTGCATATCTACCTTATGCTGGAAATGAAACTGTTTCCACCTTCTGGAAACAGAACTGTTGTTAGATTTAATACTGTGGCACTTTATCCACACCATGGCTTCTGGAAGGAAAGAATTTGCTGTAGGATGGAAAGGGGAGGACAATGTTAAACGAATACTTATAAGCTCAATGTCCATCTTCAGCCAGATGAGCTCAAAGCAGAAAGTGTTTATCTTTCAGAAAATACATTACAGCATCCTCTCTTTGGCCACGAAATGACATGAATGCTGTCGTTATATGTATCTGCAGTCATCTGGAATTAGCAGAATGGGAAGAGTTACATAAATTCTGCATACTGACTGCACAGCACCCCAGAAGCCACTGGAAAAGTTGGCAGAGGGTAGGGGGAGAGGGTGGGAAAGGAGAAAGAGAACTAGAAAAGTTAATTTTGATTAAAAAGTGTTCATGTCTGTTGTTGGGGGTTACATTTCTGTCCTGTTATTGACTTTCATGGATGAGAATGTGTACTTTCATGTATTGCTGAAATAGTGTCCTGTCTGCCAGTCCAAAAGAACTTGTTCCCTTGAGGATGATAAGCAGAGAGCAGCCTCTCATGGACACTGCAATACATCTATGCTAATTTCTTCAATAAGTAACAAGCTCAGCCCAAGATGTTTGAAATCTCTCTCTGAAACTGCCAAAAATTTAGTACTTCACTAAATTGGCCACATTATCAATGCCTGTTTCATCCACTAAACCATCTGAAAATGTTTTCAGGGTGAACAAACACTTTCAGGTTGCCTTCAGCTAGCAGCACTACTGCATGCAGAAATGCTTCCTGGGCTATTTTCCTATTCCCAGCCATCTGTTACAATGGCAGCACAGAAATTCTTGGGTTTGTTTCATTGATGTATATGTGCCAATACAATACTAGTAACACTAATATGTTGACATGGACAGGTTGTCACAATCTTTCAGGGGCCACTTCTATGGGAAGTTTCAAGAAAAAGACTGCAACCATCTGCTTTATTTCTCTGTAAGGCACTTTTATACCATGGTGATGAAAACACAGAGAGGATCAAGCATTACTTTGTTATCAGATCAGAAATCAGAATCCTTTCAAGAAAAAAAAAAAGGGTCCATACTATTAAAACACTTAAAAAGTGCAACAACATCTTTTCAATGACTATAAAGCCCATTTACTATTATTTCTTGTTTTATTTGCCAGATTAACTTCCATAAAATCTATAGCTATGTTTAAAAAAAAGCAAACAACTCCCACAAAGACTGTTCTGCAATACCAGTATAGCAAGGAAAGTGATCACAAGGAGAGCATTTCATAAACTATCAGTTTATGAAAACAGCTCTTTGTATGTACTCTGTCAGTGAAATGCAGTCTCCTCTGAGGTAGACCACACGTGCTGTTGAGCAGTGCACATCAGAAACAGTGAACACTGGAGAGAACCACCATTATGTATCCATTGGAACCAAAAAGCCTACACAGAAAAAATTATTTTAAAAGAATCAACTCTGTTGGCCATGGGTGGTCTACACTGGTTGTTTATTAATTGTAGGATGGATAAAGATGCTTTCTCTCTGGTCCCCTGTGCACCTTTGATCTGGTTAGGCTTTTTAGTAAATTTTCCAGGAAGACAGGCATCCCAGTGGAAAGAAAGCTCTACTGTCTCTGATTGCATTTGCCTTCCAGCTTATATTAGTGTCCTCTGGCATCAAATACCAATACCAATTACAGAATTGGTAAAGGGGACCTTCAAGAACAGGAAGAAGGTGGTGGTGGTACTGGAAACAAGTAGCTGGGTTTGTGGTGGTTGAGAGGACACCGTGGACACCTGTTTGCTGGGCACCAAGGGAGTGAAACTTGATGTTTTGGGAGGGTACTTAAGTGTACAAGAATGAGCCCCCAGTTATGTAGGTATGCTGGTACCAAATGGTAGGGAAGGGTAGGACAGTAAGCTGTAGGATGAGGTCTGCTGTTGAAACTGTAGTCCAAGACCTCTATTCTGAATTTTTCTGAATACTTCTAGTTTCCTGTGAGAGACCATGGGGGCAGCTAAAGGTCCTGAGTGCCAGTGTGTGGATAAATGTTGGGGTGGAAAAGAGGGATTCATGCCTGTTAAGACCAGGAGACAGGAATAACCTGTAACGAATGGATGGGGTGTATCTTAACAGAAGCAAATACAATTTGCTGGTGCAGGAAACTGGGCTGAGGGAGTTGACAGGCATGGAAAATTCTCTTTTTACAGCTGGCACACTCCTCAGAAGGGATGCGGGTAATACTCAGTTGGCCTCTGAAAACATAAGAAGGGAAATAAATAGCACAATCACAATGAACAGAAAAAAATCAAACTGCCTACAATGCCAATACTGAGTGACAGAGCAAGGGCAGTGCTTGCAGTGCATGCAAATGGCAATCCTGATCAAACTAAATCCTTGGGGATGCAATGCCATGATACCCACTTTACAGGAGTGAAAGGGTGAGACATACAGATGGAGGAGTGACACCCTACATGAAGGACTATATGAACTGTAATAGAAGCAATGTATCATAGGAAAGAGACTCTGTTGAATGATTCTGGGTTGAAATACGATGATGGTACAAACACCATGATCAGGCTGATGACAACAATTAGGAAATCCTATCTCAGATCCCAGAACCTGTGAATTTATGACTGGTGACTGTAGAAGTCTTAAGCTACCTCTACACAGAGTGAAAAAATGCATCATTAGGCTGAGACACATAATAAAAATTTCAAGACATACTTTCAGAACTTTTTTGTAGACTCCCCAAGGGGTATGTGGCCTAGTTTATGACATACTAGCTAAAGGGCTGCTCTGTAACAGTACCCATAATGCTACTAGGCTAACACTACAGTGGGAAGGAACAAGCCAAGTACAGTCAGGCTGCAGTTATTAAATTGCAAATACAAGAGATATGTATAAATAGGATCAAACTATAAAGACCAATTCCAATGCTTTCCAGGACCCTAAGGAGTGTACAAAGATACTGTATCAGAAACCCAAGTAAATAGTATAGCATAAGTGAAAAAGAGAAAAACAGAAACCCTGGACAGAAGTAAAAAGTAGAAGAAAATAGGAAACAGAAAAGACTCAGTAGAAAATCTGGTAGGTTACCACTGGAGGGAAGCAAGTCCATGTTTAAAAATGGGAATGCTGAAATGAGAACAAGAATGGCCATAAAGCAAGTCAGGTCAACTGTAAACAGGAAATTAAGAAAGAACTTGAGGAGCACTTTGGAATGAATGCTTATGCTGACAGCAAGGATGTTATGTAAATGCTCAAAGGCAGGAAGCATTAGGAATTGTGAGATAATTGGATGATCAAGGTGTAAAAAGGACATTCAGGAATGAAAAGATCATGGCAGAGAAGCTCAGTAAAATCTTTGCTTTTCTTTTTGCTGATGAAGATGATGAGGAGATGCCTGCTCCCAACCCAGTGGAAATGTGGCTGTACAGCATGTCCCGTACCTTGGCTAGTAATGCTGCAATGCTGCAGCGGCACGAAGGCTGTGCTGTCTGCCAGGGTCAGTCTCATCTACAAGTACAACCCAGAAAAGGTTTGTGGAACCACAGACTTTTGAGCTTCCCTTCCAACCCTGATAAGAGAGACTCTGTTTTAGAAAATAGGTTCTCAGAGCATGGGATGAACATAACCATCTGGAAAAGAGCTGGCAAAGCTTCTGTAATGGAAAAACCTCTGCTCCAGCCTGCTGGACCTCAGTGGGTCAGTAAGTAGGAGGATAAAGGAGATCCATTCAGCCTCATTCACTTGGATTTTCAAAAACTGTTTTATAAGGTTCTGTGTTGAAGCTGGTTAAAGATGTCTTGAAGGAAAACTCCTTCTGTGGATTTAAAGGATAGAAAGGGAAGGGTTAGCTTATTGGTGACTTCTTAAGATGTGGACTACCAAAGGGCACTCCAAGGACCAGTGCTGAGATTAGTTGTTTTCAATGTCTTCATCAATTCCCTGGAAAAGAAGCACTGAAATCTCCAAAACAGTGGATGTAATTGGAATCTTTCCAGTAGCAAAATGCCAGCCTGATGATGAGGACCTTAAAACTGTGTATCTGTGTGGTGGGAGTGGGGACAGATGAGCTTCAGGGTAGAAAAATACATATTGTGTATTTAGGAGGGAAAAATAATATAATCCACATGTACATGGTGCTGAACTTGGAACCTGCAGCTGTAACTCAAGAGAGGTTTTGGAGTTGTCACTGCCAGTTCACTGAAACTGTTTTCCACTGGCTGCTGCATATTTAGCCAACAAAATTGTAGGAAACTCTCATGAAGGAAAAAGACTTTGGGCCCTAATAAAGACTTTGCACAACAACAACCATCTTAAATACTGTCTATAGTCCTGTTCACTGCAGCTCAAAAAAGGGCATAGTAGAGCTGGAGAAGGTTTAGCAGAAATCAAGTGAATTAACACCTGCCTTTGTAATAAAACACTAATAACAGAGACTGAGCCTTCAGTTTGGAGATGGGGAGGTTATTGATAGGTAACCTCTGAAACTTACCACAGGCAGCTGTTGGAGGTTCACTGTATCTGTAAGTTCAAAGATCAAGTCATAGACCATGAGGAGATGCTAAACAAAATAATCAGGAATGTATCTTCAACACTGTTATTAAGAGAAATATGACTGCTGAGGAAATAAAAGGAGGAGGGATAACTGAAAATGGCCAGGCTCACAGACTCCTGCTAGTGTCTCCTTTTGCCCTTGCTGGAGAGAGTATTTGGGCTCTATGGGCCATTGGTCCAAGTAGACCTTCCACAGCATTGTGGCTGCTACCAGAAACAGGACACTAGACTAAGTGCCTTTTGATCTGACCCAGTACAGATGTTCTTGTGTTCCTAGAGAGCTGGAAAAATCAAGAAAAAACAGATAAAAGCCCTTGTCCAGGAAAGGGGAACAAATTTGTTCCCAGATGGGAAAAAATCCAACTGTTTCTTTCTGGGGACTACCAGAAAGAAATGTAGTGTGCTGCTCTGACGAGATGGGCAGCTGAAGAAAAGCTCAGCAGAGGGGAATGTGCACTGCATTTTGTTTGTGAGAGTGTAATCCTACAGCCAACTGTGTCAAGTAAGGCCAGATTGGAGGGCTGAGTCAAAAAACAAAGCAGATGAAAACAATTACCCCGGCTTTATGAAGAAGCCTGCAAAGAGTCAAACTTGACCACAGTCAGACAAGGAAGGGTGTAACACCTAAATTCCCTGACTATGAGGTAATCATCATTACGCAGCAGCTTCTAATATAGACATTGGACACTGAGGTAAGGTACTGAGAAAAGGAAGGAGCAACCAGAATTACAGGTCTCTTGCCTGCATTACAGGGTACGAACTAAATTACTGTCCTTGCCTTACGTGGCACATGTAACCCTTCTCTGCACGCTCTCCATCCTGTCCACATCTTACTTGCATAGCAAGGACCAAAACTGAACACAGTGTGTGGCCTGACAAGCACTGAGTAGAGTGGGACAACGACTTCTTTATCTCTGCTGGTGGTGCCCTTGTTGATGCAACCCAGCATCCTGTTGGCTTGCTTCACTGCAGCAGCACACTTCTCACTCATGCTGAGCTTGTGGTTCACCAGGACCTCCAAGCCCTTTCCATGGAGCTGCTCCCTAGCCATGTAGATCCCAGCTTGTGCTGCTATGTTCTCCTGGGTGCAAGACCTTACACTTGTCCTTGTTGAATTTCATAAGTTTCTTGTTAACCCACTCTTTTCGGCTTATCTAGGTCTTCCCGAAGTCCATTAAGACAAGAGCATGGAGTTCTTCCTATTAAAAAGGAAACAACCAAAACCTGGACTCATCATTCAAGCTTCAATACCAAAGCACTTTCAAGCAGACTATAGTAAGAAAATTAATATCTTTGGGGCAGCAGTGAGTGAGGGACAGTTAATAAAAGCTCTTGCTCCCTCCTCTGCAGAGAAGCTCAAAAACACAATCCATATGCATCCTAGAGGTCCTACTGGAGGGAGGACATAAGAGTTGGATTTGCCTTCTTTTGCTGTAGGGGAGGGTTCGTTATTCCAGACAGTAGGGACTGAGATAAGACTCATGATTCCTATGAAAAACTGCTTCTGTGACACTATGGCCTTCTCTATTTTTCATGGTTTTTTTTCAGTGTCCTGTAAAAGGAAAGAAGTTAATCCAACTACGCATGAGAATATTTTAAAGGGTTCTTGCAATTTTTTTGCCATATTCTCCTTTTATTCCAATTTAAAAAATATGATTAGGGGAGTGGAGATGGTGGTACAGAGCTGCTATTGCCAGCACACACCTAGAAACCAGTACCACCGAGACAGGGAACTGCACCAGGCGCACCATTGGTCTGTGCAATATTAGCTTTGATTAGTCTCTACAGTGATGTGAGAAAGATGAAAGCAATCTTTTGTAGTCCCTCTTTTGAAAGGATTGAATCTCTTCCAGGGCTGCAGTGACGTTTTTCAAAACATACAAAGTTCAATGGGATGGATTAGTCCATTAAGACAAGAGCATTTCATTAAAAATGAAAACAATCAAAACCTGAAGTTTGGACTCATCATTCAAGCTGCAATACAACAACAACACTACAACAAGAAAATTAATATTCCTCTCCCTGGCCTTCTCATGCCTCCAATTGCATATTAGGATGGTGGGCTGGTAAAGAACAGATTTTCCACATAAATACACATCACATGTAATTGAATATGTGAGGCTGATTCTTCTGATTAACATATTATTTTTAGCTTCATTGATCAATGATCACGTCTCTTGCCATTCCACATTATCTGTTACTCTCCTAGGGATGTTTACTTGCCAAAGCAGCCATCAGTAAGCAAAATACTGCTAAAGTGCTGCAAAATGTCTTGGGGTTTTGTTCTTGACCTCAGCCCAGATCTCAGAAGAGGAAATCTTTCAGTAGGGTTGAGAGGATTTCCTGTAGATCTTAAGGATAACCAGGTTCTAGGTTGGATGGAGTAATTTCTCCAGTACTTCTTGGGGTCCCCTTCCAAAAAAAAAGTCCTCATACTGTCTTATATCTCTAGAAACAATGCAGAGAAAAAGTTTTTGTAGTGGACAAAGCTTTACAGCTGAGTATGGAGCCTGCTTATCTGCCGAGGTAATGGAAGATGCTGTCAAGGACTGCAACTGCAGCACAAATGAAATGGGACTGACAAAAAGGAACACCTAGTGTTGCAGATTTACCTAGGCACTCAGTTCACAACATTCTGCCTACTGTGATAAGGTATTTAGCACAATTTCCATTCACAAATAATTCATGCTGATCAGCTGGATCAGCATCACTATTGATGTTCTGCATACTGCTCTTCTTCCATTCAGTCATTAACTCCTTTAAGCTTGCTTAACCATGCTCATAATATGCAAAAAAGGTTTCGATTTACACATCTATCTTCTCAATGTAGACATTTTGAAGTTCATGATAATTTACAGAATGTGGCTCCAAGTGAGATAAAAACTTCAGCTCATGAATACTGTAAATAAAGCTCTGTATGCTGATGACTTGGACTTCTGCCTTCAGAAGCCAAATAAAACACAGGCCTAGGTGAATCAGCATATGCTATACTACTGAGTTATCCACATCTCACACAGTGAGGCTATTAACTCCTATTTAATCATAGAAGATGACAGTATTGAAAGGAGATAAAAAAGAAAAAAGGGCAGTTGTGAGCTAGCATCAAATCTAGAAGCTGTTGCATTTCAGCTGGAAGGCTGGGAAGGTGATGTGTTAGAGCTTGCCATTTCCTTTAAGATGACACAGAGTTTATGACTATTGAATTTGAACCATGAGATCCAGTTTGTTGTTTCTCTGTCCACGCACACAGCTCTGCTTGGAATGCCAAGGCTAGCCCTTGTTTTCTCTTGGCTGAAAATCCTAGGGTCTTGCCACTCAGCTAGAGTCTAAATGTGGTTGTGGATGGTCTGTAGGAGCAGAAGTGGAGTGGGGCAGACGGAAACACTGCGTGAAACCAGGAGGAAAGCGCAGGGGCAGCAGTCGGGAGAAGCTTCATGGCTGTGAAGGGTCCCGCAAAGCAGGTGCCAGAGGCAATGTGTGAGCCACCTAAGGCACGTTCCTCCGTGTCCCTGCAGGAAGCCTCAACGCTTCCCACCCATATAGTGCCTGAGTTAACATTAGAAGTATTAAGCTTGTGTGAAGTACCCTCTCAGAGAAAGGCAACAAGGCTGCTCATAACAAATGTGGAACTCTTCATCCACATGCCCCCATATGCCATCTGCGTGGTTCATCACCCATGCAAGGGGAATCTGGAAGTAGTTCCAGGGCAAATATATTGCCTAGAGAGAGCAGAGGGGAGCCTATGTCTTCAGGAGTCCTGCTGGTGTTGTTTGCCAGGCTGTGGTCAGAAAGCCTGTCACCAACCTGATTCGTGTCCACATTTTCTGAAACACCCATTGTGTGGCAGGAAGAGATACTATTTATCAAAGACTGGTTTTCTGCTGTGGTGGCAAACAGTTTTGTCTGGAAGTTGAGCACTCCTGTGCCCAGAATTAACATGTCAGCTAAAATTGGCAGTATGACTGGCCGCAAGTCCTGGCTGTGTCTCTCTGCTAGGCAGAAATCATACAATCATAGAATCAGCTGAGTTGGAAAGGACTTCTGAGATCATCAAGTCCAACCCTTGATCCACTACCGCCGTGGTTACTAGACCA
>NW_016690337.1:2243793-2257708 GCF_001604755.1 Lepidothrix coronata | reverse complement strand
GAAAAAAAAAAGCCAATCTCATTTTTGGAAATGGAGAAGAAATCAATGAGGTAGTGCTTTTCATTTCTATTTCCATTAAGAGGCACCTGACCTTAGAAGAGAGATTCTTAAGAAAGAACATATTCACTATACAACGTGAAAACACATTATTGCATAATGGTATCAGTTTGTAATAATTAAAAAAAAGAATGGTAACTACATTGCATTCTGAGAACATACCTTCAACTTTTTCATCAATCATTTCTTGTGGGAAAACTGAAAAATCCCAATCTTGTCTTTTGAAGAGAGTTATTGATCACTGAAATTTACACAGGGAAAAAAAAAGCTATAGCAACCACATCCTGTCTTTGTCTTCCTATACCATTCAGCTTTGGATTTATTTTCCTTTCTTTTGGTTTAAAGTTCTTTCTGTCTTTCTTCTTTTGTCAATCTTAACATGCTTACTTAGGAGCTGGGATTTTCCCTCACAATGCTATAGTCTGTCACAATATCCTTATAATGTCTCTCTGTGCTGAACAGCTTTGTGATCAAGTAAGAAGTAGGATAACAAGAAAATAAAGTGTCTCTGTAGTAATAAATATTGGATTACTAAGAGAACTCAAATATTTAAATATTTGAAGAAATTAACAATGGAAGAACCACTGTGAGGGTGGGGGTGGTGGGGGTGAAAGCATACAGTAAGAAAATAATCCAAATGTTTAAAAGGTTATTTGGCCTTTTAAAGGTATTCTTCAGTGAAGAAAATGATAAAAAGGGATTATTTTCCCACCACTGTTAGTTACCCTTTCAGCTTACCATATTAAATATTCAGTCTCCATAAAAAAAAAAAAAAATAAAAAAAAAAGTACCACAGCTTCCTCTTCAGGACAATTCAGAGAATCTTTTGACTTACTCTTTTCCATACTCTCTTTACTGAGTGTAGAAAGCTTGAGGAAACTGGACAACTTGTTCGCATACCTGATGACACAACTTAAGCATTCCCCATGAAAATACAAAAATTCAAAATAGACTCATTCACCCATTTCAGCGAGTGCTCATATGATACAGTGATGGGCATATTAAAGAAGCAAACAGCAGAGCATTTTTCATGAATACCAACTACTCTGAAAAAAAAAAATGCAATTGTCAAGAAGCAAAGCTAGTTAAGATCATAATGGATCTTTCTCTGGGATGATGGTTACTTTGCACACAGCTTCATGCCTAAACCATAAAAATGTGTGTATGTGTATAACTAGGTATGTGAACATGCAGAGGTAGGAAGATTTGATATGGCTGTCTCAGTTACAGCCTTCTCCCATACATGTTTCTGGTTTATATCTTAACTGGGAAAATACTCCATTCAGTTTTGCTGGGCACTCAGCTTTTGCGACCCTGTCACACACTTTCTGGTGTAAAATACATGCCTCCTGTGATATCCAGCTTATAAAAATGGGCTGCAGGAGTGTAGGAAACCCTCATACATTCTCTTCAACAAAGCAGGAGAGGAACACACTGAGCAGCTCTTAGATTTAAGTATCACCCAAAGGGTGCATAGATCATTTGTGTATCATGCAGGATGGCTGAATAATGGAGGATGTTACTCCTTTAAGGAGCAGTATTATTATTCCAGAATTTCCTCATGTATGAAGCTTTGCCAGGGTCATGCATGTCAGTTCTGCATTTAGCAGCTCAGGTAGGTGAGCATTTGCCTGCTTTTGGAGCTCAATATATGACCAGTCATTTTGTTCCAGATTAATTTAACACTTTGAACCAAAAGAAAACCAAAAACTCTTTCATATTACCTAGCATTTTGCTGAAACTTGGCCTTGTTAAAAAACAAACTCTTTGTAGAAACATCACCATTACTTGTACATTTTTAACTTTTGGCATGTCTGTCACAAAAACATGGAAAGGATGTTGAGATACTTCCAGATACCATTCAGCACGCCAGATGTAAGGGAAATTATAAGACAACGATAATTTTTTTCTTCCTTTCCTTTCTCCCCATACTAAGGTTTGGCCATTGATGTTTTACATTAGCATAACATGTTTCTGTTTTATAAGAAAAGGATTTAAACCAATGATTATCAAGTTACACTCACTGCCAAGTAATCTGCTGTTGATTTATCTGGGTTGTGGTTCATACAAGAACCAGATAAGGTCTAGTAAGATCAAGGTTAAGGTAAAGCAAACAAGTACTGCTGAAGCTAAGCAGACTCTCCTTGAAACATTTGGCCACTTTGCAACAGTGATGTCCTTTACAATTTGTATTTTTGCAATCTCCCTTTCCCATTAGCTCAGATGGCCTGTCCAGTCAGCTTTTCACTATTTCATCAAGCCAACACACCTTAATTCTCCATCCAGCTTCCCATTTGGCAAGTTGCTTTTTATCATTCTTATGCCAATGTTAATATTCCATAGCCATTAAATGTTTTGGTTAAAAAAGAAAGGGAAAAAAAGAGGAAAAACAACCTTACCACCACCACTGCTAAATGAAGAGCACAACATTATGCCATGCACACATTATCAATAGTGAACGACTTTACAGACTAACATAACTCCAAATAATAGATAAGATCAACCTGAACTGCCCTAATGTGATGCTTGCAAAGCTTGGAGTAGGGACTCCTGACAGCTCAGCCACCAACCTGTGACTACACGAGTCTGCTGGGAATCCCCAAAGGAAAGAACGACAACTCTTCTTCACTCCCCAGGATTAAATAATCCTAAAAGGCAACTAAGAAAAACAGTTAGTTGTGGAAATTCACCGGGGTGGCTTTACCTGTTATGCAAAAAAGGCAGCACGATGCGAGGTTGCTGGAACTGTGTGCATTTCGTGCAGGTTTGCTCAGCAGCAGATCGGTTCTCCAGCCGTTAAATGTCAAGCACCCACACTATAAATTATTTCTCAATGTCTAAACAGAATTTCAGAGATATCCCCATCATTACATATGGATTTAGTGCTCAGCTTGTTCTGGTATGATTTAGGAACACCGGTTTTAGCCACTCACCTCCTTCTGCAGATAAGTAGACTGAAGAAAAAAAAAAAGACAAGTTTCATGCAGAAAGAAACTGCTTGAAGGTCTTTAAAATAAATGATTTTCCGTGTTTTCAGGCTTTGAAGCAAAGGAGATTGTAAGCCTATTTTGTAAAAATGTACACCAAAATCCTTTCCCTACTATCAACTGCAACAACTTAGAATATTTCTCTTTTTTGCTTACATGGAAGTTTGTACTTAAAGGTAAAAAAATATTTATTTTAATCCTAGAAGCCCAAAGATAGTGTATCTTAAAAAAGAGGGAAATTTTAATTTTTTTTTAAAGAGAAAAAAAATAATAGGATAAAGCGGAGCAGAAAAGCAAAAGAAATAAAATTGCATGAGCACAAAACTTATTTTGTAATGCATTAGCAAACTGTTCCTGCTAGTTCTTGCACCCATTTAAAACCATGGAAAGAATGGCCCTGCTAATGATGGCAATAGACCCAAAAGAAAATTACAGCTAATTCAACTTCTAATAGAACACACTTTGAACTATAGAAAAATCTGGTTTATATATCTGAGAAAAATAACTCTTCTCAGCATTTTATGATGTCTCTAAATTTCACTAATCCTGCAATATGAGTGATATATGCATTCAATATCATGTATTTTCAATCTGTATTAGAGGAAGATATTTAAGGAACATAATTTTTGCAAAGTAAAGATCAAACATAAAAAAAAATAATTGTTATTAATACATTAAATTAAGATGCTAGATAAAAAATACCTTCGGTATTTTTTGGAAAAAAAATTAAGAATTTTTCATCAACATCAATAAAAGAGATGACAAATTGGCAGACAAATGGAATTTAAATGACTCCATGCTCTCAAATACCAATCTTTCTACTCTTTCACAAAAGCTTAGATTAAAAGAAAGATATGGGACTAAGGGTCTATTGATTTGAATTATTTTGGAGTAAGGGAGAAAAACAGATTCCAACCACAAAATTCCCATTCAGTGAAAGGCCAGTAACCTGTTGTCTTCTTTAATGATGAGCTCCAGCTTCAGCCTTTGTGACCAAAGCACTAATGAAGAAGGAAACGAGGCCATCTCTGAAACAAATAAGGCTCAAATCATTTAAGCCCAAAACACTAAAGAGTAAAGTGCTGTAAGGAAACAAACATACAACCAAAGAAAATTTTTCAACTCTGCCATCACAAACTTTTTGAAAATACACTGGCAAGGTATGGTATTTGGTATTTGTTCAAAACATATTCTTCAGGTAATACTGAGAGCTCCTAAAATCCCCCTCCTTTTCTACGGCTCTAAAATCATACCTGGAAATAAAAAAATATAAGTGTCAGAAAGCAAAACTCATGTTCTGCCAGCTGTTGGAGATTTGTCTATCTAAATAAAAATTAAGAAAATAAAAATTGCGACATCTTCTATCTCTGTAAACAAGCTACTCAGTACAGCTGCACAATTTGCCAGACATGGAGATCTGTCCCAGCAGTTTCAAACACATGGATGAAAAAGAAAAGTTAAGACTACATTGGCAATTAAAATTGATGCAGTTTGTACACTGAAACGTTTGAGTTCTTCCCTAGTCCCTTCCATGTCCCTATTTCCACATAGCTCTATTATAATCCTATATTGTTATTGATTGATTATATTATTTTTCTTTTCCCCCTAGACAGTTTTAAAATATACACATCTTGATAGCTTAGATGCTTAATTTGGAAATTGATGCAGGAGACTCTTAGCCCCTCTCCAATTATATCTTGTGAAACAGACTCTCTGGAGATTTTCAATAAAATGTTCTTTCATTATCACTCAAATTACATCTTCACGTTTATTGACAATAATCCTGAAGAGGGTGAGTTTCTCCTATAAATCAGCTTTCACCATCAGGAGTAAGGATTTCATGAAAACCCGCATTAAAAATGTACCACAGAAAGTATAGAATTTTATTTCTGCAGAATGCTATTGAGTAAATGACTATTATATTGCACAAATCACTGTTATAATATTGGGAAAAAATAGCCTCATTTACCATGAAACAGCATTCAAAAGCTGAAATGATAACCTTGTGGATTTAATGATGGGTTATTAGCTAAACATCGATTCAGAAATTCATTTAGGGAATAAAAAAACAAACAGACAAAAAAAAAAGTCAGATTGTGAGCTGGATTTCAGCAGATATTTCTAGTGTTTGCTGTGATGGATAAGTATTCAGGGATTTACATTGCTTCAGTGATAATATCCTGTTCAGTGTGGACACCTGGGGAAAGACACATATAGAGACAAATATATTTACATGGTTTTTTTCTCCAATGAACTTCTGATTTTCACTACCTACTTCCAAGCCAGAATACTTTTAGGATGTGGTTGACAAGCTTCCATAATTTGCTCAGCTTCACCCAGACTCAGAATAACTTGAATTCTTAAAATTAAAAATTAATATCTTAGCTAAAATTTTGAGGTTTTTTTAGTTCTCACTTGGCATTTAAGTAAAAACATTTAGCACAAATAAGTGGCAATTTAGAAAACAGCATTTGCAAAAAAAAAAAACAAAACTAAGAATAAAATATTAATATAAAACCCCAAATATCTTAGCTAGGTAGGAAAGAAGTTGATTTCATATTTTGAAATCAAATTTGGCTAAATTTTCTATAAACAATCTGAAAAATCCAAATATTTTATCTGGTCCAGAGCAAAAAGGAAAATAGAATTTTTTTCATTCAACTTAAGTCTGTTTTTTTCTTTACATTTTTGCTCCTCAGACATCACATTAGAAATTCACACAACTCTCACTGTAGTGTCACATTTTTACACAAGTTAATTCCACGTTGCTGAAACAATACAAGCTGGAGAAGAACTGGTCTTGAATTCAACATAAAATTATTCATTACTCATTATTATATAAAATAACCCCGTTCTTTATTTTGTCAGTCCCACAATTTGTATTTAAGTCTCTTAGTGATTTGGGCAGATAGTTTGCATGAACAAAGAAGGTAATATTGTATGGGAAACTGTTGTGACCACAAGTGTTGTACCTCCAAGGTACTGGTGCCTGGCAACTGGTGGCCTGTTGTGTTCTCAATGGTCCCTTGGGGAATTTTCATTGCTGCTTGGTTTACAAAAAGATGTTTAGCTCTAAATTCACCCAGTCATCTTTTTGTTTTCATGACTGACATGTCCTCTCAACTCTCTGTAAAAAATAATGAATAATATTCTCTGATTTTACTGTGCAGCTCACAGGGGAGTTTTTGGTACTATTCATGAGGATTCACAAGTTTAGAGTTTGCAATCAGCAAAAGTCTTGGACTTTGTTTTAAGTACTTTTCCTTTTGTAAAAATGCGTTGGACACACCCTGGAATAGCAGGAATCAGAAAGAAAATTAAAAAGCAACCAAATCCACTTTAAGAATAATTTGAGCTTTCAGGGCAGTCTCGCTAGACCCTATTGCTCAAATCTGGAATTCCAAACTCGTGAGACTGGAAACACAAGATTAGAAAATTGCAACCCCTTTTTACTCTCAGGTCCAGTAATAAGCAGACAATAGCTGGGCACAGGATGAGTGTCACCTATGATAGTTCACAAAATACAGATGTATTCCAAACTCTTCGTAATTTCCTGAAGTTTACCTGCATTCAACTATCTGGAATATTTTTTAAATATGCATGAGTGTCTTAAAGATGCCCCCCTCTTTCCTCTTAGCTAGCTTTCCTCCAACCATAATTTATGGTATTATCAACCTGATTTACAGTGAGTTTCACTCTCTTTTATTCTTGTCACTCACAGTGGCACATGGGTGCCTAAGTTTAAAAGAGAGAGAGAGGGAAGGAGGGAGAATTTATGTTAACAGGGAGGTAGGTGTTCACTCCTTGTTATGAAAATTTGTCTTCTCTACTCACCACCATTTGGCCAGGCCAGCTATTCAGAGTTCAAATCCTAGCCCTCTACTCTACTAGAAAGGAGGTTGTAGAGGATGTACCTTACTGAACCCACCTGGACTGGTCAAGACAGGGTTTCTCAAGACAAATCCCAGAAAATTCATAGCCTAAATAGGGGGTGGTGCAACATATTTTGTCCCTTCCTGAACACATGAAGATGAACTAAAAGGAGGAGAAGTAATATTAGGTGAGCTCTCTCATCTCACGAACATATATGCAGAAAAGATGGAAGTGGCTTTAGGTAACATCTGATCACATTTGTACAGTCCAACAAGGCTATGAGGTTCCACAGCCATGAAGAAAATCTGGCCCCAGAAGGCAGAGCACTCCTAAAAACTAAAATCACTTTATGTTCCATAAAATAAGTCAATGAATAGGCTAAAGGAAATAAAACTCATCAGCAGGAAGATGAGGTGAAACACTGTTGGGAGGATTTGAAGATGAAGTATCTAGGAGAGGAATCAATCCTCATGGGAAACAGTAACTGTTTGTACCTTTGCAATGCTGCTTTTCATTTACAGTTGTTGAATATTGAGTATTGTACACTGATTGATCCCATTCTTTCCTCCTATCTCCGCTCCTTAAAAAATATGCTCGAATCAGGCCATTAGGTTTGCAAGAGCAGATATTCATGTGTCTGAGGAAACCAGGGGTTGGGGTTGAGGTTGGGGTACTCCCAGTGCAGCAGAACCTTGTCTTTCCCTTTCCCAGAATCTTTTCTTAAAGAAGAATGATCGGAGTGTCTCAGCATGTTATAATGTGTGTGTCCAACAGACCAAGCGCTCACAAAGTGGCTATAAATTGCCTCTTGGGATTGGCCTAAAAAATCTGGGGTTTCTATAATCTTCTTTGCAGAGAACAGTTCTCAGCTGTACCTGATGTCAAAAAGATCAGTCCTTAGCATACAGTCTTTAACTCTCCATTCTCACTCCAAAGTAATTTCTAGCATAAAATCAGCTTACAGTAACTAAAACCTATGATGCACGCTAGTAAAATATTTATAATCAATTTATTTCTCTTTAAAACACTTGACTGAGGAAAGGAAAATGAGATGAAGGAGAGTAACATTGGAGCAGCAAGATAATAAGCTTCAGACACCTCTTATTGTTGACATAATGGGATAATGTGGTAATTACATTAGTTCAAATACACAATACCTGAGTAGTGGAAGCATAATCTGACCTCTCAGGTTGAGCTACACAAATGTTACTTGACCCTTCTTCCCATGCATTTCCGTGCCCCTGGATATATGCTAAAAAAGAACCAAAGAGAAACTGAGCTGTACTGTGACACAGTTTCTTAATCAGATGTCATTTCCACACAGAACCAGGCTAGGAAAGACATACAATTGATAAAATAACTAGATTTTCAGCATGTTATCCACTAGAGATTTGAAATCGGATGCTAAAAGTACTTTGAGCTGATGAACTTATCACAGTTTGCTAGTTTGTATCTTGATTAACTGGGTATTAAAAATCATTTTACTAAACTTGGAGAAGAAAAAAAAAAACAAACAAAACAGACTGTTTCATTATGCAGGAACCAAATAAAGGGCCTAAGGTAACTAAGAATGCAGTCACATAATCACAAATGTTTATTGAAAGTGATTCACAAAGTATATAAAGAATACATCAAAAATAGGTAAAGCAGGGGACTGTGGGGCTAATAGTATTTCATTGGACTGTGCTAAATGCACTGGTTGCAACCTGCCTTTTTATAATGCTGTAAAATATTTCAATCTATTTTAAGGGCATCATTAATAAAAGACCTACATGAATTCAACTGGAAAATACTGAATTACTCAGGGTTATATTGTATGGTTCCTAGAAACTGTAATTTTAAAAGGCTTTGCATAAATTGAGCAGAACGAAGAGGTTATTGGACTTCTATGACTGTGACTAAGCAAAGCACTCTTATTTTATGTCTACATTTAAGTGTGATTTTCATTTCATGCCTAATCTGAAGAACATATTAAATGCTATGATATATGGATATATGCAACTATACTATTGTTCAGCTTATTTTTCTATAACTTGCTAGTTTTGTAACCTTGTGTGTTAGTAGAAGCAAACATATATTTAGATTAATTCTGAATAGGCTAGATTGGCTGTGTGAGGCTAGAAATAACACACAGGGTTGCTAAGCCAATCAGAAAGAGACTGATCAATAATGATATATTGATCAATTTTCATTCTGCTGCAACAACATCAGATTGAGTGATTATATCTACATCAACCATTTAGTATAACAGAAACAAAGTAGTAGTAAAAGGGCATAATTATAGAATCAATTTCTTCCTGCTTTGAAGCTAGTTTTCTCAGAAAAGGCTGCACTTTCCTAGAGCAAATTTCAAGATTAACATTCCAGGCTGTTTCATACAAAGTTTAAAGTTTTGATAGCATTAAAATATAGCTTACCAAAGGTCTCCCTTAAAATACATTTTTCATATACTTTCCACAGAAGGAACCGAATGAAATTCTCTCACCTTTCAAACAGAGGATGTAAAGTAGTCATATACAAAACCATTCTTCAGCTGAGGATGCTGAATACTGTTATTATTTTTCATCGCTTTCTCACTTCTTGATTCAGGGTTTTCCAAGCTGACATTAGGTTTTCCTGCTATTTAGAGAACTCAGGAAAGATTAGAATTTAAAAAAAAAAAAAGAGAGAGAAAAAATTAACTTCTGAATAGCTTTTTTTTTTTTTGTAGCATTTTATAAACCATACTAATTAAAATTCATTTGTGGATATGTTAGGATTTACTGCTAACTCTTCAGTTTGGATCTATGTTGGTGAACTAGGGACCAGAATTATTAGACACTACTATTTTCTTCATTGTCCCAATATTTTTATGCAACCATTCCTTTCCTTTATCTTTTATTTTTTTTTTCTACTTTTCTCTTGTGTATATCAATTAAAAGCATCCACACTACCAACAAGGGAAATATTTTCTTGTCAAAATCAGGAGCTGCATGGAAGAGAGTGACTGCACTGATAGTTAGCAGAGCAGTCATTAAGAGGTCAGCAGACAAGGGAATGACTAGTCATGCTTTGTTTAATTCAGACTAAAATTGTCCAATTGTGTTCTTGTTTGAATATTCCTGGTCTGTTGCTTTATGCATCTACCTAATGCAATCTTTCTGAGCCATTTTAATGGCACAGTTACTCTATTACCAGTAAGAATTATAATACAGCTGAGGAATGTTAAATATAGAGAATGAATCTCAGAGGTAAAGACCTGAGGTGACTAATCAAGGATGTTTCTAGAGAATAATCCATTTTCCTTTCTTCTCTTTCTTTGCTGTGTCTCTATATGACCAACAGCTTTGTTCAATTTACTGAAAAAGCAGGAAAGGTTACTAAGCCTGAAGACCAGACTCCAGCGACAGAAATTCTTGAGTCATGAAATTGGTACTAGCCTACAAATAAAGCAGAGTTAATATTAAGGATTTGGGATTAAGGAGAATACAGTCACAAGGCTTCCTTAATTTTCAAAAGATATTAAGTGTATCACCGATGGTATATCATTATTTGGTGATGGCTGATAGTTAAGGTCCTTTATATTGCCTAGTAAAATGGATTATTTTTTACTTCAATGTACAAAACAATATAAAGTTATGATAAATGTCTCTCCTTGTCTTTCAGAAGTGCTCCCCAGGAAACAGAAACCAAGATATTTTACAGACAAGAAGGTTTTTGCCAAGAAAGCAGAACAAAAGTCTAGAAAACCATTCAGTACCTGCAGTGCTCTTGTGCCATGGTGTACTTTTATTTCTTGATCCCAGTCTCTGCTGCTCCAACCAGCAACATTTTGTGGATTTACTTTTGAAAAAACAAACGTGTTATCACTCTTATCCTCCAATTTAATATTCTTCACTTTTCCCCCAATTTTAGAATTTGTTATGGGCTGGCTGACTTCACTGCAGTCTGTCTGAATGCAGCAATCCAGCCACATGCAGAGCATTGCAGAATTGGAGCCTAACAAAGAATGGTAAAACACGGTGTAAAATATAATGCGAAAGTCAATGTCTATGCAACAGAATAATTGCTCTCCACGTGTATGGACCAGAATTCAGCTATACCTGCTGAATACTAATACAGTGTGGGGTTTGGGGACATTATACTTGATTTCTTTGGCAGACTACGCAGAACACAATGAACTGCTAAGCAAAAAATACAGATTGCACTCGTGGATCATATGCATTCCTATTATAAATTAATTTCTCTGCTTTTCTTCTAAAAACATCAGCATGAATCTGTGTTCTGCCAAAAATTTTGTCGAAGCAAGTGTTTTTATTCAATCCAGTGCTTCACCAACGCCCCTAAACACCTTTCTCTCTTACTTTTTATTCCAATCTGTACATGTTCCTGTGACAAAATACACCACTTTGCTATTTATACTCATGGGTTTTTTTTTCTTTCTTCTACAGTGTACAATTTCCCCAAAATATTGCAATATTTTGTGGCCTCTGTCAGGTGGTGGGAGAGATGGACAAAATGTTTCTTTTGCAGTTGGATTTGATTGTGGAGTCTCTCAATCCTGTTGCATGTAAGTCTTTAAGGAATTACAGCATTTTTATTCTCAGAAAGGCAACTCTATTGCCAACACACCCTTGCCCAAGTTGTAATGGAAAAATAATCAAGTACATTTTTTTTGCACTGTTCTTTTAACATCTTCCTACTTAAGCATGGGAGATTAGCTAACACTGACTTCTGGTTCTTTCTTTCTGGGATGAGCAAATAAAAGTCCCTGCTGTTGTCACTTCATCCCATCCTCCCATGATGGATCAATACTTCTCTGCCAGCCTGTCAGGGGAGGACAGCAGCAATCTGGACTTATATTATAGAGCTCTCAGGAGAGAGATGTTAGAAAAAAAAGACAAAACAAAACCAGAACTGCATACAACTGCTTGTCATGCCAGCTGTTAGACTCTAAAAATAAAGAATTAAGAAAAATCTTTCAGTGGAGGTAGATCACAGATTCTGTTCACAGTTTTGCTATGTTTCCAAAAACTGTGGTTTACATGTGCAACATTCACAATGTTACAAAATGTCCCCAGTTAGTTCAAATTGAAATCAAAATTAGCTCCAAAATTTGCCTGGAAACTTCATTGGACTATAACTCCCTGCTCAACTACAAATTATGGGAGTTTAAACATGTCACATGAACAAATAGCACTTTGCCATTTCCCCCAAGTATCCAAGGCACTTTTAGACTCCTTTCACAGTCTTGGCAGCCTTCTGCACTCAAAAAAAGTACCCTGAAATACCCAGCATTTTGTGGACTCTGGGCACTAAACAGCAGCAGGAAATTTGCCAAGGGCAAGTTAGACAAAAAAAAAAATATATCTAGGAAAAAAAGATATCTAGAAAGCACAGCCAACAGATTTAATGTCAGCCAAAAGTGAGCACAGCACATCCACTAAAGTGCACTTACTGCAATTCTCCATGTCCTAACCCAAACTCTTAACCTCCACAATAGGGTGGTCTGGCTGTCTTGGAGGTGAATCTTTCTTAAATTACAGATTGAAGATGTGTGGATCACAGTTTTTGTCTGCAGGCCCTAACTATATAGTACGGTTACCAAAAGTAAAATGAAATAAATAAATTGTTTTCAAACACAAATTGTTCCTTTAATTCTTGATGCACCTCCTCAATTTCTACAAGTAAGGGTCTGGCTCTGAGTTTTTAGAATCTACCACTATCAAAGAGTCATAAGTATTAAACTCTTTGGACAATCCTCCATCAAAAATATGTAGGTTCTCCTGTAACAAAGACTTTAAAAGTTAGGCAAAACTCCCTGAAAAAGGAAATTAATTAAGTTTAATCTACTCCTAGCTGTTGATTCTTCATCTCAGGAAAATGGATTTGAAATATCAGAATTTTCACTAACAACATGTTTAAGCTCTTTAGGGTCTACATGTTGCCACACGTAACAACAGTTCACAGAGTTTCAGGTTTTTTTCATGCTGAATTTCGTAGCTGCGTTTGTTAGTGTAAAAACTCATTAAAATTCCCTGCACATCTTGTGGACAGCGTGCAGACAGTATCAAAAAGAATAAATAAATCTATGAGAATTGAATAAGACCCGAGGAAGGAAAACGCTGATTCCGTAGTTGTAGAAAATTTATAAGTATCTGATATACAAATGTTTTCTATATTACTTAAACCCTCAGAAAGCCATAAAGACTGGTGCTCATATTTGCTGGTAAGTCAATCTTTCTTTCAGACATCAAGAGATGACCTCTTAAGACCCAAAGATTTATCAAGTCAGCAGTTTATTCCCTTAGGCCACCATCTTCAGCCTCTTCCTCTTCCAGTCACGTCGGTTGAAGGACTTTGCAAACCCCCATGAGGAAATGGACTAATCTACTTCTTTCTAAAGGACAGGAATGATGCCTATACTGACTGCACTTTATGGGATGAGAAAGCTAATAAAGGGAAGGAGACTACATCTATTGGTGAAAGATTCAGTGTGATGTTTGTATTATAAGAGACAGAGTTAGAGTGCTGTAGCTGTCAATCACAAAAGGAGCACTGTTGCCCAGCAGCAGCAACCACTACTTGGAAATTTTCAAGAAAATTCATCCGTCTTTTTACTTTGTGGGCACAAAACATCCCTGAATTGGTGTAAAAAAATACAGACCTTTAATCTTTCCCTTCTCTCTCCTGTACCTTTAACAGGTAAAATACACATGACAATTTAAAGATGTGAAGAAATTAAATGGAAACCCTCAATAGTTTTTTTTTATAAAATAACTCTTATTCATTTCTATTGTGTAATAATCCATTTTTTTTTTTTTTTGCTGTCTGCTTTAAAAAAGTCACCTATTCTGTTCACGTTGTTATCTGTAAATATTGTCACTGTAAAAAGGAAAGGGCAACACAGGCACTGCAGTACCTTCATCAATATATGTACAAAATCATTTCTTACATATTCAGATAACCTGGATAGGGAATTATATGAAAGGAAAAAAAAGACTGTCTCTTTTAGACAG
>NW_016690337.1:2239822-2243783 GCF_001604755.1 Lepidothrix coronata | reverse complement strand
TCACTAATTTCTAATAAGTGGATCCAAACAAACTTTCTACCCATTAACTGAGTGAAAAACTCTGTGATATTCTTTTCAGTTAATTGTATAGGTAGGTCTGTTGGTGGTCACAACTTCATGTGGATGTCTCTCTTATAAGTGCTCACTTCTTGTATTTTTTCATTTGCCATTTTTTTAAAAAAAATGCAAACAAAACTTATCTTCATTCCCCTTTCTTCATATTCCTCCACCATGAGATTTGTCTTTTTTAGTCATGGCAGAGAGCATCTAATTTTCAGGTTCAGAAGTGCTCCATTATCTACTCTGCTGGCTGCTACTGTGCTGAAAAAGTGTTGCCATGGGGAAGGGTAGAGATCAACCTGCAGGGCTCTGATAAGCAATCCTTTATTTTACAAAATTCTATGTACCCTGTCAGTTTAGGAATCTAATGTGAAAATACATAAATCAAACTGATGGGAATTAAAAAAAAAAAAATTGCCCCACCCAGTTCAGCTTAATAAATAGGGGATCTTAAATAAATAATATTAATAATAAATAATTTTCTGCCTCATTCTCTGTTGCCAAGTTTAGAGAGAAGATATGACTATGTAAGATAGTTAAAACTGAGGAATTCTTGGATGTGCCGTAGGGAAGTTGGAGGGAGAGCAGATTCCCCATTGCCCAGGATGGACAACTTGATTGCATCAATTGAAATAAAATGGCAATGATAGGCCAACACAACACAGAGAACATGTGGCAAGGAAATCATGTTTAAAGGGTGCAGCAATACTTCAACAACTGAATTATGTTTCATGAATCATAATGGGACAAACTAGCAATGGTGCTGGGTGAATAAACACATTTTCTTTCAGTTCTGGGATCTTCTACCCTTTATAGTCACAGGTTGTCAGATGTTTGGAAAATTGCATGGAAGGAAGCAACCACTCCAGAAACTTTCCATGGATCCAAGACATTTTGAAAGTCTCAGTGTGTCCCATTATTCAATAGAAACTTCATGGACTTCACAGCAGCCTTTTGCATTCCCACAGCACCTTAAACTGACTGAACTCATCTGCTTGTTCCAACAGCTTTGCTGTGAAATACTTGGGTTCCTATTTCTCTGAAATTTCAGAGAACCCAATGAAAAACACATTCATGGCTTTCTACAGTGGGTTTGTCAATTAATGACAAGTAGATTAAATTAGAATGGCCAAAATGAAGCCTTACCAGACTGCTAAAAGGAGTGTTGTAGCTTAAAGCAAAGAAGTAAAAATATCCTAGCAATATGAAAAGCATTCATGCAGGCTATGTTCCAATTTCCCCACTGAAGTACTAGACGTAGCAGAAGATACTTATAAATACACAACATGCATATGGAAGCCATACAAGCCATCTGCAAGTCCCTGATTTTAATTAGTTTGCTGGATGCATAGAAAATCTGGAAATCTGACAGAAGTGTTTGGGTCAGTCAAGTTAAAATTCAGGATTCACTCACAAACAGCTAAAACAGTGTTACTTGATGATAGGAATACAAAGTTTATTTATTATGTTGCTTTGTATGCCTGGGAGGTTTTAAAGCAAATTACTGTATACAAAGTTTGTTAAGTCATAAATTCTGGTATCGTTTGCTGTCTCAGAACCAGTACAAAATATATATTTTAGTTTAAACATCTGAACAAAACATCTGTTACCTGTTGTTATATTTTGGACTTGGAACTCTGCCTCCTTTTCAACAGATCCTCACTACTTGCTTTACAGTCTGCAAGTGTCTTAAAAGTACACAGCAGATGCTGCTTAGTGTTGGACTGCATGACTTCCCATTGTCCAAGACAGCAAATCTTTTCTTAATTCATCACAGAACATAAGGATGCTTCCATAACTGAGCTTTTAACACAACTAAACCATCATTCCTTAGGAATGCCTCACAAAAGTCCTCTTTTCTCTGTTTTGTTCCATGAGAGCAGCAGTCCATAAAAAAATCTGTTTCTTCAATCCTCCCATTAAATAACTCTGTGAAGCCCATTTCTGTGTATCCACCATTGACTATAATGAAATTGGCTGGATTAAAACTTTGAATACAATTTTGTCTGCATTACCCATGTAAGAACTGTGTTTACTCTGGTTTGTTTTCATCAGTGTTCTCAATATAAGGTGGAATGAGAAGCTGACATTATCATTAATAACATTTTTTCCATTGTATGGTGATTTTGCAAAGGAAACTAAAATGTATATTCAGTTAATGAAATCCCTAGGTTTCATTAGGAAATCCAGGAAAATATTTCAAGACTTACACCAGCCCAAAAAGGTTAAATAAACACTCCTGTAGTCACTTTCTGGCTTTTCAAAGTACTGGCAGCTACCAGCTGAGAGGTAAGAGGAAGCAGCCTCCTAAACTGCCTCTTAGCTGTAACTTCATCCTGTGTTCTGGTGTATTTATGTTAAAACCACTGGTTTTCAGGCTCAATTCTACTCCGTATCTACCTACCAAATCACTCAAATGAAACTCTGCTTTTATGGCAACAGGGAAACAGTTGAGAACATTAAAATCCTTCTGCAGCATCCCATAAATGGACTGGAAATATAAAAAAATAACCAGGAAACCAGATCCCAAGTCTTGCCTGGGAGTAGAGAAAAATCTGTTCTCACCAACCAGTGTCCTCTGAGGCATCACTCCAAGTCCCACCAGTGTCTCACTATTGCCACAAAGTCACTGCAAGGTCCCACTGCCTCCATTGACTTCGTCACACTCATTAAGAACAGAAATTTTAAATCCAGCAAAGTAGTACATTGCTCTGCAGAGAGCTGCCACAGACTTCAATGCAGAAATTCTGTTTCAGCAGGCCAAAGAAAAATAACACATGAAATAAAGCTACAACATCTTTTGCCTGATTTGCATTACACTTCCCTAAGTACTTGACTAAAGGACTGAGTCTGAAAGTGATTTTGTTTAGTACAAAGATACATATATTACACACTTATGAAAAAAAGATGACAAAAGATGAAAAAAAAACCATGACAATCAGCCTGAATGCTTTCAACCTCTTTTCTCTTTGTAAATTGTTCATGTAACTTAGAATGAAAATTAGTTCTGACTCTCTTAATGTGAATATGTAGACATTCAAAGGCCTATAAGCCGCTGATGAACTGTCAGCATTTCAGACATTAAATTCTTGTTGTTGGTTTCTTAACAGCTTTGTACATTGCTTTTCAGCTAAAACTGGGCAAGATAATATATCTATCTATCACTAAGCTAAGCTAAGCTAACTTAGCACCAGACTTCAAATTTGAAGTTACTATACTTCCTTCATCCATCTAAACTATTGTCTGAGTGGGTGACTATTCCTCTCCTACTCTGTCTCAGTGTAAAATTAAATAAATAGATTATCCTGCCATCTTAGGCAGGAAATAAAGGCACTGAAAAAAAACACAAAATAGTGGCAACATGGAAATGTTGCTGTGTCTGATGCCAGACTGGTAACTGCTGTCTTCTTCTAAGGCTAAGTTAGACGAAATAGTTTAAACTGCTGAACAATAGAGGTCAGGGGAGGATGACTTCCACCACCAGGAATCAGACACCAACAGAAGGCAGCTGAAAGGATGGCTTCTGCAGCCAAAATCTCTGTGGAGAACTGCATGGGAATTTGGCTAATGTGTTTAAAGTGGCTCTGGGGTCAAATGGAGAGTCCTCATACAGACACGAGTTCCACTTGTGTGCAATGGTCAGGAAGATATTTTCTGAATTTTGTTTTGCTATGGCTTTTTTTTTTGTCTTGTTTTGATTTTTTTCTGTTGGTTGGTTCATTGTTTTAATCTCATAAGTTTTTTTAAAATTAATGTTACTCCTGTAAATGCTCCATCTCTTTCCAAATGCCAGCCACTGTATCAAACCTAGTTCACTTGTCCATCTCTGTCTTGCTGATTCCTCTTTTTCAGTGGCTTTCAGGACTGGGCTTATTTCTATGTTTTTTGGGGATTACTGATC
>NW_016690337.1:2191063-2237221 GCF_001604755.1 Lepidothrix coronata | reverse complement strand
CATACTATCCATGCTCCAAGGGGTTTAGGAGCTGATATCCATACTATCCATGCTCCAAGGGGTTTAGGAGCTGATATCCATACTATCCATGCTCCAAGGGGTTTAGGAGCTGATATCCATACTATCCATGCTCCAAGGGGTTTAGGAGCTGATATCCATACTATCCATGCTTCCAGGGGTTTAGGATCTGATGTCCATACCATCCATGCTTCCAGGGGTTTACTTTGGGCTGACTCTAATCTGGTCTCATGGAGTTTATGTGTATTCAAGGGTGACAACTGCTTGCAGTGCCTCCTTCAGCTTAGTCGCATCATAAAAGAGGGCTGTTTGTACTCACCAAAGTGTCCGTGCAAACCAAAGCCCAGACACTTGGAAAGAGCAGGGTATACCTTCCAAAAATATGTTTTTGATCCATATGAAAATGCTGCTGGTAGACATGTATGCAGGCTAATAAACAGTTTATTCAGGCACCACTCAGGTGCTAATGGACCAAGGGAAGGAGGTAGGGATCTTGCATTATGGATCAAAGTGCTTAAGTTGGCTGTTAGTGCCTGAGTATAAGCAGCTCTGATAACACTGAGGTGTCAAAACCATGTTATTTAATGATAGTGACCTCCAGGCTTCTTTCTACAAATGCTCCTAAATTGCTCATTACTTCACCTTTAACAGCACAGCGATTTCCAGGATATGCCCCTCAAAATTCTAAAATCTTGAGAACAAAATGCAGACAGTGAGTGACCTCATCTATTCACGTTCCTTGATGAGCCAGATGCCTCACACAACACTAATTTGAGCCATCCACTGTGGACTGATTCTCAGTGGATATTTTTTCTTCTTGAACTCTATTTAAAATGCAGTTAAGTTCTTTGGGGAGAAAATGGGGCATAACAAATATGCAACCAAATTAGAAACCGCTAGCCTTTGTAAAAAATTAATCCAGCACAGCAAAATAAATATAACTTCTTCTCCTCATGTGTGAAGAAAATAATAAACTATATAAAAAATAATAATACTATATAAACTATCACAGAGCTTTGATATGCTCAGCAGGAATTGCCAATAGTCTCATTGACTCATGAGGGAAATTTAGGCAGGTATTTGCAGGAAAATATAGAAAAATCCATTCACAGTCAGCATTTTAGCAGAACTCATGAAAAATGAATCAATTAATGGAAAACCATTTTTATTTGCCCATCTTCAGTCACCTGTTACTATGCTTGAATAGACTGATTTTAGAGAGTAAAATTAGCTTCTTGCCTTGTCTCAGCATCAGAGAATATCTGATCAAAGAACTTGTCTAATACTGGAGTTAATAATGAAAATATACAGAAAGCACTACACAGTATATCTTGTGACTTGTAGGCATCTATTTATCAATTCAGATTTAGAAAAAAGAACACAAAATGCTATTTCTTCCTTTAGAAAACAGTATTTTGATTGAACACATTCAATATCTCCCTTGCATGAGAAATATCTGTCAAACAGTCCAATACTAATTATTAAAATTACAGTGACTTCACTGGCCATGGTTGTGTCACTGAGTGGTTTTCCATCTGTTTTCTGAACTATCCAGTTGCAACTAATATTATAATTTTAATTCAGATTGAAAGTGTACCCTCAAGTCCCCCCTTCTCATCAGCCAGATGTGGATATTTGCTTTGGCATGGTTGTAACCTATCCAGTTGTGAAATAAATGGGTTATTTAAATTACTTTTGCTGGGTTTAAATAATCACAGTGGCAGTTGGGGCATGTGTAGCTCAAGCTAAAACTCAGTAGCTTTTAAAGTGTCTGCCAGTTGTGAAGCAGTGCATGGCAGAGTTATCAGGCTGTCATGAGGACCTCTTCTCTTGTTAACCTTGTAAAATCTATGAAACTGAATTGAGAAATCAAACAAAATTACTGCTTGAGATACAGTTTATATATGTACTCTATTATAGTTCTATTTCACTGAAGTCAAATAATTGAATTCTTAAACAGAGTTTCATTTCAGTGGTATATGAGATTCCAATTAAAATTGACTTTTGGGCAGTTCCCGGCAGAAAAGCATAGCCGTTACCAAAAATCAGAAAAGACACCCACAGTATTTTCATTTCTCTAAGAAAATAAGATGAATTCCTGAAAAGGTTTATGGTATCTCTCTTCACACAAACATGCATCTTGTAGGAGTACATGCAACAGCTTTCATGTCACAGTTCATGTTGTTTTGATAAAAGAGGCTTTAGCTTCTACCAATATCTATCCAAACCTGAATTCGTGTGCATAATAATGCACACAAAAGATTGTGCCAAATGAAATGTGCTTACTGGACTGAAAGCATTAGTCAGTAAATAGTGAGGATTGAATTCATTATGTTGCTACTGTGTTAGCTATGAATTAAATATGAAAGTTAGAAATAAAGAGAAACAGGAAAAAAAAAGGAGGAGATGAGAAATAGAAGATGGCAAATGAGAGTAGCTGTTTTAATCTTCCCCAGTTTCTTACATTCCTTAATAAAATAGGCAGTTAAGCCAAGTTCATTACAGGGAGATGCTGTCCCTGAATACAGCCCTCTTGCTATTAAAGAAAAAAACCTGCTGCTGCTGTAATCAGAAAAAATGAAGCACGTAGAAGTGCCCAAGCAACAGGGATTTTTTCACATTATTCTGATTGCTATAAATAATAACCTGGTAGCTTCTGATGGCATTTAGCAGCTCTAAAGAAGCCACGGATGAAGGAGTAGCAGAAAGAAAACAAAAAGACCATCATCACAAGGATAACAAGTTCCCAAGCACAGACATTTCTCCCTGTCAGAACAACCTCCAGACGAATGTCTATTTCTAGTATTTTTCTTATGGAAAGCATGCAAAATAATTTAATTTGCGTTTTAAAACAGTGAAAATGAAAACTCAGTGAGTTGAACATACCCTTTTCTCCAATGTTTTGGTTCGCTCACAAATTTCTCAGAGTTAAAAAAAGGTGTTCTTTCTTTCAGAATTTTATACAAAGAAAGCTATCTTGATTTGGCTTTTGTTGTAGAGCAGCCCTTGGCTACAGTTTGAGACAAAACCTAGTATAACTTAGACAGAAGTTTAAAGTATTTTCAAATACTTTTTGCATGGTGGTCTGAAAAGGTAAAAAGCCTCCAAGAAAATATTCTCAGGTTCTTCCAAGTTTCATGAGAGGTTGTTTTTTTATTTTTTCCCCTACGAGTCTCTCAGCATTGGATATTACATGCAACTGAGAGGTTAAGCAGGATAAACACCACTTGGAACACTATCATCAGAAACTGGATTTATCAAATCTTTAAAGTATTATAAATCTGTGTCAAACAAAGTGAGATACCATCCCAAAGATATACATGTAAGCCTATATTTCTTCATATAAGTTGTTAAATAACTCTCTAAGACTCTAATCATAGTGAAAAGAAAATATATTAACAGTCTGCCATTTTACCCACAGGCAAATCATAATGATATCCCCGCTAATTAAACCAAGACTTCATTAAAGTGTTTCTCATTATCATTTGCAATATTTTATGATAATTATCTGCCTTTTATATAACAAATTAAATTAATGTTTTTAATAACACCTTTAACCTTAGCTTAGGTAATTTTGAATGACAACGTAATGAGCAGACTTTAATGCATATTTTAATTGCCCATCACATTAATTATTTTATAATGAAATAATTTGGGTAACTTATTCTCATTATTTGTTCTTTTTGCATTGCAATTAAACACTCGATATGCTTCATGAGCAATGTTAACACAGCCTTACATTAGTTCAGCTGCATTAGTGTGTTTATAAAATACCATCATTGAAGGATTTTGCAAGTGATGTTTAGTATTTCTATTCCTCTTGTGCTGCTCTGATTGAATTAGATTATGCTAGTGAAGCCAAAGAATGGTTGAGTCCCATTTTACCATCAGGTAATAAGCTATGACATCATCTCAGCAAAATAGGATCACCACCACAGATTAATAATGACATCGAAAAGCACAAGACTTGAGCAAAAGAGAATGACATGGTGGTGCCAAGCAACAGGACAAGAGGCAAAAGGTGCACAGGAAGCTCCATCTGAACATGAAGAACTTCTTTTCTGTGGGAGTGGCAGAGCATGGGAACAGATTGCCCAGAGAGGGTGTGGAGTCTCCCTGCCTGGAGATATTCAAAAGCTGTTTGGACACAATCCTAACACAATCCTAATCCTATGATGACTCTGCTTGAGCAGGGAGGTTGGACCAGATCACCCACTGTGGTCTCTCTTCCAACCTTACCCATTCTGTCATTCTGAGGCCCTTCTGTGACTTGGACCTAAATCATCTACTTTACAGACTCCTGGTACCATCTCTTTGGGTCACTTACAGCCAAATTATTTAAATTCACAACCTCAGAAGATCCTGTGCCAAACTGAGGTTTGCTGAGCCAGACATGGCTCACAGGGCAGAAACCAGCAGCGTCTGACAGCACACTTTTCTCTCAGGCTCATTGAAGTGTCTTCCTCACTATCCCATCATCTGAGCACAGCAGTTTATCCAAAGCACATGGAGCTTAACACTGTATTAGTCAGCTCATAGTGCAAACTTCCTTTATTTCACTTACTCAAATATCTGTTGGCTGGCAAACAGGCAAATAGGAAACAATGCATTTTGTATAACCACATTTGTATCTTCACTTTTTAAGAAGAACGGCTTAAGGATGTAAACAGAAGAGAGATTAAAAGAAATCATTTCTTGCTGACAGATAACACAGTAGCTGTCACATTGGCAGAACTAAAATAACAGGATGGCAGCTGCAAACTGATCATGGAGAGCAGGGGAAGCACGTAGTGCAAGCAAGCTCTAGGTAGTTTTCTTGGAATTTGCATGACACATAATAATAATAACGATAATAATAATAATAACATCATTTACTTATCAAAGGTACATTTCAGGGTTTTTTTCATGACCCCAGCTGAGTTGCTTAGCACAGCTGAACTGATATTATACTAATACACCCATTTTCAGAGTGCAAGTCAACATATTCCTCACTTAAACTGGCATGCAAATAAACTGAATTTTTACAAATTCGTTTAGATGAGTGCCAGATATTTCACTCACTAATTTTAGAAGTCAAAAAATCAATGTTTTCATAGGCATATGATACAACAATGCTAAATTTCAAAGGAGCTGGGTAACTCAGATAACATAAATTCTCATTAGAGCTATTTCATTTTACACTACACCGAAAGGCTTTCCCTTGTTGGGCCAATCTTTTTTATTGAATGGCTATTCCACTAATATAGAAGCGGTGTAGATTAAGTTTGCTCTGACTTTGCCTCTTCAATATGGGCGGGTGACAAATGGCTTCTACTTGACAGCATTCTTAATGTTACTGCTGCAGCAGGTGCCACCAAGCCGTTTCCTATTTTCTTAGCGGTTTCAAATCCCAAAATATTTGCTCTAGAATTTTCTCAGAGCTGATTTACGACACACAAAATACATAATTTCTCATAACAAGAAATTTCAGAAGAGAAGAAGATGTGCTTACAAATCTCTGTGGATATGACTTAGGTGATTAAAGGACTGTAGTTGATAAAAGTACAATAGCTTCTCAACCACTGTAAAATGCATTTTGCAGCATTTCCAGAGTCTTACAGCCCAGTCAAACATTTGACTGATGCTGGTATTTAAATGTGTGTAGACATAAGCTATAAGTACCTGGATAGACTTGGCCATAACATATACTGATCTTCATTTCACATAAAACCGTCAGGTTTAGGGAAAAACATCCCCATGCTCACAACAAAGAACACAGGAATGTATAAGAGAGGTCTTGCAGAAAGCCTAGTTATTCACATGATCAGTGCAGAGAAAAGCAAACCATCTTCTCTTTCCCCTTTCATGCGGTTAGACAGAATGGCACATTGATTTAGCCCTTCCTGAGTGAAGGGAAATTCCAGACTGAAATGGGATCTTATTTTAGAACTGATAAATGGGGTTGTGTATAACTTACAATTCAGGTGTGTCCTGCCACCTGAAAAGGGACACAGCAGAAGTAGCTAGAATGCACTTACAAGCACTGAAGTAAGATTTCCGCCTGCAAACAGAGAAAATCCCACACTGCATGGACTTGGAAATCACTTAGGCAGGAGCCTGCAGGACTTGCTAACACCCAATGGATGGGATTTATCTCATTCATCTTCTGGCATCATTGTAGAGACAACTCCACCTGGGCTGAGGAACTGGCTCGCTTTTAAAGTCAATGGAGAAAAGCAGACAACTTTCAGATACGATGCTTTTGATCTGCCTAAGATATTTAGTGCAGGATATGTGAGCAGGACTGGATAGTGACGGCAGTTCCTTTTCATTAACAAAAAAAAAAAAGTAGATGACTAGTGAGCTGTAGATATCTAAGTGTTAGAGTTCCAAGTTAGGTAATTCCCACATGTGTTATCTGTTCTTGGATTTATGAAGATATGAATAAAACCTCTTCATCTCCCCTTACAACTCCAAACGTACAACATCAACATACCAGTTAGAAGGCTGGGTGTTTAAAGTTTTTGAAAGATGTGTCTGACGAACAGCAAGAGAATCTTAGAAGTGTGATATGAGGAAAAGAAGAATAAAGCAGTATTGCTATGAAGAATTCAGTTTGGGCACAAACTAATCTCGCAAAGGATTCTCCCTCATAGGGTCATCCACAAAGATCTTACCCTTCTCGGGATTATAAGTGCCAAAGATCCCAAGACTTCTATGATCCCACCATCTCCTCTAGCTCCAGTTTTAGTTTGCCCTCTGAATCATTAAAAATGTCAGATTTGATACTTTTCTCCTTTGGCATAGAAAACACAAGCAGCAGGTAAAACTGTCGCTGTCATTTTCTTCCCTAATTTTTCAGAAATGAAGAGCGAAGCAAGGTTTTCAAAGAGATGTATAAATTCATTCAATATTTTTTAAACTCTTAAAATCAATAAGTAAAAGCAAGTCACTTGAAATCCTAATAATCTTTTGAAAATCTTTGTATTGGCATATTTCTTTAAATAAACAATTCTAAAAGCACTTTCAGAATTATGTTTCTTTTAGGTTCCTAGAGGTAACTTTGGTTAGGTATTGTTACAAATTAGTATGTGGCTTGTGATTCTAATCATTTCTATATTATACATAATTGATTTCCAGAAAGAACACATACATTTCTGTTTTAAATTCACATTTTCAGCATTTAAATTAAACAACCAGAAGAGGATATGACACATAAGGACCCCTCAGAAACATGCAATATATTATCACCTGATGAGGACATTCATGAACTCCATTTGAAATACAATATTTTGTCCCATAGAAAAATAAAAGTGAGTACATGTATATGTATCTATATATGCATGTATATAGATATATATATACAGATATTCACAGAAATTTCAGCATTGTAATATATTAACAAAATCAATTATAAAATCCATTTACTCCACTGAGAGAAAATGGGAATATCAACATTTTTGAAGTATGACTAAAAACATAAGCTTCTGGTGCTGCTCTACATTGATGAAGAGATAAATCTAATAGGTAAAAGTATGCACACACTTTACATCAAGTGCAAATGAACCTTCAAAAACAGAACAAAAAGAAAAACAAAATCACTATATAATTCTGCATATGTGTATATATATATATTTAAAAAAAAGCATCTTGGGAAAGAGAACTTTCCAGTAGCCTGAAAACTAATGTTACCTCATAAGCATTCACCTGCACTACAAGGAGTGGTGCATATGGAACATTTAAAGGAATAAGCCTTTCACAAGCCATAATTGCAAAGAAAGCTGAAGAAACATTGGTTACATCTATCACCTTTTTGTTTCCACTTAGGCAAATCCATTTTTCCACGAGAAAATTTAAAGTTGGTTTATTTATGAAACATAAAGGAAAAAAAGGAAGCTGCAGCAAAAGCTATTTAAAGCTGTCTGATGACACACACGACCACCAAAATTACAAGCATCGTGGTGCCAAAAGGGCAGTGACAGCACGAGGCCCTGATCAATTGGACCTGAGAATTCATGTATTTTCCACCAGTCAAATCTAATATCGATGTCTCCAGCACTGTACCAGCAGGTTTCATTATAACCTGATGTATGACAGTCACTTACAGAATGTACCAAACTCAAACAAATTGTAACACCTGGTAACATTTGCTGATAGTCTGCAACTGGTACTCCTTCAAGTGCATTGAGCAATTTGTTTTGAAGTTATTTACATATACTCTGTCAGCAGAACATGAAAAAACTCTGTTTTGATAATATAAGTGGACTCAGTTAAATCTGAGGCAGAGATTCAATGCAGTTTTTATAATGGTGTTTGTAACAGACTGTTGCTAAACATGGTGATTTAAGAAAACCTCCTGCATAAAATAACTTTCAAATTTACCTTTTATCTAAAACTTTTGGAAAATTATGGTCTCCTACAAGACTAAAAACTTATCTCTGTCTTCCATCAAAAGCTACCACCAGGAGAATTGAGACATTCTTTTTTGAATGCAAGTTCCATTTAGTAGATGACAGAAAAAACCAAAACACTAAAACTCAATATAAAGACTAAGATGTCCTTTACTATTCTGAAAATATATTCTTAAGTTACTTGCCTCCCTATTGCTACCATGATAATGACACATTTTGCTGGTACTCATGAACACTGGACAAAACCAGAAACCTTTCATCCTCCTGGAAGACTATATGCTATTTTAAGGGTTTTGCATGGGAGTTATAAGCCTATGAAAGTTGTGCTGTTTATGAGAATTAATATAAAGTATTATTTCTAATACAGAATTAGAGAGATGTACCTTCCAAAGCAAACAAGTGAGCACACAAAAACATAGACACAAGGTAGTTGTAACAGTTGTTTCATTTCTGAACTGTTTATTTCTTTATTATTTTTCAATATTTTATTTTTTATGCCTTGTACTTTCATTGAAATCTTCCCCAAACAGTTTAACCAGAGGTTACAAGAATTTCTACATCAAATTATTTGGTTTTTAACCTTCTAGGTCAATGAAATATTTACTGCAGTTACTTTTTACTCTAGGTATAATGTTACAGTATTTTACTAAAATTACAGAGGTGTATCAATGACCTACTAATGCTCACATTTGCAGTAAGTCATACTTTTATTAGTATTTGGCCAGCCCTGGTTAATTATAGCTGCTGGCAGCTTGGCACCTTACTTTTTAAAATTCACAGCTAAGTTCAAGTTTGCAAATAGTTCTGTGAGTGCTATAACAAACAAAAGCTGATTGCAATGACCTGTGTGTTGTTGTTTGACATGACCATGGGAAATGACACAGACTCTGATTGGAAATGTTCTCATTTTTATTAAATGTTAAACAACATCTCTTGTATGTGGAATGACACTGGATTTCGTGGAAGCATATTTAAATCTGGGATTTGTTCCATGTTCCAGTATGGAACTCAGGCACTTTTTCAGACACAGAAAGTAACTGATGTAGTCAGATTTAACAAAAAAAACCCCACAGTTCTAAAATACATTAATTAGACATATAAATATAAAACTTAGAAACTTCAGTCTGTACTAAGCTTTCAATTAGTTGTTTATTTTTATTATTATTTGATTGTCTAATTAATGGATTTCTTTTAAAACTGAATTTAAACACGTGGTTATGTACACTTTTGCATGCATGCACTGACATATCTTCTTGTTTGGTTGTTTCTTTAATCTCACATGTAGAGTAAGCTCTGCTGTTTTTCAGGGAATTGAAAGACATCTCTAATCTGTTGTGACTTCTAATAGAAGAGCCCAATGAAGATATGCAACTTGGTAGATGTGGTTGTATCCACAGCGTGGAAAAAGGGTAAATCCAATGCTGGGCTGCAGTGATGGGAGGAGAAAAAAAAATAGACACAGAAACTCATCAAAGAAGGAAATGCTTATCTGTGAATATTATATATTATTAGCAAGTATCATGAGAAAACATATTAGCAATTTTCCATGTAATACAATCCTTAATTACATAAGAAGCATATTTTATGCTGCCCTGTGAGTGTCACCTTCTGAAAAGTCAGTGGCAAAATTCCTATTTAACAGTTTGAAATGGGGAAAAACCTCCTACAAACTATAAGTTGCACTGCTTCTTGCATTCTGTTCCACAAAAATCTGCTCCACCTCGATTTCTTTTCCCCTTGGATCATGACTTCAAAGAACATGAACCAGGTTTCCTTTCCTTTCATATACAAGATTTCCCAGGGAAGTGGTGAAACTTCACTGTAAAAGGCAGGTGTCTGGAAGAGTAACAAAACATTTGTAGGGGTGCAGCATCTGAAGTTTAAGACCTCAAAAGTCTATTTGTTTTCCTGCTTTTGTGGAAATCAAAACATCCACAATCCCCCTTATCACTGATGTACAAGTTTAGGAATAATAATATATATATAACCTCACTCAGAAACTTCTTGGATAATTTCCACAGTTTATCCAGAAAAAAAAATGTTTTCTTTCATCAGTCTCAGAGGAAGAATTATTACACTCATGAACCCCACCAGGATAAAAAGATTTAATCTAATTAAATTTTCCTTTAATCCTAAATCTCCTCTCTCATGGAGATTTTATCAAGAGCTATTTTTCCTTCCTAGAAAGATTCATTACTTGTACTCTAGTAACAACATTTTCTTTTCAACTTTGCATGTTTGAACCATAAATGAAAAGCACAGAGGAAGTTTTTCCCCATGTTTCAAGAGCTGCTATGCCATCTGAGACATCTCAATATACATAAGGCCCCACTTTCCTATCATAGATTTTGCTCTAATAGAGGTAAAACTAATAATAGCTGTAAATGTCTCAAGCTCAGATGGCAGGTTTTTTGTGACACCTCTATTTACACATAAAAAAACCCCACCAAAAAAGTCATACACAGACCTTTATGTAACATTGTTTAAAGCCATGAATAATTCCTCACTTCCTAAAAATTGAGTGTGGATTGCTTTTCCATGCTTTTAGAGCATGACCTTTTGTAAAACAGCAGCATTTTAAAATTTTGGCATAGCTTTATGGAGCTTCTTCAGAGGATCTGTTCCCCAGTGTCCAACTCTCCCTCTAGTCTGAATTGCCGCTCTAGTTTCAACTTTTTTATTATTCAATCTTGTTGAAACTTTGAAACACTCCCAGTAGCTCTATTTAATTATCTGTATGCAAATAGGATCCGTAAAACTAAGGTTGCTCTAACTACGTTTAAAATGCTGTGTGGGAATAATTGGGAGTTTTCTTTCTCCTATTTCTTCCTCCAGAGGAAGACTGTGCAACGGCACAGTCTGGAATCCAAGGGACCTGACTTAACCACATGAAAACACCTTTCTGCTGTGAGGGTTGTTGAACATTGTTGAACACTGGAACAGGTCATCCAGGGAGGTTGTGGGGTCTCCATCTCTGGAGATACTCAAAACCTGACCAGACACAACCCTCAACAATCTGCTCTGGCTGATCCGCTGATCCTGGTTGGACCAGATGGTCTCCAGAGGTACCTTCCAAACTCATCTGTTCTGTACTTTTGGTAATTACTGCAAAACAAGGGAGAAAAAAAAGTTTTCTCTCTTTCATTTTACAAAAGAAAACAGGAGCAGTCACGGCTAGGGTGGGTGACATTTAAAAGTCACTGATGAGCTAATATATGCACTTGAAAACACTGCATTTTGGTCTCAAAATAGTTTACCACTGCAATAATTTCCTCAGGATGTTTTAATTTACTTTTAAAGTGATGTTCTGCAACAGATGCATATATTCAATTCAGCTGTCATGAAAATAAATTCCACTTAATCTTACAAAGCAAAGAAGAGTCTCTGATGCTGTTGTTCCAGGGTTCACCATACTGAATGCTTTCCACTGAGATGACCTGGCCAAGCTGAGAGATAAGAAGGAAAGAACATCAGTATATTCTACTTCTGTTCTATGCATCATTTGCAGATGGCAATTCATTAAGATGTCCATGTAAAACATGAACAGTTATATGAGGCGGTTTTATTAGATGCCATCAATTTCCAAAATTCCTCTCTGTATCCAGTGTTATTCTGTATTCTATTCACAGTAGGAAAAAAATCAAATTGAGAAGGAAAAGCAGATGCAGCATCGCCTTCGTTAGTTTTATACTTCAAAAACTCCTTAGGCATACTACATTTTTCACAGAGCAAATAGTTTTATTAATAACAGTAATCTTTTATTACTAGTTGAAGAGACCCAATTTAACACCCTTGTTATTTCTGACAGCAAGAGTTTTGAGCAGCAACCCTGAATGCCAAAAATGACTATCCATGCCACACATAAGAAAAAATTGTCATTGGAAGTGTCCTTTGGAAAAAAAAAAAAAAAAGGGAAGAAGAAAAAAAGCCTGCCTTTCATTCCCAATAACTATAATAACTATATTAGATATAACAATTAACCCATTCTCTGGCAGATCTGCAACCATCATCATTTTTTCCAAATCTCACTACTGTGCATTTTAAGCTTCAAGATTAATGTATTCCAAGAACACACTGAAGAATAAAGGTATTTTGTGGCTGTCTGGTGCTAGGCATCCTCCCATAATCCTAAAGTGTAATCCCCTGGAGTGATTATGTGCGAATAATTTCGGAAAGTGCACAGTGCCTGAGGTTTAAAGGCATAATGTAATCCAATATTTGTTCAGTGGTATGTCCACAGTGCTCCAGATAGACTGTAATGATCTTCCTGAAGGCACAGCAGATAATTCACGTGCATATGGACCAATTTTTCACCTGAGAGCCCTGTTTTTCTTGTCATAAAAACAAGGACTGCAGTATAATAACTACCGAACTTCTTTCCTAGTGTACATTAAAAATAAAAGACAGAAAAAAAAATGTAACCCGATAAAAAAATTATGAACTGCAAAAGAGAAACCAAAAAAAAACCACAAATAAAAAAAAATATCATGTTGAATTTCCAGTGTCTGTAGCACTTAGGAGCTTAAATGTCATTGACTTCTAGAAAGAGAGTTCAAGTGCTCAAGCCTCTTTTGGAAGCGTTTTGTGACCTCCTAAGTCACGTAGGAGACATGTTATGTATTTATTATCTTTCATTCTAAGCTGAAATTTGCACAATGGTGTTGTATTATCACCATGCCACTAAAAACAGCTCATTTCTTTTCCTTTCTCCCCTAGACCTCTCTTTTGTGGAAGAGCACCTTTTTCCATATAAAATGTATTTCCTTCAGAAACATCACTGAGGATCTCATCTTTACAGATGCCAGAAACACCAAATTATATCTGAGTTGTTTATGGATCTGTGGGAAATAAACATTAAAAGACAACAGCAGAGTCAAAAAGAAAATTTATGTTTGTGAGGTTACACTCTAGAATGTTTGTGAAGACTGATATTTTTCCAGCTTTATTTAAGGTCTACATCAAATTTTCTTTGTGTGAAATATTTTAGTTATTTTTACAATAAGTCTCCTGCCGAGACTTCATTTAAAAATAAAGTCATATGTCAAAGAGCTTTACAGATGTTTGGTTGTTTTGGTTTGGGTTTTTCGGTTTTTTTTCCCTGTTGCTTCACTGTGATCATTTCTTTTAACATATTTTCTTGTCCTTTAGTTGATCTCAAATGATTAATTTCACTTATAAATTTAAAGAAAAAGAAGTAAAGTAAAATTTTACGATCAGAGTTAATGCTCAGGAAGAAGGAAGAAAAAGAAACCTCTTAAAATATTTTTCCATAGTTCTGGTTTATCAGAAACATGAGAATTATCTCCATAATGGTAAAAATGTCATTTTGTTAAGGCCAGGATATTTGACTCCACCCCATGGAAGAAAATGAAATATATAAATGTAAATAAATAAATGTAAATAAATCCATGGCCTTCTTGTGCTAAAGTAAATTTAGATCTGAATCTTAATTTTTTTTTTTTTTTAGAAACATTGGCAATTTTAGTCTAGTCAGTTATTATTGTTAATACTTCACTGTTTGTATTGGAGGATTCTGGGTTGTAGGATCCTGTATCTTCCAGAGTCAGCTTCTATATTCCAAGGTAAAGCAATATTCAAAGAAATTAAGTTAACTTCTTCCATTAAAAAATGGAGAGACAATATGGATTCAGGTAAGGATTTTAATTGTTCCCAATTTTACATGTGATGATTTAATGTTTTCCCTGGAGGCTAATATTTGGCTTTTCATATCATTTAGTATTTCTGTTGAAAGTAGGACTTAAATTTCCCCCATCATCATCTACTGAATTAGGATCAGTGCTGATTATTTATCTTTGGATTATCTACAATAATCTTTCAGAAAGGAGACAAGATTTTAACAGGCTGGTTGATGTTTTCTCTGCATAATTATCTTCAAATTTCATTTAATACTGAAGCTCCACGATGACAAAATGCTTAAATTGATTTCTTCTATTTTGCTGCATACTTTCTACATTCATCTTAATAAAACTTTAGAAATGTTAATATAGGTTAATACATTTATAGATGCTCCCAAGGTGCTATTTACATGCTAAAAATGGGATACCGACTGTGCTGGTTTATTCCTATATATAAAGTACATATTCATCACAGTAAAATACTTACATTATATCAAAACAATTGTTTATATCAGAAAAGAATCAACTCGAAGATGTATCTGGCCTTCCTTTTTCACACCATGTAGTGCCTTCTGAAGTTGATTTTAACTCAGTGTGCTGGTTTTAGCTGGGATAGAGCTAATTTTCTTCACAGTAGTTAGTGCAGGGCTTTTGTTTTGGTTTTGTGCTGAACACAGTGATGATAATAAAGATATTTTTGTTATTGCTGAGCAAGGCTTGCACAGAGACAAGGCCTTTTCTGTCTTTCACACTGCTGTGGTGGTGAGGAGACTGGAGGTGCATGGGAAACTGGGAGAAGACACAGCCAGGACAGGTGACCCCAACTGACCAAAGGGATGTTCCAGACCATATGACATCATGCTCAGTATATAAAGTGGGGGGAAGAAGGAGGAAAGGGGGAGATGTTTGGAGTGATGGCATTTTTCTTCCCAACTCACTGTTACATGTGATGTTACACCCTGCTCTCCTGGAGATGGCTGAAGGAAAAAGAAAACTATTTTGTTTAGGGAAATACGCCCTCGTACTTCACACACTTATTTCAAAATAAGGTAGCTCTTGGCTGCATAATTTTATATTTTACTTATGTGCCTTTTCGTATTGAATATTTTATATTTATTGAATTTCTGTAAAGGACAAGAGTGACTAAAAGAAAAGGAAAAATATTCTTTCTGAAAACCAAAAAATTATAATGATTATTAATGCATCTATAAGTTTTCCATTTCCACATCATCTATTTTCAAATGTACTGTTTGTAATATTTAGAATCCATTTGTATGGTTTACTTAAAAAATTTTTTTTTCTTTCTTGCTTTATCTGTCTAAGCAAACAGATGACAACATATTCCCTTTTCTCCTTCACATGAATTTAGTTTTTTCTTCTCTTCCTTTGATGGCCTTAAGCCATACTCTATTCAAAAGTGAATTTTTGAACTGTCATCAGTTCATTTCCCTTCTCTTCTGTTAAGAGATTTTAATCAATACACGCAATTCCTTGTGTAACAATGGCACTTGCAGTTATAAAGGGAATCTCATGCTGGATTATCTACTTCTGCTTTAGAATCTGACCAGAGAGAAATAGTTCCAGCCAGCAATGTTGGCTGCTGAATACATTATTAACTTTGCTCACTATCGCTCTGCTCAGTAGTGTCACCAGGTTCAGTCCAACACACAGCTGAGCCTTGTGCAGCACAAAGAGAGAGAGAAACACCCTATTGACCCACCTTGGAGCAACCTCCAAAGCCCCACACTGGCTCCTAAAAGCTGCCAGCACCCCAAACACACAGCTTTCATCCACAACTCCTCTATACCAACGAGGGAGGTGGAGGATTCTAAGTGCTGGCCCTGAACAAGGAAGTCAGCTGCGGGTCAGATTGGCAATGATCCCCAGCTTTGACATGACAAAAAGACACCTTTTCCTCCCCCCACCCTCGAGCAAAGCACACATGGAAGAGGACAGAGCTCTGGGGATTTCCCCCAGCACATGACTTCTCAGTGGTGCTGAATTCAAAGTTCAGATCCCAATCTGACTGTCTTACTATGGACTTTAGTGATCACAGGTTCGTGCCAATGTGCAGCATTGGTTGGATCTGTAGGGGCTCTCTTAACGTCATTCTGTCTTCAAAAGGGATCTGTGACCCCGAAAATCAGACCCACTAAAACGTCACTGCTCTATGAAGAGAGTAGATAGGAAATATAAAAGTGCCTTGGAGTGCACTTTCAAGCCCTGTGATAAAGTCCACCCAGGAGCAGCTGTAAATGGACTGGATAAGATATATAAAGACAGAAGCTGTGTATCCCAGTCCATTCATTTACAGTTCCTAAGAGTGTTCAACAGTAACCACTCCTTTTTCAAAGGTATGAGTAACGCCAGTTTTGAGCATGGATTTATGAAAATATGGGTTGATCCTTCCCTTGAGAAATGTTTGCCTAAGAAAGCTTATTTAAAGACCATGTGGCAACACTTCAATCATTCTCTTATGCAAAGTAAATTGAGTTCAGAAAGCTAATTCCCCCTTTGTTTGGGTTACTTTTCAAAGCGCCTGTTACATTCTAAATACAAAACCTTGGATTCAATCCAACTTGCACCTTCTGGGCCTTGAATTACAAAGCAGTCAAACTCTAGCTTCCCTCAAAGGTCAGCTTATAGCTCTGATTTTCAAGCAATGCAAAGGAGCACAGTGCACACTAAAAAGACAAAATTAAAAAAAACAACCAAACAAAAGAGAACACAACAAAAAAACTAAACCCACAATAAACAAACAAGCAACCCTTTGATCGATATCAGGCAGAAACAACTTTTCAGCGTTTTGCCACACAACATAACATTTTGAGAAACAGCAATTTGTTTTGAATTTTATTTTTCTCTTGCCTCTTTTCTAAGCTGCTTTATCTGCATGTTGCAGTAGCAGACAGATAGCTCTCACAAGCGTCATCCCATCACTCACAGGGAAGAAAAACCCTGGAAAACGTTTCAAAGTTTTGTTGTCTCAGACATAGAAAATACAAATCCATTAACTCTAATGTGGTTTGAGTAGTACACAGTAGGATAATACTTCATATGTTTTGGTAAGATCTATGAATGACTGCAACACATTGCTGCATCTGATTATATGTATTACAGGAACACACTGTATCACAAGGATAAGAAATGCAAGAAAAAACTATACATGACAAAAACAACTCTTTTTTTTCCTAGAAGGTTTTCAGCAATACCTCAAATCTGTTTAGATAAAGTAATTAATTAATGACATTTTTAAACTTCAAAGTAAGATTGAGAGTTAAATCAGTTTCAATAGGTTTGCAGTAATAGTCATTACAGCCACGAGGAGTGTAAAAATGAGCACTTACTATTCTGTGCACCTACACAACTTCTTTCTTTGTACAACACATTTTATTAAATCCTTGATTCAACCTTCTGATCTTTAGCATTATAAATCTTTGAGCAAGCTACAGGAGAAACTCAAGCAGAAATTTAATTAGCCAAGATGTTTGAACACAACATACAATAACACAGTTCAGAATTTGTAACAGCTTCAAACTTAAAAGGTAGAGCTCAGCAAAGACTGATTCTCTGTTTTCGTTGCTTTTGACAGAAAGCTAGCTGGGGTCGTGTTTATTTTATTCAATGGTACCATAATATAATTGCAATATTTTAAAAAAGGCCTCTCAAAGTCAACAGAATATGAAGCTCTAACAAAGGAGAATTAAACAGATCAGCCTGAAGAGGACCCAGACCAATTTATAATTTATGTGTGGAGTAAATGAGCTGTAAACACACACACACACACTCTAAGTACTCCCAGGTCTAAGGAATGAACTTGATGGTTTCTTGCTGTACTGCCTTTGCAGAAACTTCCTGTGTTCTTGTTCTCACAGTGTGGGTATCACTTTTCATAGGCCAACAAACTTATGAAAATGTGGGCTGCAGTCCTGGCTGACACCCAGTCCCCAGCACACTCAGGTGTTGCAGCCCTCGTTCACCCCACGCACCCACCTGGTGCTCAGCGGCATCTGGAGCTCCAAGGAGTCCCCTGCCCTCCCCAGGGACCCCAGTGCCAGGCTGGGGCACAGAACTGCCTTGGTGAGGAGAAAGACTTTGGGTCACCCATCAGAGCAACAGACATAGAACAGCCTTTGTTACCTTTCCCCCCTTGCTTTTCTGCTGAAACCTGTCTTAAATCCCAAACCGCAGGTTTTATTTTTTGAAAAGATGAGAGAGCTGGTGAGCATATTTACCATCCCTCCCCTACCCAGAAGAAACCAGATTTTATGGTATGCTGCCTTATCAAATGACTTCTTTTTTATTTTATTTTATTTTATTTTATTTTGTGGGGGGAATAAAGGAAAAAAAAAAAAGGAAAAGAGTTCATGACTATAGAAACAGAGGCAGATATAAAACCAGAATCTTTGACATACATATACTAGACCCCATGCAGCTCTGTAATAGCAATTTTCTCTATTTCTGATTGTTCCCCTTTCCCTTGGTACTCAATCTGAAAGTCCAATTTGCCAGAATAATGTATCTGGTGTGAGAGACAATTTCTACGACTGAAGTAACTGTTCCTTAGCAACCAGAAATGCTCTAGGAACAGCTTTCATTTTCCTCCATACCCACTGAGATACAGAATAATTGTCGAAATAATTATAACACATTTGTGATGATTTACATAGTTTTTATATAATTATTTATAGTACTAGTCAGTGAAAAGAAAGGGTTAATTTATCACAGCCAAGATCCACAGGATTTATAGATAGCCACCAGAAATCAGAATGAATTACAGTTGGCCAAGATTACAGGTTTCAATCCCAGTAAACACATTGCTATTTCTCATTCGTATCACTGTAACAGTGAGAGATATCCTTGACTTCTTCCTCTCCCCTCCTCCCCTGAGGTCACAGTGCTGTTGTGCCAGGTGCTGCAGACAGACATGCACCTCACCTGAAGACCTGACTGTAGAAATACAGAAGCCGTACAAAGCACCAGAAAAGGAGACTGTGGTCCTTCTCAGCTTACAAAGTGGGAAACCAAGGGAATAGAGCTGAGGCACCAGGAATTGGGAGCTCTTGGACACAAATGTAGTGGGTGGTTTAGGAAGCTTCATAGTTCCAGTTCTCACTGTTGGAGACAACCCATAATACAGTCCTCAGTCCCAAGCTATAGCCAGGGTCGTGCAGCTGAGGCCGTGTCTCCAGGACACTGTAAGATGATTTTAGCCCAGGCTGCCACCCCCTCCCAGTGGAAGGCTTGTTCCCTTCCCCATCCCTTGCAGCCAGGTGGCTGCGTGGTAAGCTGGTTTGAAGGTCTGTCAGACTATTACAGCCAAAGAGAGCAAATGCACTGCCAGGTTGGCAAGGTGATCTAATGCACTGCATAACCAATACTGTCACAGAGGTGAGGCTGGAATGTCTCATGGGAAGGGAAGGGGAAGACAGGCGGGTCCACCCCTTTACGTGCCAGCCCAGTTTCATCATTTAGGCAGGTTATGAAGCTGTAGCTCTACAGAGGAGACCCTGTACCCTGAGTGCTGCAATGGCTGGCTCATGGGTGTCTGCAAATACAAATCTGCCACATCAGCAGTTGAAACCCCTCTGAATTAAAATCATTTCAGGTGACTGAGTGGCCAGCCCTTCTAAATTCCCTCCTGTCATACAGTTTTTCAACACTAAAGCCAGTATAAAAAGAACACCTTACCACTAAACCATATTTCCACAATTCCTTCCAATTAAAAAAAAAAAAAAAATGAAAAAGAGACGAGATTCAAATGAAAAACTTCATCAGCAGTCACAAAATTCACAAAATTTGCAGCACAGAACAACAGCCATTAGCAATTCCCACAGTGAAGCTGTCACTAACAGATGAAAAAAATGTATTTCCTACTATGAAAACACTGAAGATACGTATTGCATTACTAACCTACAGTAGGGAAGAGCTGTTAAAATCCAGGAGAACTATGTACACAAAGCTGTTTTATTGCCAGAGCTCATAGTAAGGACCTCCTTACTATGACAGGAATTGTTCCTGATGCCAGTGTTTGCTTTCTTTTTTTTTTTTTTTTAGCCAGTGCAAATCTCCAGGATTAAACTAACATAAAGAATGCTCACCCTCAGCCTACAGGATATTTACTTTCTCAGGTGGATATGACAGCTTGTCATTCCACTCTCTGTGGAAGACAAAAGACTCCGACAGTGTCATTTCATCAGTATTATTTACTTAAAATTAGGTGCCTTTCACATGTTGACTGTTTCTGCCACCTTCTGCCTTCCAAACACTTCTGTTTTGATTGGATCCCAAAACAGTGTATTACTGCATTAGAGTTTCCCTCTAGTTTGTGTGCCAAAATGGCCCTAGGCTCTGGTCTCCCAGGTAGCTGTAATATCCTTTTGTAAACCTTCCATGAATGATTATGGTAAATCTTGCTTGCAGCAGTTTATGTTCCCTCTAGCACTTTTTCCACCCACCTGTCTGTGCTTTTTTTTTTCGTTTTGATTTTCAATTCCCTATTTTACCCTATACCCTACAGCCTTACAGGCTGTCATAATACACTCCTTTTTCCCCTGCTGTGTCTCTCTATGTCAGTGAAACAGCGTGATATTCAAACCTCTCAAGATAAGTAATTTTTGTGCTAAAAATATCAATACTAAGCATTTACAAAAATCAAAATTGCATAAGTAAAATCATTTTGGAAATAGCTTAGGTGCTTCTATGCATCTGAATTGCACTTAAAAATGGAACTATTGTTCTTGCTTTCATTAAACTCCTATAACAAAGCCAGTGTTTCAAATGCTGAAATAAAATTGATGCCCAAGATAATAACAAGCTTTAAAGATATCATAAGTACTTCATGAGGCTATTTTAAAAGGACAAAATCTAAATCATTTCACTCAGCACAAATAGATACAAACCTAACAAAATTGTGCCACTTGAAAACTGTTGTGCAACTTCCGTGTTAAAAGCAAGCATTCAAGACTTTTGGGGGAAGATGGGCTAGAGACAGCAAACTAAACCATCCTGTGTATCCTGACTAATTCCAGTGAAATACAGGATCTTTTCAATGTTCATGGTAACAGCAGACAAAGCTCCACAACACAACCAGGGGTACTGATCTCACTTAAGAGAACTGCTGCTAAAATTGGCCCCCAATTTCAATATAGCTCAAACTTCTAATGTTCAGATTTAGTAAAGAAATAAAGGACACTGACTGCTTATTCAGTCACTGGCTGAATATTGTCTTCTGTTCCTCAAAGCATTTTACACAGTTATAAGTGATGCATGTACAGGAATTACTTTAATTACAAGAGAAAGCAATCATTTCTAGAATAGAATGCAGCAACTGCTTAACACCATGCACCATGTCGCTCCAAAACACTTTTAGATGGAAAAGTGGAAATTATCATCCCCACTCAAAAAATTATATGGATTATTTGCGTGTGTAGTGACTGAACTTTAGCTGGGAGTCCCAGATTAAACTGTGTCTTTTGAAACCATACATGGGAAAACAAGAATGATTCCCAAACTGAAATTGAGAACTTAAGTAGTCAATAAATAAGAATTTTATTATTAGCTCCATACCATAGAAATCCAAAGTAACATTGACAGTGGGCTTTTGTTTTTGAAATGAGGACTTCATCTCATTTTCCTCCCTATTTTAAAAACTAGCTTCATAATACATATACAAAATTGTAAATTAAGTAGCTAGAATATTTGCTTTCTGGGCACCTAACTTATTTTAGCTAGTCAAAGTTGACTGCTGACATCTCTTAATTTACCCTGTTGACATGGATTGCACACTGTTATCACAAGCAAGGGAACCATCCTCAAAGACTTCACCTAAGCAGAACTTTAAACTAACCATGTTTTTGTTTTGTAAATATCTTTTTCTTATGAACTAGTTCTGCCAGCTTGTCAATTCTTCAAAAAAATTGAATTGTTGAAGTTTTTCTTTCAAAAGTGAGTGATATAGTAAGCAGTTAAGTTCACTACACTGGAAATTTCACCTTTGTATAGACTCCAGAACTGGGGTTTGCTTTCCTCCACTGGGCAAATATCCGTTTGCCTTTCAAGAAAAAGCAATTTGAATGCTGGATTGTCAGTAGAAAACTGTATACTCCCATTTCTTAGTCTTTCTATGGGAGCAAGAAGAGCATAATTTGAACTACTGTACCACCAGGAAATAAGGTTTGTAAAATCTGATCTTGAACTCCTTGTACCTTTGCAGTCTACATAACACATTTACTATCCCATCCACTGGAGGAGGAGGTGACTGGGGAAATATCATCAGGTAAAACTTTTTCCATCAAGTTTTTACTCCAGATGCTTGGTCATGTTAATGGAAAATAGTCTTCCTCTCCTGAATATTATTAGGAGGGTGGTTTGTTTGATTTGGGGTTTTTCCCCTCCCCTAAATTTCTCCCTATCTGCTCTTTTCCTTTTCCTTTTTTTTTTTTTTTTTAGGTTTATAGTCACACACAATCCATTCTTGTTCTTCCTTAAGAGTGCTGTATGTGGCTCTTTGGGGTTTTCTTTTGGTTGGCCTTTGCTGTGGTTTTATTTTCCCTCCCACAGGAAGAAGCCATTATGTTGGCTGAAAGTCTCTTGCTGCCTCTGCGTCCCTATAGCAACAAAATTACACTGTGAAAAGGTTTGTTTTCTTGTTTCTGTGTTTATTATCAAACTATGGAAAAGTTTATTGCACGAATCTAAATATTATTAAAATATCAGACACTAGTTGGTTTAGTGTAGCATGAAACGTCATTCAGCACTGCTAACTCACAGGCATTAACCAGCCAACAGAAAATAAGAAGGGAGCCATACAATATTAATTTTCTTCTTTCTACTTTTTTTTTTTTTTTTTTTTTTGGTTACAGCACAAGATCCAGTCTTGTGAACATACAAGATTAACCCCTCTGGGGAAAAAAAAAAGCAACCCACAAGCTTAAAAATACAAAGTCAAATGCCTGCAAAATCAGTGCATCCTCACAGTTCAGCTGGAAATGCTGGGTCTTAACAGCAAAAACTTAAACCCAGGTGCTTAGTTGCTTTCCATTCTGCTGCAGATATCATGGTTTCTTTAGTCTGGACTCCCTTGTGTTTCACTAGAATTATAGCTAGAGCTAGAAGCAGGCAGAGAGTAAATAGGGGAAGATAACAGGTCCCAGCTGTTTTACACTACATGATCAGCAACACCAGCTACACCAGGTAGTCCTAACAAAGTGCTAGTGGAATTTACTGTGAGGAGATAAGGTTTGGTGTTTCCTTGCTATATTTCAAATGCAATCTTTCAAGAGATCGACATGAAAATGAAATCACAATATTCCTAAAACTGTACTAAAATTGTCTTTTAATACAGTTTATTTTTTCAGCATTAATAAAAAAATTCTTGATCTTCTAAGGTAGCTGTTTTGCCTCATTATTTTACAGTTCTACATAAACTCCCATTTCCTTCTGCAAGTGGTTCATGGTGGTAGAACATGGTCAAAAGGCCTATTAAAAAGACAGAAGTTTGTAAAGCTTAAACTGAGAAAATCTTTGTAGTTTAGCTCCTTGTTAATCTCCAAGAAAAAAATAAAGCTGCAAAGTATCCACAGGTATGACAAAATGAGCAGAGGAATGTTACAGAAAGCTGCCATAAGAGTACTCCTAGTATCAAGAAAAAGACATATTTTTTTCCCCAACATGATTCTGAACAGATACCTCATCTTCCAGAACAGTAGGAACAGAAATATGAGGTTATGAAAGGGTTAGAACTGGTTATTCCAAAGAAGCTGAAAACTTTACCAGTCCCTAGAGGTCAAATGCTACTTGTGAATATCAGTGATATGAAAAAAAACAATCATCGTTGTTTTGTTGTTTGTTGTTTTTTTTTTTCTGATAAAATATATTGTATTTTTCTACTTGCTGGAGCAGGTGGACATGCCCTGAAGGAGCTGTGCCCAGTGAAGAGCCCACACAGGAGCAGGTTTATCCAGAAGGGGGGGGGATTGCAGCCCACAGGAAGTCCAGCCCACACTGGAGAAGGGGAAAACTGTGAGGAGGAAGGAGCAGTAGAGACATGATGGTACAGACTGACTGCAGCCTTCATGATTCATCCCCCTTTGCCTCTCATGTTGGGGGAAGAGAAAGAAGAATTTGGGGATGAAGGAGTGAAGCTGACCCTGGGTCAAAAAGGGGGAATGGGAGAAAGCATTTGTCTAATCTTACTTTGTTTCTCACTATCTAATTTTCTTCTAATTCTCTGTTAATTAAATTAATTTTTCCCAAGTAAAATCTGGTTTGTCCATGACAATAACTGGTAAGTGACCTTCTTGACTTTATCTTGACATGAGCTTTTTCTGATTATTCTCTTCCCCTGTCCTGTTTAAGAAGAATGAGAGTCCAGCTGAATGGGCATCTGGCAGCCAGACATGTGCAACCCACCACAGCACTATAACAGTTTGGGTGGTTGTATTATGGGCCAACTTTCATTACATGCCTCTTTTCTAAAAGAGGCTATTTCTGTAACCTTTATGTCTTTCACTTGGCTAAATCACTGCCCTGGCTGTGTGCACAGTGGAGCTTTATACATCTGAATTTCTTCCTCATTTCCATTATCATAAGCGAAGTCTGGCACTGTGTATACTTCCTAAAAGACATGCAGAAGATTGATATCTAAATGAGAGTAGCAGTTCAACTAAATTATTGAATCATAAGCTAGATTTAATCAAATGACATTTTCTTTTAGTTGTATTGGTTTCAAATGTTTCATTTATGAAGGAGGAGGAAAGCCACCAATTTATGTGATGGAGATTCAATTTAACACTTCTTCCATAAAACTGAAGTTTATAAAGTTAGCTGCATAAATCATTAGTGCTGGAAATCTGCTGAAATATCACATTGGAAATTGTCAGTACCTTACAAGGTCTTAATTTTGTACTCCCATCCATGGTAATACCAAATTGGATGGGATATAAATTTTTCTTCTGTGCAGTCAAACTTAAGCTTGACAACATCAACCATATATTCTACAGGTGCAGGCTGTTCCCAGTGTGCATTAAGGAAATAATTAAGGAAATGTCTCATAGCACTGAGATGCCAAAGCCAGAGAAGCAGAGTACAAAGCCAAAAGCTCTTGAAACATGGTTGTTCTACTATTAAAACAGAACAAAGCCAAACCCCACAAAGTGCTCATACTTCTTCATCCCAAGCAACAGACACCAGAATGGAAGAAAGAAGGAAGAAAAGAAATAAGGAAAGTCCTGGAAAATGGCAGAATAAAGCCATAAGTCCTCAAATTTCTTGAGGCTCCAGTTACAATGGGCAGCATTATACAGATATGCTGAGCTCTCAGGGAAGAGAATTTATCACCAGATTCCTCCCAGGAAGAACTGTAGGTAGTTCTAATTACCATATGTCCACTCAACTTCTTTTCTGTTTTTTTGTTGAGCTGTGATACTCATTGCTTTGTTTTCTTTCTCCAAATATACTGTATTTAAGAGTTTATCATGTTCTGCAATGCAGGAAATAAATGACAAAATATACAAAATGGAGTCAAGAACAATCCCAGGGATACAAAATTCAACAGAGCAAATGTGTAGGAACTCCTGAATTATCATAAAAGCTATGAAATTTAACTCATTGAAAGTATCCAAGAGATAATTTATGCAATGAAGACTCAGATAACTCAGTAGAGGCACAAAGTAAAATCTTTGAGAATACTTTCCAAGCAACAAAACTTGGCTACTCAGACTATTCCTAAACATTGGCACTTTGTGGCTATATGATATAATGTCTACATTAATTGGTCTAAGTGCATTCTCCCCTGACAAAGATAAGCTACTTCCCTTTTACACACAGCTTTGATTTTCCTCTTTAGCCACTCTGCCAACAGCTATCCATTTTCTATAAACATTGAGACAGTCATGAGTAAGCTATGGCAATTTTTAGTTTTCACTCAGTAATTTCCAGCTACATAAATATTCAGCTGGGTTTTCTCTCAGTCAATCCAGCATTTGTTGTGAGGTTTCTATTTTTCTTTAAACCATTAATTAATCTAGAAAATCCACCTCAAATGTCTCTGATAGAATATTTTACATACATAAAAGTTTTAATCTAATTTTAATTTAATTCCATTATATTGGCTACTTGTATGTTACCCTAGTGATAGCTGACTCCTTCTAAGAACTTGAACGTATGTGTGAGTCATGGCTTCTGTTACCTTAAGGGTTTTTTTTTTTTTTTTATTTTTGATTTTTAATTTATAGGTTTTAGAAGTAGTTATGTAGATTTTAGAAGCAGTTGCATTTATTCCCTCACCCTTTAGCGCAGTATTGATACGTACACCCAACCCTCTTATCCCATCCCATATTCCCCATATCGAATCCCCCTAAATTCCAGTAACATATTTAGTCTTCTTTTCAAGGTAGACCTTCATTTGTTTTTAAGAACCTCTGCTCCCTGGCCTGGACCACCAGATATCACCCAGAACTTTGGACAAGCTCCAAGGACAGTGTGCCCTGAAGAAGAGGACGATGATGAAAGAAGGGTCCCAAAATGACCCCAGATTCAATTCCCAAGGGGCAGGTAGGGGGGTGGAATGGGGCAAAGGCTGGGGGGTGGATAAATCAGGGATTGGATGGACATTATTATAAAATTGTAACACTGGGTCGGAGGGAGCACGCACGTAACTTGTAACCCCAATGCCTGAGAGGCATCATTAAAACCTTCCCTTCCCTTACCTCCAAATTAAGTTGCCCTGGAGTATTTTTCCTTAGGCAACATTTCCCTTTACAGAAGCTGTGTTGACTCTCAAGCAATATTTTTCACCCTTATTGGCCTCTTCTCAAGTTTTCAGCTGTAAGGAGCTCTGACTCCTTCCTAGGAGGCCCCTCCACATTGTCTCACTCTCAGCCTGGCTACTTTCTTCCACTCCAGCTGTTCCAGAGTGCTCATTCTAAAAAACGGTGTCCCTTTCTGCTTTTCTGGTGAGGCTTTTCTACAAGCACAGTGCCTCAGGGATCAGCTCTCAGATAGCTGCTTGTCTTCCCAATATCCACAAGAGGGGCCTTCCAGGCTCACTGTTTGGTTCTGCAACATTCATTCTGCAGGTGTTCTCTTCGCCTTTATAACATACCGCCAAGGAATTCAAGAAACCATCATTGTATTTGAAGCAGTAATATTTTATATCAAAATTTAGCTAAGGCAACAGTTGCTACTGTTTTAGAGACACCATCTGTGAGTGACACAATGAAGCCTTCCCACGTCTGAGAGCTGAAAGGACCTTCTTGCAGGCTTAAAATTCCAAGCTCGGATATCTCACGCACTGAGTGTTTCCTTGGGAAGGAAAGGGTAGTGAGGAGGAAGACAGACTCGCAAAATTAGGGGAGAAAAAGTGACAGAAAAGAAATCCTATGACCTGACAAAAAAAGAGCAATGGGAAGCAGAGAGAAGTAGGAGGAGAAATGCTTAGGTATTTCAATTAAAATATCTATTTGCAAGGGAATTTCCTAAGCATTTGACATTCAGGAAATATTAGTTCTTTCTAAAGTGTTTCGAAACACATTGGACATCACTGGATTTCTCCAGTTTATAAAAACCTGCCTGTTAAATGAAACAAGGAGTTCATGTAATTAAAGATATTTAAATAATAAGAAGAAAAACATATTGTCTGTGTCCTTTAAAAAACCTCAAATTAACATAGGAAAATTTGGGGTTTAGACCCACTAAAATAAAGTATTTGAATGCTTACAAAAATCTGTTCTTAAAATTGAGAAGAGTTTTTTCACCTAGAGTCTTCTGTGGTGTTCAGTTCTTGTTTTCTTTACAAACTAACTTTTATTATTTTAATGGCTTTAGTTAGCAAATGTCCTCCTAAGAGCTGTGCTTCTTTTTGCTCTGAGGTACTCTGATTATCTAGTATTCATAAACACACATAAGGGTATGTGCAATTAGTAGAACTATTAGCATTGAATCTATTTTATTCCTCTGTGAATATCAGTAGAAAATAACATTGATTGTGTTTCATAAGTACAGTTGCATAAAATTATCTCTATATTCCTCTTAGAATGCTCATCAATACATACTGCTTATTCTACAATTATACCAGTATATGCTTCTGAAAACTGTAGTCTTTGAATTTATGTCAGAACAGAAGATATTAATTGATTCACACCACACCCTAGAAGCAATTTGGAATTGATGCTCATCAGATTTCAAATGCACTACGGTTTCCAACTGTCATTAGTAGAAAGAACAACTCATGCATGAAAAATGCTCGCAGAAAACTCTACATGGAACATGAAGATATAATTATATGTTCTTCACTCTGCAGCAAGCTCCTGCCTATCCATACAGCACATATTGCACTGGTAATTTCAAATTATTCTTCTAATTTTCTTACTACTTGCACATCAGTTTTGCATCAGCCTAGCTGTAGCTAAATCAGTGATGATGCATCAAATCTGTTCTTAGTTTCTAAGCAAATTAAGCCTATTTTCTGGTTTCAGTTCAAGGTTAGTGCCTTTGCAAGAAGCAATATAAAGACCTAAATTTTTTGTTTTGCTCAATGGCTGTTACGAGTACACTGTGGTTCCCAAGGATCTGTTGGAGAATATGATAGAATAAAGAATAAAATTCCCATAACTCTTGGGTTTTGGTTTTTGTTTTTTTTTTTTTCATGTTTCAGATCAACACTTTGCTCTATTCCAGGTAAGTTTACTAAAATTGTTATATCTTAAACAAAAACAGCTATGGATGGACTGGACTGGGAAAAACCGAGGAGGCTCAGACATCCTTCATTCATCTTTAGCTTTAAAAGAAATATATGGACTTATCAACTGCTGCTTTGGTTTAGGCAAGACAACTAATTCCGGTTAGAATATAATGGAGAAAACTGGTTAGAAAACAATTAAGGTTTTGAGATTGGTTTGTTTGTTAGTTTTAATGTAGTCCAGAAAATTGGAGCATTCCTTCTTTTTCCTGTGCATGTATTCGTAAGCACAACAACTCAAATAAGCCAGGCTTTCACATTTCTGAATGTTCCCAAGACCTAGAGCATTCTTCAGGATTCATTAACAGTTATGCAAATCTGGTATCAGTATTTTGGTGGATTAATGTTTTTCTTTCTTCATTATTAGAGTTGTTATTCCTCTTCACTTCCTCCCATCTTTGTGCAGTTATTCACAGATCCCAAGGTCACAAGGTGTCATGTAATATGTTGCAATTCAATTATTCTAAATTTGCTATTGTTTTATCACTAGAGTGCATTACCCTTTATTCTTTCTATTCCAAATGGTGTGCCATGCAGGAGATTTCCACCTAGACCCAAAACAGGAGCAAGATCTGACAATTTTTTTGAGGATTTCTCTGCTCAGCAACTGCATTCACATTGGAAAAATTGGACAACTTAAATAAATGAGATAATGACAGTCCATAGCCAAAATTCCAACTACACTGATTAAATGAAGCCCATGGTTAAAAATAGACCACTTTGGTTGTATTAAAAGAGATGGCAGCCACTCAACACATTTCTGGAGTCAACTGTATAGAATTTAGATTAAGCCTGCTTTGGAGCTGGAAAGTCCCAGCACCATTATCTTGAGATTTAAGATACCAAGCATTTCCAATACCAGTATTTTCTGATGATTGCTTGTAGGGAACAGCAACATTTTGAAGCTGACCTTTTCCAGAACTGTGAAGGACAACATATCTCCTTAATAAATCCCAAAGGTGGGAACCATCATTTTATGAAGTCCATCTAGGATAAGATAAAGGCCTGAGGTTATAACAAAGGCACCTTAATAGCTGGAGATGGGAATCACACAGTCCACTTGCTATGGTCATAAAGATATAATTGAAAGATGTATCACTACCATCATCCTCCTTCAAACCATAAAGTCTTGTGAATTTATAATTGATCTAAATGAGACAGTTTGAAGATATGTTAAAAAAAAAAAGCCTAACAATCATTTAGCTTAAGAGTTTTCGTTTTTGTTGTGCACCACAGATCTAATGGTGACTCTGCCCTGTACCTGTGTAGAAACCTGAACAGCTTGTTGCATTTGAGGTTTGTGAAATAGTGATTAATTCAGCAACACTTTTTAAATCATGTGGTACTATACTGCTTCAATAAATGTGAGACCGAGTCTAATATTTCTGTTCATTTTTGTGAAGAACTCAGAGTTAGCAAATAGCCTGTGGGAAACTGATTTTCATACTATTTATCACTGGCATAATAACACATCTGCACTTTATGATTCATATGAGTTATCGGGTGCTGGATCATACTGACCCAACAAAGGCAGGATGCACTTCTTTCCCCTGATAAAGTTGCAGCAGAACAAACCTTCTGTGCCACAGGGTACTTTATACTCTATTTGTTAACACTGGAGGAATTAGTCAGTCATGAATGAGTAACTGCTGCTACTGATGGGATTTTTATTATATAGTTGACCATAGCACTGTGTTATTAGTACCAAATAAAAAAACCATTTAGGTGACATGAGATGGCGTGATGGGTCCCCAGGAACGTTCTGCAGTGTCTGCTCTTGTCCTCTGAGCTCCCATGTCAGTATCTGGAAGAACAGCTGCCATCAGCATTCATTTCCCTCCCCTCACCTCTCTGAGGGAGTTATTTTATTTTTTTTCCCTTTTAACATCTTTGGGTCCATACCAACAGTTCTGTTAGTGAAAATACTAAAGAGTGAAGCATGAATGATAAATCTCACTTTTTGTGTTGCTATCAGCACACTCCCTTACGCTTTTTCAATGCGTTCACAGAATAAAGAACTACAGGAAGAACTTTGAACAGTAAATTAAATCTAAAGAAGGATCATCATGGAAAAAAGCCTATACCTGAAAAATGAGCCTTTCAGTATGGGGAGGACAGTTAAGGCAGTGACAGAGTCAGGAGACAAACAACCTAATTTTTCTTCTGCCTTGTCTTATAACTAAATTTGCACCCAAACTACAAAGCCTGGAAGCTTCAGGAAAAGCAGCAACAGTTTAATGAGTAGCAGCTCAGATGCAGAAGATAAGTACAAATCAGACACTACCTAAAGGAGGGGGTGGGGAAAAGGCAGAGAAAAATTAAAAAACCCAACCAGATCGTGTTTCAATATTGTACAGAAATTTCCAAGTCAGACATCCTCTGTTAAGTTTTGGTCATTCCCCTCATACTTTACTTTCTTATGGCACAAGCAGTAGGGGGGAGGAAATGGATATATCTGTTTGAACAAGTAATCTGGTGCTTATTTCACTTCTGTTTCTGCTACTTTCATGTGCAGACTCATTGACTATATTGCACAGACAACAGAAGCTATAGAAGTGGCTTGCTGAATTCTTGATATATTGGTTTCATTATTTAGTTGCTTTTCTTCTTCTGTACGGTGAAAATTCCAGAAGCTAGCATGGGATCCATCAAAACAAGGGGATTAAGTTCACCAATGTAGGCATGAGGACCCGAGTTAGTCATTTCAGCTTTCCTCAGTAGGTAAAAACTGCTACTTCAAGGTGTGATTCCTTACACCTCTAAGTAGGCAACAATCTTAGAATAAGAAATATCATCTAAAATTGTTTGTTTCTCCCTTGAGTATGAAGAAAGTCTAACGTGACTGGCTCAGAGGTAGGTGCTGCGTTGTAAATATCTGAACTATTTCTACAAAGAAAACAACAATGTTTATTTTGGGATCAGGTCCTCCATCCTGAAAATTGGTTCTTCTTTTTTTTTTAGTAGATCTTGTTTTGTATTAAGCAGGCTATATATTCCCTGTTAGACTCTTGGTTCGATTGGACCTGCAATAACTTACGCACTCCATTAAGCACAATCTTCCTCCATAAGTAGTCCTACAAGCTTTAGGAGAATTACTCTTAAAATACATGACTACAGTGTGAGCAAGATTAACAAGACTGCATCAAAGTCAAGGAATAGGTTGTTTATACTGTTCATTCAGGAGAACTCAATGCTACACATATGTATTACTTTTGCAGTTGTCACCATGAATATCCACACTAGTCAAAATCAGACAAGAAAAGATGTAAAATTTTAAAAATGTATGGTTTCCTTCCTACCTTCACAGGGCTAAGAAAACATTGTACAGTGGGATGACCTTCTGACTTTTTAATGAATATATTTAAGTGTCTTTTTAAATATGGAGAGATATTTTTTGACCTGGTGTTGTACTGCTCTATAATTACTTCCATCAGGAAAAGAATAATTATAGCAGAAAAAAGCACAAAAACTGGAAGCCAGAATTTAAATGCTAAATAATGAAGGCCAACTATTAATTTATAGTTAACGAACTAAACTGTCCCAATCCACATATTAATATTTCATATACATTTTGAAGAAATTAAGGAAACATTGAGCATGCATAAAATTTACAGCTAGCTATTAATATCAAAGCTGAGTATTTAATGCATAAATAAATCAATCTAGAAGTCCGTGTATGAGGCACAGGGAACATTTTTGATATTTTGAACATATAATGTGTTCAGTTACTGCTCAGGGATTAATTTAATTTTAAAAATGTAAAGAGCTTTTCCGTGGTACCACCAAAGCAACAGAACAATTAATTTTTCCAGCCTTTCAGTTTTACACATAAGGCTGGGGAAGCAGGGAGTATGTTTTGTTGAGGTATATGACTAAATTCGAAATACCTTTTGGCTATTCTACCTGCATACTGCACCCATACATTTCCTAAAAACTTGCAAAAGAGGGGTTTGCTTATTCTAGTTGGATATTAGTGCATGCTTGGAACACAAAGATTTCCAAAGAAGCGAATTTCAAAGTGAATGACAGGAACAGGGATACATTTCTGGGTAGAGAATGCAAGAAACAACAGAAAACCAGCACAAGGCCTGGTTTTGTCCAAATAGAATGTATTGAGAAAAAACAGGTGAAGAAGGTGAAAAATGAGGCCACAGTGATCAATTCACACAGCAGAATTTCCTGCCAAGGAGACTGTATAAGTGGATGGTAATTTGCTGCTACAGGGGTTTATGTAGACCAGGAAATCACAGAGAACCCCAAACCTTGTAGATTTTCTGTAGGATTGTTCCAACTCTGATTTTCCAAGTTTAAATCTCCTCATTCGGGCAAGCAGTGTTTAGCGGAATGTGCCTCTGCCCATAGAAAGAGACTTTAAGGATCTTTAAGGTCCCTTTTAATCCAAACTATTCCATGATTATCTGATTCTGTGACATTGATTATCTATCACTGACTAATCACCGGTGAGTGTAAACTGCTGATGTAATGGCTGGTGACCAAACAGACTTTGAAGGCTTTTTCTGTGGAGTGTGGAAAGGACAGGAGGGAGGAAGATGTATCCAAAGAGAAAGAGTGCTGCGGAAAGAGTCACGATCCATTACCTATTCTGACATCTGTCCTGATGGCCTGTGTATGCAGCTATAATCAAGAACCCAGATGGAGTGAGTATCCAAAGCAGGAGCTAAATTTTCAAAACTCTTGCACTGTTCATGCACAGCTTTTATTATTGACCTAGAATTTGGAGTAAATGAAAGGATTATGCTGATTTTACCACCCTTAATATCTGGACCCAAAGCCAAAGAGAAAAACACCTTTGTTTATCCATCTGCCTCCTTAATAGCTTCTACATTTAACAGGTCGGATTTTCACTTTTGTTTCTGCTAATTAAGTAAATCTTTCCAAATTGTTTTTTACCCTGCCCAAAAACATGAGCAACCTTTGCCCTGCTGAAATGAACTAATACACTTCGAAGCTGAGAAATCTTATTAACCTGCCAGGTTATATGGAGGATGTAACTTGGAAGGTTTTCACTAAAATACTATTGATGTTATGTTACACTTCCACATTTTGTTTTTACTGCACATCACTAAATATTCTGAAATGCAAAATTGGAATTTAGTGACTTAAAAAAAGCATAAATGACAACAATAAGCCAATATTAGCTAGGATACCAAATCATCTACATGAAGGATGAATGGCTGATATTAGAAAAGGAAATTACTTTTGGTTCTGCTGGCGCGCAAGGAAGCAGAAAATCCTGAGCTTGGATGTTTAGGTGCCTTGTAAAGAAAAGAACGGACACAAAATAATCTGACAGTAACTAGAGTTACATTATTGCAATAGGAAGATCTGACAGCAATATTAGCAAGGTGGATGGAAAGAATAGTCATTACTACATAGAAAATACAAGTGAGATGTGAAGAGACCTGCTGTTCTCTGCTTCTCACTGCAGATCTATCTTTCCTTTCCTTCTGCACACAGAAGAAAGACGCAAAAAACCCCAAGAATCCAAGAACCTTTAGATGGTTCTTAAACCCCACTCTGAAGTTTCACTGGATACTTGGTGCACCTCTCTGTAAAAGTGATCTATACTAGAGCCAGGAAAATTCCCAGAATTTCTATTATTATTTATAAGTGGATTATATCATGGCTTGATCAGTAGAGTCTTCTGTTGAGGTTTCTGGCTTCTTCCAAAGGAGATAATAATGTAAGAAGCAGCTCAGTATTTGAGGCACAGAGCATTGACCTCTGTATTTCTGCACCATACACAAGTTTTAACTTGTCAGACTTCAAACTTCAGAGTTACAAGAGTCTGTCCTTCCTAAGTTCTCTCTATATGGCCCAATAAGTATTGAGGGTTTGGTGCTTTTTAGTAAGAATTCCAGGGGATTTCTGCCTGCTGAAGTTTATCCGTGGTTATCCATGCCAGAGTGGATGAGGGAAGGTGAGCAAAATGGCCTACAGGCTTTCAATGAGAAAAGACCAAAGACACTGAAAAAGCATCTGAAAAATCACAGGCAAGGCTTATTATAATTTCACTGCCACTTTTTTTCCAAGGTAACTTAACCTCTTCAATATCTTCAAAGAACCATGTAAGTACCACAGAAAGAAAGCAACCCAAGAGGCTGTGATCAGTGCCAGCCATCAGGAACAACCCTAGTAGTAGGAAAACAGTACCCACCCCATAGACTGGTTAACATCAGCTGTCTTTTGGCATAATGTCTTACTTATATAAATATATATATGTATATATTTTTAAAAATACTTGTTTAGCTTCTGAAATTCTGATAAAGCCTCACAAAAATGCAAATTGCTTTGTCATTTTTATGTGGACTGGGATATCCAGCCATACTAAAAAAAAGTTAGATTCATACAACTCCTTTTTAGAAAAAAAAATTAAGCACATCTTCAAGTCATGTGCCTTCTTTGAGCTCCAGCTTCCTTTTCAGTCATTTCATTTTAATAGTTTTCACTTAACTTTTAATCCTTCACAAGACTAATGGTCTGCTTATCTGCATACTATAACATCAGTATTACAGTTCTTGTATGCTATTATTCTTAGCCCTCCCTACCTGAGTCACCAGGTCACCAGGACCAAAGTGAGCTGCATGCTGGTGCAATTATCTCTACCACTAGTTCTCAGCATCAAAAAGAAACACTTTGATCCAAAAAGAAGCCATTTTAACCAGACCAAATCTAGGGGTCATCCACTTAAAACTCTCCCTCTCAGCTGAACTGGAGATTTTAATTTCAGTGGAAGAACTCTAGATATGCCACAGATTCCCTTCTCCTCTAATCATTCAACCTTCCCTTTTTCAGCCCTCTTCAATCCTGTCTTTACTCATGATGAACAGAAGTCATTTGGCTCTCCCAAGAGCCTCTTCAGTCTAATTTAAGGTCTTCATCAAAAGTTCATTGCCCAAAATAATTTAGCAATTGTCTCTATTATCCCGCACACTCACAAATACATTCCAGGCCACCAGACTTACAGTAGTCTCGAAAATATTTCACATTTAATCATTTAAGTACTATGCTGAACAAGGAGCTCCATTACTAACTGTTCAGAGAAAAGGTCTTTCCAATAAAAAGTAGGAGAATACAAACCACAAAATAATTGTGCCTGTTAATTCAAAATTCTGAATGTGACACTTCAAACAATAGTTGTGGCTGCAGTGGTTGTGAATTGGAAGATACTTGTGATATTGACATTATAAAATTAAATTGTTTTGCATATTTTTTTCTGTACTCAAAATGAGAATTCTAGTAAATCACTTCAGGTTAAAAAAAACTCAGTCTCTATTTTTGTGTTTCATAAAGGACAGCACTCACACGAAAGACAACTTTTCTGTACTTTGGCTCAAACAATCATGAATAAAAAAAATTCTGTAACAAATATGAATGTCATTACGTTTGAGCTTTTTTCATCTTTATTTGTTCCCAAACCTAAAGCAAGACAATGACTGATGGATGTGTGAAAACAATATTCCCACTACCAGGGTTGCCCTTTAGCAATCTCTCTGTACTCTTGTGCTATTTCAAACAATCACAGACTCTGCTGAGATATTAATGAAGATGTTTATGGTTGCCTTAAACCAAATGAAATATTTTAATTTAAAGCCTATGCTGATTCTCATTGCAATGGATAAAATTATGATAATTTATAGAAAATGCAGAACTCCAGCCTCACTTAATCCACAGAACCAGTTAGATTGGACTAGGGAACTTACTTCTAATGCCCCATGTTATCATTTATTTTTCTTTTTTGCCCTAAGCAGAGACCATGACGAGCTTGGAGAAACATGACAGGACAGGCACAGCTTTGTTTTTTTCCAAGAAAAAAACAGCCTAATGGGAATTATGGCTTTTTAGATTCTTCATGTGGCCATGTGAAAAATATTTTTAATTTTTTTTTAATCATTCTATCTAGAAACAATGCTATAAATAGGGAACTTTAATCATAACAGCAAGACTAGTTGTATCAGTGAGATAACTTGCCCTCATAAGACAGGATCAAGCTTTGATCACTGTAGTTGGAGGATGATTACATTATAAGGTCTATTATTAGCATCTACTGCAAATGAAAATTTCCTTTGCTGGAATTTTAATTTTTTTTTATATTATTTAAAATTACATTTAAAACCCAAATATTGTGTTTCTCATTCGGCTTCATGTCAAACTGACAGAAAAAAGTAGTTAAATCGTTAATTCGATTGCAATTATTTCTTTTCAGCTACAAAAAGTTAAATTATTCAAAAATGTACAATTTTTTTTGTTACTAACTTTGAAATTACCTATCTGGTACTTAAGAAATGCAGCCAAAATGTAAGAAGGGCTGCATGTGAGTGTGGGGGACTTAAAGCCTATTTTTTCTCATAATGTACTGAATGGCAAAGGTCTTTCCTGTCTTGTAAGTTTTGCTGCCTGCATCACAGGAGCAGTTTAGTGGCCCTTCTGTATTGCAAACCACCCTGGATTATAAAATCTTCAACAGGACAGGAAAACAAACTAAACTTAAAACAGGAAAAGAAAATTCAATATTAGCAGGTCAACATTGGTTTACATTTCTCAGAATAGCAGTCTGCTTGTAAAAAATATGTAAGAGTTTAAATGCTAAAAGACTGAAGGATCTAATATGTGACAAAGTCATGAAGAAATAGTAAAATGAACATTCTGAAGTGATATTTTCATTTCTTCAAGCATTTTGATTTTGTCACTTGTTCTACTTTTCACGGGCTTTTTCTCGTTTATAAATTTAAGTTTATAACGAAAGGACACACTGAAAAAATACGAACAGAACTAACAAAAATAGCCTGAAGGGCAAAATACACAAATGGATGGAAAGAGGCCAAGCAGATCTGCAATATACTGACTGGTTTATACATTTCACCTTGGCTGAGTTCATGGTTTCCAAGGGAATTGATCCAAAGTTGTCTTCCTTAATAGTATTAGAAGAAAAATGTAAAACACACATTGTAAATAAAACTGTTGGTCTAAAATAACTTAGACAATTGCAAACAAAGGATGGTATGCTATATGTGTTACTCTTCTGCTGTTTTAGATTCTCTTACTAAAAATAGTACCCTGTCTATTTACAAGAGGTGCAGCTAATATTTTCAAGGACAGTGCTGTAGAAGGTCTGAAGGGCCTTCTTTCTTTTCTGTTCCTCTACTGCCAGGCAATTAGTTGTAGGAGGAGAAACAGAGAATATAATTCTCCTTGAAAACACACCAAGATTCGCACTGTGAAGAAGCAATTCCGCAATCCTGAATTATGAACCCGTCACACGGCCTTGGAGCTGCCTGAGTTAGGAGGCAGCTCCCATTAGGGGCTGACAAAATGTCGTCTTTGTCTCGGAGCAGCAGCGGAAGGGCGAGACGTAAACGTTCCTTCGCAGCAACCAGCCAAGCCGGCAGATCTGAGCAGGTCTCATACTACCCAGGACTGCAGAAGATGACAGATGGATGCAGAGGTGCTGCTCACACAGAAAAAGGCATCTCGTGCACCTTTGGGAAGGTTTGGACATACCGCCTTCTCCCAGCAAAGGAGGCAAAGCCTGAGCTCCCAGTGTTACGTAGCGAGTCAATAACTACACGATCCCAGCAGAGGCAGAAAACTGGAATGCTTTATTGGACTTATAGCTTGATATTTAAGGGGTTCAGGATCTACATGTTCAACAGGGGGCATGCATATGCATTCTGTTACAGTTGGAGGGGTTTCACAAGGATGAGGTAAGGGGAAAACCCAGGCTGACAAATCTTGGTTAGGGTGCAGCACTTTCACCGCTGCGACCCGGGTTCGATTCCCAGCCCCCCGAGCAGATGGAGCTCGTCAGCCTTGTAAGGCAATCCATCTAAGAGAAGCAAACCTACGTTCTGAGACCCTCACTGCCACTGTCCGAGCTTGCTCGGCCCCGGCAGATGAACCTCAGGATTAAAGGGTGGGCTCAGTTCAGCGCACGCTGGGTCTCACCTAAAAAATCCACTGCGCAGGCTCGAAGGGTTAATGACCTTTCCCAAATCTTCGCTCCCGAAGACTGGCCATACAGGAATAACCTCATGGGAAAAACCCATTTTATCTTAGGGGATTTTACAGGGGGGGAAGAGGTCTTCAGATCCACAGGATGCAAAGGATACAGAGAATACACATGCAAAGGGGGGAGCACAGTGGGTTTTATGCAGAGGTCTGATGAGATCAGGATGTGGACTCTCTGGTTCAGGCAGGGCATGTCACACCCATGGTATCTTGTTTGCTTCTTACATTGAGGTTTTTTCCCCAACTTTTATAGCCTATGGCTTTCTGCAGAGACCATTCAAATCTCTCTCTGCAGATACCATGTTTTGGAATGCAACAGTGTTGCTGTCCCAACATACCAAAAAACAGGGTCATAGCCAACCTCAACGAAATGAATAACTTCAGAAGACCTAGTCCCAGTGGTGGGCATGTTTGCATAGGTTTTCAAGATCAAGAGTTATATTTGAAAATGAGATTTCCACAGAAAATGAGATTTCCACAGAGAAAAGTACTCAGTTAATAACATGAGTTTTATTAAAAATAAAGTGCCTAATTCCTCAGTTCATCACTCCAGGATTACATTAATGAATTTCCATATGCAGTGAAAAAACTCTTCAGGTTTGCACCCTCCTAAACCCAGAGTAATGGAGTTTTTGCCCATTTTGTGTGGGAAGTAAGTCAATAGGAGAACACTTTCAGTGATGGAAGGCAAGGTTTGGGTGGGAGTGGAATCAGGGAGTCAGCCTTTCTACTTCACCTTTTCCACCTTCCACTTTTGTATAGTACAACAACCTTCCTCTATTTTAAATATTTTATAAACACTGTGTGAAATTAATTTGCTGATCAAGTGCCTGATGCAAATATCATTTTAGTTGGTCTGTAGGTTAAGTTACCTACTTGAATGAACAATTTTTCACAAAATGAAAGAAAGAAGGAACAGATGGAGAGTGTAATAATATCTACTTATTATTATTACTGATAAGATTGACATTCACTGAAATTTTATATTTTATGACTCAACTGTTTTAACAAGAAAATGTTAATGCAAATCAGTTAATGTTTTATTTTGAGAACTTAGAAAAACCACTGGCTTGCAAATCTGTTGTTAATGTTTAGCTTTGTAATGAAATATAACTTTTTTTTTAAACTACAGCAGTTTCACTTACTGTACCAGGACACTTTGCTCTTCATCTACAATGTGAAAAGAAGAACTACATGTTTACCATCTTCAATGGTTTTATTCATAGCACTAAATTCAACATTTATGAGATTGAGCCATAACACACAATCCTACCATCAAGTCAGAAACAGCAAGGAACAGAGAGGAAAGGGTTCTTCACTGCACCAAATCCACAGCAGAAGGTTCTCTGAGCAGTGGAATTAGTGTCCATATGTACTTGTGAGTAGCTTTACAGATACATTGCTTTTGTTTTTCATTATAGCACAGGCCAAATAAAATTAAACTACTCTTGGAGTTGGTCAGACCAGGAAATGAAAAATGTTTCCATTAGATGGAAGGGAAGGAAAGATTAAGATAAAAGGTTTCATCCAGTTTTGGAAGATGAAAGTGTGTAAGTGAAAGTATAACTTTTATTTTGCCCTCATATATGGAAACTTCTAAGGGCTGAGCCTGAGAGCTGTTATTGCATGTTGCCCACAACACATGTGAATATAATGAGGTTAAGGATAAAGGAAACCCTCAAAAATGCTAAAAGTGCTCTCAGGAACTTTCTCAAAAGAATATAGTTCTTACTGTAAATCTACTGCAGGAGTCTTTCTCTTGCCTCTTTTCCATCTCTAAGCAGCAAGACAGGAGCAGTTTAGGAGCAGTTAATGCCAGCTTGTGCCAGCTGGTTCTCCTGGGAGCAGCCCATAAGATGCTGAGAATTGTTTTGGCCCCTAATGATTCTAGATTCAGCTAAATAATATTCAGTAACATTTTCTTCCAGATGTGCAATGGTATGAACACGTAATCCTGCACATTGATACTAAGTAGGCAAAGGGAAGGGAAGGAGTCTTCTGACCTCAGCACACTTATGCAATAGTGATACTTCTCTAACTGGCAGGGACTGATCTTCACCCATCCTGCTGTAATCACAGGGTTGATGCAAACCCAAAGAACTCATGTAGGTCTTATCACTTGGATCACCAATTCCAAAAGCCTAAAAAAATATTTTTTGAGGATTGTTTGTGCACTCCAGCCATAAAAATTTGAAGCACCTGGTTTCTCTGATGCCATATAGATGAGCAGAGTGATAGAAATGACAGACATTAAAACATATATATATAAAAAAATATGTTTAGCAGGTTGTAACAGATTTTACTATTGCCCAGTTTAAATTATCTCATGCAGTCAAATTACTTCCAGTGATATTTTGGCACTGCTTTACTCTCAATTTTACTCAGACTCATGAAATAAAGATGAGTAGACTGAAGAAAATGTTAATTAAACAAAAATTAATTAGAAAAGGAGAAGGCATTCTAACCAGAAAATGGTGACAGAGAAGCAATATATAGTGGTTTACATGGAAATTAATACTGCAAGGAACCATATATTTCTATCAAATTCCAAGTGCTCTGAAGTTTTTAGGCTTACACCGTTGACAGGATGGGAATCAACACCTTTTAGAAGCAAAGCACCAAGGGAAATATCCAACACACCATAAATAAAGGTTTAGTGACTTGACAGAGAAAATTGTAACATGGTTTCATCTGTGCAGACAAGAAAATATCACTGGCAAAAATCAGAGTCCAGATTCTGTTGTGGCTGTGGGCACGTGTGGATGCTGTTAAACGAGTAATTGTTTAAAAAGGTATAAAAAGCGTTTAAAAAGGTATAAAAAGCATTTAAAACAACTGGCAAGGAGGAGCATAAATACTTGTTTTATATTAGTAAATAGAGCCAGGGTTAATAACGAGCGTTAAAAGGAAAAAAAGTTTCTAGTGAAATTAGAATGGCAAGAGACATTGCTAAAAAAATCCTAATACTACAAACAAACAAAACCCCAACCATTTCTCTTTGCTAAAAATATAGGCAGATATTAAAAAAAAAAAGCCCAGAACATACATTAATTCTGCCTGTTGAAAAGATAATTCTTGATGTTTTCATATTGAGACATAACAGCTCAGAGGGACTGCTTATTGAAATACTGTAGGCAATAGAATAAGAGCTGGTAAATCATGGAAAAAACATCGTTATAATTATTTTAAAACAACTGAGGTTCTAACTCTGCCTATAAATACACAGAACACATTAGTTTATATATTCAAAGGAGCCCCACATACAGCAGCACACCTATGACATTCACAGAGCATTTTGTGGCATGCTTTGAAAGATGGGCCTCTTCGAGACTAATGGATGACAAAAGCAACCTAACTCAGATAAATGAAGAGTTCTGTTGACTTTGATGAGCCTTTATCACAGGTTTCTACCCATCATGCAGTATGAGAAATGACAAGGAAAAGAGCAAACTGAAGCAAAGGTGTATATGTGTGTCTGTCACCAGCAAATACAAGGCTGGAAACAACACCAGTAGGTGATTCCTAATGGAAATATCTCAGCTTCACAAGACAACTTTGAAAGTCTTTAACAAACAGGATTCTTAGTCAAAAATAATATATAGTGAATAAAAACAAATAAAATAATATAAAAACATCATAAGTTGAGGAAAGCAAAGCTTCCAGAATAAATGATCAGTCAGACAAATGAACTATGGATAACAGAGTGAAAAATATGGCACAGTAGAAAGCTACCATTACTCCAGAAGACACTGAAAGGGCAACAAATATCAGGCCTGTGTTCATTCCAATAAAAGCAAATAAACTGTATTTTGACCAAAGCTGAGTGATACAGCCTTACTGTCTATAGCTTGGAGTAACATTATCACTCTCATGTGAATGAGACATAAACTTTCCCCATTAGAGAAGGAATATTAAAGGGAAACATTTTATGTATTGTGGGTTACAGGAAGGGAATTTAATTGTAACATAAAAATCTTTTACACTTACACCACAATTTACCAACAGGTGCAGAAAAACCTGTTTCATGTTGTTTCTGTGGTCAGGCATCACCACCTCCCTCAAGGGACAATGAACAAGTCCCATTTCTGTTCTCCCTCCCTGTTCAATGCCTGTCAAGTATCGTGTGAATAAGCATATAAATGGCTAATTTTCTTTTCATTTTCCATGGCATTTAAAACTCTGTTTGATCAGCATTAAAAAAATCTTCTAACAGAAGTCAGGTTGAAGTTAATGACAATTAAGTTGTTCATTTTTGCACTAGATTAGAACCATGAAGTATGATCAAAGGCTACAATAAAGACAGTGTCCTTCAAATGTGAGTGATTTTCCTCCTTCGCTAGTAAAGAATGAGATATAAAGGGGTTTTTTCCTGTTTGTTGTTAGTATTAAATTATTGCTAAAATTCCATTACTATCTATTACTAAGCAATTGTCAAAATGATCACACGAAAAATAATTCCTCTGTGTTGCAAAGTACTCCATGTTCTCACAGAATAACACAGATTACTGATATCACAGCCTTCAGAGAAACCATTCCTGAAGTCTTATTCAACTTCAGCCAAAGTGTGTCTGTTTATCCTTAACAAGCATGAATCAAAACTGCATCTGTTTCAATATAAATAAACGTTTATTTTTATGCCAATTTTATACCTCTACTGCATTAAGTTAAGAAAAAGGAAAAAAAAAAAGAAAAGAAGACAGAAACAGGTGTTAAATGCTGCAAGAAGAATTTTTTTGAGATTTCTCTAGGGTGAAAAAAGAATAATCCAAGAATGAGTTTTCCCATTTGTCCATGTGTCAGCAAAACCAGAAACTTCAAATAATACTCCACCATTTTTTAGATGGTTGTATTTTAAATCATTAACTTCTGTGAGTATATTTGTTCATTAAGTCTACATAAGCAGCAAGACCACTACAAAAGATTCACCTGCTCTGAAGGGAGTAGAAGAAACAGCAGCAACCAGCAGCTCCACTGGGGTCTGGTTCTTTCACGGCTGTGAGATAAAATAAACAGGGAGGAATCAAAGAGGTAAAAGACAGCCAGTCTCTATTTCAGGCTTCCCATGTATTTGCACTAATTACTAGACTGAGCAACATCTTCAGTCTGGCCCAATAAGCATTCAAATAATCATTGCAAAGAGGACTTAAGGGTTTGCCTCAAAGTGCCATAGTTTTTTCTGTGGGCTGGGAAAACCACGGAGGTAAATCTTTGCTTCCATTCAGCCTGAGAGGACTCACAGAATCCTACAATAGCCCGAGTTGGAAGGGACTCACCAAGGTCATCAAAGTCCAACTCCTGGCCCTGCACAGGACAGTCCCTTGAACCTTGGTTGTCCAAGTGACTTGGAGACATTCTGGTCCATTCTTTTCCTCCACTCTAGAACACAGAGAGATTCATAAGTATGAATAAATATTACCTGTCCAGTTTAATGTTGACATTACAATTGTGTCTGTAATTTGCACAAGAGTGCAAATGTGTTTGTGACAGACAATAAAGATTTTTACGGGAGAAGTGGGTGCAAATTCAAAGTTTTCTCATCAGATTTCCTGTGCAACCCCTGGAAAGGCCCTTCAAAGCTCTCCTCTTCAGTGTGGAGTATGAATCTGCAAAATATTCTGCCTGGAACAAGTAGAAATGTTTTTTAAAAGCAAAGTAAAACAAAACACACAAAAGGAATAAGTGTGTTAAGAATTTGTCCAAATCTCCCTCCTTTATAAACAACCAGTCAAAACAAAAATAAAGAGATAAATAAGCAGCAGCATTCCACTAGACATTATCTTCAATATTCTTTTTCTTTCCCCCTATACAAGGAGACAATAATGAGATAAAGCTGAAATAAAGGACATTCAAAGATGAGAGAAAGAAGAGAATATGTGAAAAAAGGCCCAGGAAATATAATAAAATAACTAAAAATAAAATAGTTTGGTGTAAGAAAGGTTAACCTAGAAATGTTACCAGAAGTACTCATAAAAGTAGATGGTGCCAAGATGGTCTCTAACAAAGAGACCTCTTCTGTTAATATCCACAGAAGGAACAGTAAATTAACTTAAACAAAAGGGAAGAATTTAAAACTGATAGCAATTACCCATTTGTACAATACATAATTAGCTTTCATTAATGATACCTTCTTTCATCTTTTTCCATAAAAATAATAAATAGGTTCAAACCACATCATACAAAGAGTCTGAGGTATAACTATCTCCTTTATGAATGAACATGTGTCCTCTAGTAGAGAAAAAAAAGATGGATGAGACTGAAAGGAGTTCCAATGGAGAAAAATCATCATTGTCCTCTCTGAGATTTTTGCTATAACCTTGGAAACCAGTGATGCTGCTCTCTACCCTGGAAAATATAGACCTGAACTGATGGGAAGTTGCTGAAAAATGTCTCCACCCTAAATGGACCCTCACAAAAAAAAATCTAAAATTTGGTTCTTCCTTCTCAAACCTGACGGAAACATCACGATTGAGTTTGCTTAGAGCTGAATAGGAGTTTAAATACGGATTTTCTTAGTGGGCATGAATTGTCACTCTTGAGCTACATGAGTTTCATAAGCAGTACATATTGTGAAGCTGAGTCAGTAGGGTTACTTAGTTGTTTTAAAGGCCAAAGTTAGAATTGCCTGAGAGTGCAACTTTAAAATAAGAGTAATTTGGACAGCAATTTTAGTGAAGCTAAAGGTCAACCTAATAAACAATTTTTTTTTTTAAATTAAATGGTGTAGAGACTTAATATTTTTAATTACAATAAAATCGTAACTTCATGGTAAAACATGGAGAAGGCAGGATGCTTGTTATTTAAATCTACAGAAAAATTCAAAGACATAAAATGCCTGCACGGGTCCATGTGCCTTGGGTTCTGGGAGAGCTGATCCCTCTGTACATTTTGATGAGATGAAGTTGCCTTGTACACTGCAGTCTGGTGCTTGCTTTTGATGCCTGTTAAATACTGAAGTGGTTTTTTGAATACTTAGAAATTTTAAAATCCTCTGCAGCAGTGAGGGAAAAAAAGAAAATGTTTCACCACAGCAAGGAGAAAATTCCTTTTCTATAACAATTGAAAGAGAGGCTGGGGCACTGAGAAGAGGGGTAGAAAAAAACCCCTTTTGTTTCATATCTTTTCCTATTTACTTTCAAACAACTTATAAAGATAGGAATATTTTTTTTTTATTTTATACCTCAAAATACAGTTATTCTGTGAGATAACAGCATGGATCTAACTTAGTGGCTATATTTTCAGTACTAAAACATGTTCAACTTTTATCTGCAAAACCACTTTATGGTATAATTATTAACTGAGTTGTTAATAATTAAGGCTTGTTGTTATAAATGGATTTCTTTGTCTT
>NW_016690337.1:2081030-2190998 GCF_001604755.1 Lepidothrix coronata | reverse complement strand
AAAAAAAAAAAAAAAAAAAAAAAAGAGTGTTGTACCTCAAATTCCTGAACTGCTACTGGAATCAGACAGGAATCAGATCAATCCTATTTTCAGTGACATGGTGAATTACAATTTTAAAATCTGATAGGCACATTCAACCCAAATTCTTCCCCCTAATTTCATAGTCCTTCCTTTTTCTTGTCTTGATCTGACCTATTCCTGCATCCCCAATAAAATCTCCACCACATTTTCCAGCTGTGATATTATATTTTACTGTTCTGCACTTCCTTTGGGGCCCTTTCTTTTCTAATTATCACACTAAGTAGATCTGGCTTTCTTGCTCACAGCTTGATCACTTTTTTCATGTGTGATACCATCTGCCTAATAGGCTTTCTTATCTGGCTTGGGGGGGAGGGGGACTGCCATTGTAGATTCTGCTGTATATCCCCAGAGATTTTAATCCATGTTTTCTTATCATTAAAAAAAAAAAAAAAGAAAACCAACAAAAAAAACCCTTCTCATTTTATAGCTGATTTTAGCAACAAGTTTTTTACCCACATGTAACAGAATATGCCTTTTCTGCATTATGTTCATACAAAGCTCATACCCAGTTATAATTTTTTTCTATTCAAATGTGTACATCCAAATAGAGATAGTCATTACATTCATGCTCTAAAAAAAGAATATTTCTTTTTTTCTGTCTACTGGCAGAGCAAAAATCTCACCTAGCACAAATCAGAGTTGATCTGATTGATCGTAGAGATATTAATAATGCAATTATGAGAGCAGACCTAATAATTTTATGATGATTGTTTCTGTTAGACAAATTAATAATAGAAATGCTCCAAGAAATTAAATACTCAGATGCCAGTGGGGAGCACACATGCCTGGGGCTGAATTGAGATGAGCTTGTACAATTCCACATCCCTTCTGGAAGGAGGATCCTGCTCTTTGTGTGCAACAATGCCCATGGCATAAGAGCCACAATATCACCATCTAATTTATTTACTGTGTGATTCATTGATTAATCATTTCTTTGCATTCCATGACACAGAATACTGCACAGAAACATTTGCTAATGCACACAGACACACCTCCTCCCCAGTACAACTGGGCTCCTGTGTCAAGAGAACTGTGGGAAAACTAGAGAGACAATAATAGCAGAACAAATTTGTTCTGCAAATTTTACTTTCACAGGGGATTGTCTTAGTGTTTGACTTTCTGAAGGAAGTTATAATTGATTCTTGGAGGTAAAAGACAATATAATTCAATCTGTGACAGAAAACAGGAAAATAATGAACGGCATCCTTATTTTCTGAGGCTCAGGTTGAAAACCAACACTTAGAACGTGTTATCATACTTTTTCTCACACTTTATGAAATCCTGGCCATCTCAGATTTTGTGGCCAACTACCTCTTGATTTCTAGAGGACCAAAAATATATTCACAGTAAGTCACTGATATGTTGATACCTTTGCATAAATGGCATCATGTTTATATCAAATCTGTGTTAAGAATGTGGCTGTGACCACCTAGCTTCAAACTGAGAAATCCTCACTTTTTTCACTTGAATGTTCTATTGTTACACCATAAAACCTACTAGACAGAACATCAGATATACATGTAACTTGATGAAATGCCAGTGACTTCACTGATTTTACCTCATCAAGAATTTAGGCCTGAAATTTTGGGACGTATCAAAACACATATGCAAGGAAATGGCAGTTAAAATAATGCCAATTTATCGCAGCAATGGCCAAGCAGCAAAAGATTTTGGAAGCCTTCTCAGCAGGTCTGATAGATGAGATAAGGCATCCATAATTGTTCAAGTATCAGTTGTGTGGCACATGTCTCACAGGTGCCTGCTTTGATTAGGGTCATAAAAGTTTAAGACTAACTGCTTACCTTTGACCAGTATGTATGAATAGAATCATCATTTCCTGTTCCAGTCGATGCTTTCATGTTGGAAGAAATCCATTTACCACACTTACCACTGCATCTAAGCCAAAGCTACCTTGTCCTCATTGCTATTTAAACCCAAATCAGCCACCCCAAATAGACACATGACAGACAGGATGATCTGTCAGTTCAGACAGCACAGAGCTGGTGTAGGGACCACACAAGGATATGATGAAGAATTTTTTCACCTGAAAGGGAAATGTAGTGGTATTCCAGTCACCTGGGTGCACTGCTGTTTCAGCTGAAATATGCTTCAGTGCACCACACAATTATTCAGCCATCTGCACAATGCCAGTACAACACACAGGGAACTTGGATATAGCCACAAATACATTAATTGTACTGGTAAACCTTTTTCACAAATCAATACTGTTCCTCTACACTAACCTGAATGCAAAGCAACAGAAGCCAGTAAATCTCAGTTATTCATTAGTTCTGTCGTCAAAGGTTCCACACATAGCTCCATTTTCATTACTGTTGCTTTATTTGATATCTCTGTGGATATTGAATAGATTCTTACAAGTATTCTGATCCACTCAACTGAATTGTTTGACTTTTCACCCGTGTTTCTTAAGAGACTGGAGCCTGACACAATTCCATATCTATTACCTGTAGGTTAGCCTGAGTACCTGTGAAAGACATTCCTTCATTTAGCTTTGACTTAGAGGAGCCTGTTAATTTTAGAACTGCACTGTGAGTAGGACATCTGGTAGGAGACAGCACAGCTGTTCAAATACCAGTTGTATATAACCTTATGGTCCAGTTGTATATAACTTTATGGTCATGTCCACATTTTTCTTGGATTTATCCACCATCACGCAAAAAATAATCCACTCAGTGAAAAAAAAAAAACAGCACTTTTCTGTCTCATCAGGAAGATTGGAGTAAACTTTGACATGGGAAGATTGTAGCAGGCAGAGGTAAAATAAAGCTATAATGAAAGCATAAGAGAGAAAAAACTCAAAAAAAACCCCCAAAACAGCTTAAAAAGTAACAATAAAAAAATGGAAAAAAGAAATACAAGAGCCAGATTATCAGCATCTATAAAGATAGTATGCCTCAAATAACATTGATTTTTTCCACAAAATTAAAAAAAATAGGGAGGGAGGGAGGAAGGGAGAGGAGTTAAAAAAAAAAAGATAATATGAGGAGATTCTGATAGCTCTACTACCTTATATGGAAATTCTACAATCTTTCAAAATATTGATATCAGTACAGTTTTGTAAGATAAAAGGAAAGTTTTCTCTGAAAAGTCTTAATTTTAGAAGCTCTTCTGCTTTTCAGAATGATAGCTGTAAGTATGGTAGTAGCAATAACTGGTAAATGAAGCATAAAAGATAGCACTGCTTCTTTCTTCTACACTTTCCTGTTAAGTTACAAATTATTCTGCTGTAGTTCCTCTCTTTTTGGGGGGACACAAATAAATATTCCAGATAAAGAAAGCTACAAATTGTGTGTCTCTTTTTTTCTGATGATTACCTTTTAGATACAAGATTTTACTTTTCCTGATTGCCTTCCCAAACTGCCTGATAAGTTTTACATAGGGAAAACTCCTAGTCCCAACAAGGGAGAAGCCTAGAGAAAAATGTTCCATCTGAACTTGAAGAAAGCAATTTATTGCAACAACCTGCAGGCATTGCACCCTCTGATACTGTGCAGTTGCATCAGGTTCTAAAATCTTGAAGGATACCAGCTGAAAAGCTAAAATTAGTAACCTTTGAACATACATTTCAGAATATTTTTCTTAGGTCTTTTCCTAACCCAGAGAAAGATAGTCAACTTCATTATTCAGACTTAGAGATGTGAAGTATTTGAGACAACATTATTCAAACCACATAATCCATTCCAACATTTCTAATTATCTTAATGATGATGAATATGAAATAAAAAATAATCAAAAATATTATAACTTCATGATATCTCTTTGTAACATTTTAAAAACATGTTTGACTTTTAACACAGTTGGTTTTGGTAGAAGAAATTCAGCGCTGACTTTCTTTTTTTATTTTTTTTGTGATTTTAAAATTTATTCACGCATCTTAATGAGCTGTTCAATCTCAGAGAGTCCCAGAATCAGATCTCAAACAGCACTAGTAACCAAAAAAACCTGTGATGTGGACTGCAGGCATCATGTTAATAACTTAGACCCCAGAGTGGGTGTTTAGCAAGCCTGGAAACCACCTGAGAGTGAGTGGGCACTCCCAGTGCAGGGTGATGCCACCTGCACCACCTCAGCCTGAACAGTGGGTGTCTGTTGCTGCCAAACCAGATCCAGAAATGTGGTAGCTCCTCTGAAGCTGAGTCTTCTCGGGAAGCCACCTCTGAGTGAATCAGAGCTGCTCACACAAGCACACACCAAAAACGCTAAGCAGTGATCTCTGGTACCAAAAATATATTGCTGTATCATAATAATCAAGCCTAACAATCCAGCCAAATGAAGCAGAAATTTATGAAAGAGGTGGGTTTATGTTTTAGGGGTTTTGGGGGGGAGAGGGAAGTTTCTGGCTTGTTTGGTTGCCTTGGTTTGCTTTGTTGTGTTGGGGAGTTTTACACCAGGAAATAAAAAATGGTTATTTACACTTCTCAGACTGTGGTAACTCACCAGCTGCCACAGGTAGAGTCTTGTCCCAAATTTAAAGGGCAGTCTGAGGAGTTTCCTCTTTTCCCATTGAAGTTCTATTTAAAGATGAAGTGGGGAAAGCTGATCAGACCAAAGACAGGAATTCTCCTTCTGCGTGAGCTGGGAGACACTGGTCCCCTGAGCTGCCCTATGCACTCAACATCACAGTGTCTTCTGAGACTACAGAGTCATTTCATCATTAAAACAGAGTAAAGGGGACAGAGAAGTCAGGACTTCTCCCCGTGTGTAAGCCTCTGTGCTATAAAGTTATGTACTTACCCTCTTCCTAAATCCTGGAAGGTTTATCTGAATCTTATATCTAACTTGCGGGTCCTCTCCATCATGAATGTTTTGCTGCTGTAATGCATATTAAGAAAAAATATCACTTATAAAATTTAACAGCTAAAATAGAACTTGTTACTCCAATGGATATTGCTCCTGCCCAGTGAAACAGCACATGGAACACACCCAGGCACTTTTCTAGAGAAATTATAATAATCATCATATCTGTACCAGTGAAAGTTTGCTACACAAACCTGTAGGTTTTAAAACCTGTCTTAGAGTCCGGAACACAGGCTCTAACTGTAGTCCTGATATTACTTGTAAGCAGGTTGATGGTTGGACTCAATCTCAGAGATCTTTTCCAACCTTAAAGATTCCGTGATTCTGTGATTCTATGATAACACCACAGTCCCCCTTGCAGGGGGAAATCTTGCATTACAAGTTAGATAGGCATTAGAAAATATTTCACCAGTAAGCACAGAAGTGCTGTCATCTAAGAACTCTTGTAAGGAAAAAAATTATAATTATTTAAAATAGAAGGAAAGAATGTAAAATTTGTTTATTCTGATCTTTGCCCATATTCAAACAGATTCATGGGGGGAAAAAAGGCAACTAAAATGTTGTTTTAATTCCATTTAGTTTCTTCAAAACATTCTATATATTGTAGGTACTTTGATCTGCTAAAGGGACCCACTTGCCAGAATCTCCATCACACACAAATGGTAGATGTGCAGTGTTACCATAGAAATGGGACAGCACCACAGAAAAAAGACAGATAATCCTGTGTGTATCCTGAATGAAGACACAATATCTATGCATGGGAAAGCAGCATGCTGGGATCACTTCCTAAAATGATGATGGAGTTGCCTCTAAAATTGCTGTTCATGATATCTGCAGGGTTTACAATGACTGACTCCAAGACAGAGTGCAAATAGGAAACAAAGAAAAACCTTCACTAAGACTCCCTGCAGAGGATACATATGGATCAAGTGGGGAAAAAGCAGTGTATGTATACTAAGCAAATTGGAAGAGTAGAAAAAGGAAAAAAGAGACTAATTTAAAGAATGAGAAACCGAAAAAATTATGAGTGAAGTGAAAGGGAACACAAGTGAGAACTGAAAGGAGAGTGGAGGGTGAAAAACTTGACAACAGAAATTATAGATAAAACAGACTCAAATGGGAAAGAAAAATGAGAAGCAGTGCAGGAAAGTGAACAGAAAGAGGAAAAGCAGAGATAAGAATAACAATGAGAAAACACCTAGGAGAAAATAATGGAAAAAGAGGTATTGAGAAGAAAAACACAGGAGGAAATGGCAAAATTTAAGAGGAATTGGAGCACCAGCTGACATTGAAGAAGCTACATATCCCATAATTTGAAGACATAAACTCCAGATATATATTACTTTTTAAATATTAATAACAAAGCAATATTGTGTCTCACAGTATCATTTTTTTTTAAAGTTCATTGATAATAATAACACAGTAAGCAGAGTTTACAAAATTTAATCACACCTTATTTCTGGAAAATGATCATTCATTTTTTGTGTAATATTTACCCCTGTCTCTCAGTTTTATTATGTTTCTTCATTAGGGAAAAAAAACAAACCAACAAACCACAAGCAAAATCTTGGCCTGAGGTTAAAACCCTAAACCCCTGATAGTAGGTACCTGGCCAGGTTTTCAGACTTTTGAGGGACTCTAATAGGAGTTGACAGCAGGGTTCTGCTTGCTTATTTACATGCCTAAATAAAGGACATGGCTCTCTGGTGATGTTTGTTTCCTTTTTGCTTCAGTTCAGGTCTAAACCTTACATGGACAGTTCTTAGTGAGGATAAAAGAGCACGTACCATTTTTACATACAAAACCAAATATGCTAGCTTAGCATCTTTGTTGCTATTTAAGTTTAACATCTTTATAACTTTTAAACAACGGTATTTATTCTTACACTTTAGAAAATGAAGTTGCCTATATTTTTGGAGGGAAAGAAAAGCTTAGAGTTATTTTAATATTTTTAGCTTGACAAGTCTCTCAGTTCTTTTGCCAGACTAGAGACTTTATCAGTCCTTTTCAGAACTTTTGTATCTTTCTAATGTGTTTTATGATGAAATAGTGTCATAAGAAGACTTTCTTAAAGAATTGAAGTAATCAAAAATCGGAGATAGCATAAATTTACAAATGCTTCAAAAACAATAACAAAACCAAAATCAGTAATCAATGTATTTGATTTTACTTAATCCAACCTATTTACCTAAAAAACTAGAGATGGATGAAATCAAATAGCCCTAGCTTCCCAAATTAAAAAAAATTTAATAAAAATCCACTTTTATTATTTCTACAAAAAGACATTTCTGCTCCTTTATAATGATGTATTCTTGTTTTGACACAACACAGTGTGAAAATTAAGTCCAGACAATGAAAAATTCAGGATTAAAGCATTGTGTACCTGAAGGCCTGACAAATGATAAATTAGGAAGGGAACCAATCTGTTAACTTTTCCCATGCTACACTCAGGGACAAATCTCTGAAGGCACTTCCACTGTTGTCAAAGTTTCATTAAGACACAGAATCTTTCCCAGGGTTCTCCAGGTGCCAGTTTGATGGATGTGCACTACACTATCTGTTTCTGGGCACTGAAGTGGGTTGCAATACCTACTCTACAGCTGTCAGGTGTTTGTTAACTTGAGCATTTAAACAACAAAGACCACGTAAATACAGGCTAAAAATGCAGAGTAAACAAAGGCATAAAGCTGTGCAAGAAAAACACCACCTGGAGAAGTCCATAAGTCTGGAGAATTAAGATTGCTGCAGGGAGAAATTAATTTTCTGTTCTCTTTCCACTGCACTTATAAGACTTTCAAAAACAGAGTTTCTGAAATGACTTTTTACAAGTTTTACAGAGTTTTCAGAAAATTGAATTCATTTGCAGCCCAGCCTTAATACTCAAAAGCATAAATTTACTATTGTCCTATTTTTATCTTGCTACAGTCTCATTATAAAACCAAAAATAAATATAATAAAAATGTTTTAAAACATTAGGCCTAACTGACAAGTCATTTTCCATAGGTATGAAAATAAATTGTCAGAAGGAAAATCAGCCTAAAAATACATAAATCTTTTTGTAATGTTAATTATCTTACTTGTAACATAGCCTCTGTCAAATTCCCAAAGAGAATATAGTGATAATGAAGGTTTGACCTTCTGCTTGTATAACCAAATATGCAATAGCAATATTCCTTTTCTCCCATACCTATCACTTTAATGTTTATAATTGAAAATACATTTGTTCATTTAAAGAATGTGGTTACATTATTAAAGTTTGAATTGAAAGCCTTATAGAAAGACAGTGCATCAGTAATGTAGTTGTCATTGCAATTCCTTGTGAATAGAATTCATTGCAGTGCATAAATTAATTTGTAACCATTGTAATCAACAGCATCCCAATGAAATCACAAATATATTGGGCAGAATTAACAACTCTGGAACACACAGCAGTTATGTTAGTAGCCTTGTTATGCAATTAACTTGTCAGTACAAAGAAATTATATGAATATCCGAAAAGCCCTTAGTAACCCGAAGTTTTAGTACTAGCGAGGTATATGAATAAGATTTACTCACAGTTTGCATTTGAACAATGGGTTACTTTGCAGAATGATGATAGCCTTTAAGATTTTAACCACCCACTGACTGTTTCAAAAATCTACTCACAGGACATACTTGTGATCCATGCTAAGAAAATACATTTGTTGGTTTCACATAACATGTTTAGTGTATTGATCTATTTAAATGAAAGTGGTTAAACTCTACAAACTTAAATGTAAACGTATGCATTCCAGCTTTTGAAAAAGCACAGGCACTTCTGCTGAAAGATGAAACACTGATTTCCAAAGTATTCATCTTAAATACTCTGCTGCAAGTTCAAATTCTCAAGAAAATGGGAAACAGGATGAAAGGGGACTTCTCCTGTATTAGGTGAGTCCACCAAACATTTGCTTCTGCAGTCCTGCAGCAGAACTAATATTGCAGCAGAACTATTGTTGCAAGCAGTTAAAATTCCCAGCACACATTTTTTTCTGGTCTCATTGCTCTGAGAATTTGGAACCTGCTTTTAATTTCCCTCTAAGTTCATATGTGCTGAGGTTATCCTTATTTGTCTTTTGACAAGTGTTATCTCTTAGCTGAAATTTCCCCCTGCTCCATGCTTGTCTTTTATACATTTAAACATTGCTTTTATTTTGCTAGATCCTTTCTTTGCCCCTATAAGCAAGGCTCCCACTTCCTCAATCATTCTAATACTCTTTCACTTAATCTTCCTGAACACAGGCAACAAGAATTACACAAGGTGCTGCAAGTGATATCTCTTCTGTCTCCCGCATAAAAGAGAAAAAAAGACTCTATTTATGCTGGAAATAGCTCACTCAGTACAACTTCCACAACCAGGGAAAACAACTTCCCCTTTGCTGCCAGTGGCTTTAATCCAGAGATAGGGATCTCTGAGGAAGGTCTCAAAATGCTGGGCAAAACAATGCCAGTCACTTCAGAAGGTCTGGGGGACAAGCCCCTGAATCCTGTGCCATTTTCTTCCTCTCTGATTTTTTTTCTGTCTTCTGAAACTGTAGAAAGAAACATTCATCTCATTCTTTCAAGTACAGGGTTGTTTTTTTTTTTTCTATCACCCAGTACTTTGCTGTTGGTGAAGCTTCCCTAGCTTGGAAAATGTCTCTATGCTGATTCTGTGCACTGTTCATTCTATACCTTTCACATCATGCTAATTCTGTGATTCTATGTGACTTCCTGTGTATTCTGCTCTCAAGAGATTCAAAATAAAATTAGTTTCCCAAAAGTTAGTTAAATATCATGCTTGTCTTATTTTCTTATTTCTTATTTATCTCTGATGCCACTCCACATCTTCCTACTTTACAAATTTGATGGGACATGAGCAAGTATTTTATTGTCTTCTAGTCTGGAGTAATTTTGGCAACATCTGTCCATCTTGCAGGCCTTCTGCTTTTACCTAAGGAAAGATGATGTTACACACAAGAGCTCTGTGTGTAACTGCACTGAAGAACTGTTACTTCTTCAAACATTTCTCCTGGATGAAGACTCTTCAGAATTCTGAGCTGAATGCAGTGCCCCCCGAAATTCATATGAGGTAATATCAAATGCTATAAGCAAAAGAAGCCATATTTTCCTCCATTTATATACATACACATATAGATCTGTAAATATATATACAAATATTCGGAATACTAGAACCTTCAATTTTCATTCAGAAGCTTTCAGATTTGCTCCTTCTTTACAGTGATGTCAGCTAAGGAAGATTTCTGTTTGGCATGCTGAAATTATTTTGTCTTGAGAGACAAAAAGGGCTACACTGTTAACTGCCTGTGAATTCATATTTGTATCACACTATTTTATTTAAAAGCAGGTGCTTTATAGCCCCTGGCTTTCAAAAATTCCTTCCTCCCAAGTATGCTGAGCACTGGCTGGAAATTGTGTTTGAGTTGACAGGTCTTTTCCTGGCACCAGAGAAAAGGGGACAGGGAATGACCTTATTCCTCCAGCCTCACTTGTCCCCTGCTTGCTGGAACAACTTTGAAATGAGAAACGGGCAGGGGAACTCTAGGATAGATAAAACTTTCCATTTCCTGAGCAAATACTCTAAACATTATGAAATCTGATAAAGACTACTTTGCATGTATAAAATGTGTGTTTATAAACACAACCACCACATTTTCTTGACAGTGGTCTCATTTTAAAGGGAAATGTGATAGATGGTTATAGCTGTGGATACCACATGAAGAAGGCTGGGATCAGTCTTGGCTCAGGTGCCCATGAGGGAGGGTACACTACACAATTTTTTTTTTTTACTTTTTTGTTTTATTTTTAATAGCTTATAGGTATGGCAGGGACGGGCCATACGAGTAAAATAACACCTTAGATCACAAATAGTGACCCTGGCCAAGGACTTATTCTCTCTCTAGGATCCTCTTTCCAGCTGTGAAGAGCAGATGTTACTCAAGGTGCCACCTGACTGTGGTGCCCAAGACCTGCAGAGAGACCGACCCACCATGAATCTGTCTGGGCTAAACTTCTGGGTTGCTTAATCCTCAACCTCAGCTACCTTTAAGGTAGATATTGCATCACTCAGCCAGTAGATTTCTGAATCTTTCAGTGCCTGGCACTGGGATGTGAGTGTTGGGGGATATTTTACCTTTAGCAAGTATTCACACACAAAAATGATCTATGCTTCATGAAATGTTCTCTTACTCATGAAAGAAAAAAGCTGCAGGGCAAAAAATGTTCCGCTTCTTTGAGAACTTACAAAGTGTGATTTTCTGCAGGTGATCATTTTTAGCAGAGCTGTAGCCACTGCACACACAGCAGAAAAATTTCCCTAGCCAAAGCTCAAGCTTTTTGCTGTGTGAATCAATCTTTCTTTTGTCTTCTTTATTCTTTACTGTAAATATCTATTTAAATGTGCTTTGTCCATATCTCTAGTATTCCCCAACATTATTATCTTTGGATAGCCTCATTAGATGGCAGGAAAAAGGATGCCATACACACCATCATAGTTTAAAAGAGGCTCACATTTCCTTTGCAATTTACCCTGAGAGAAGGGTGGATAATAGCAGTGATATGAAAATTATGGCTACCTATTTTTCCTAATGATTAGTCACCACAAAAAAATTGCTTATAGTCTGAGTCATAACTGGCCTTAAGTGTGAGCATAATGCTTCTGATTTGTAAAACATCTGATTTGTGTCATTTATCCATGCCTCTCCTACTGTTTATTTTCAAGCTTTTGTACATTTACCGTAAAATAATAAAATTAAATATCGTAAACCCTGCTTTGGAAGGCCATTCTCACAGCAGTCTGAATGAATGACCTGAATCACATGCAGCATTTTATAATTCAGTAAGAGATGAAAAACAATAAAACTGATAGGAAAGCTAGGCATTCTAGGAACATTTTGTTCTATTACAGTCCATCATGGTGGTATTTTGCACATTGATGTTACTCAGTTTTAAAGGAGTGACGTTTTTATCTAGGCAGTAAGGTTCAGTCAATTTGTGCCAGTAGATTTTTCTGCCTTCTTAAACAGGGACAAAAGCTAGAATTTAAGCTCTGACTCAAGTATGTCAAACCTAACGCGCTGCAGATTGAGTCTGCTGCAGGGAATTAGAAGATTTAAATTGTGATAAAATGGGAGCGATTTCACTGGTTATAAAGAAGAATAGTGACTTTCTGAAACAAAAATGAGAAGAAAGAGAGAGAGAAGAAATCACTCAGAGAATTGCTTTTTTTCTGACATTGTCACTGGAGTCTTGGAAAAAGGCTAGCAGTTCTAAGAGTAGTACATGGTGGTTTTGAGTTTCACAGACACTTCATGTTCTACAGTTCTATACATGGAAGCCAAAGAGAAAAAAAAATAAGTAAAACACTGCACTGTTGCATATATCCTAGGAAAACTATTTAGAAAACCATGGTAAGTTGCTCTGAAATTTTACCATTACTGATTTCATCAGAATAACAACAATTGTATTTTGGAGGATATTTTAGTAAGACATTAGTTAATAGCACTGGATTTGAAAGAGAGTGGAAACATGACATTCCCTACTTTTTCCTATAGGTGATCCCTTCACCAAGACTAATTCTCAGCATCTGTAAACTGCAGTCAGTTTGCTTAAAATATGTTACAAATGTTAACATGAGGAATTCTCAATATGAGAGTGAATAAGAAGTTTGTGCAATTGAAACACAAGATTATCTGTAGAATATTTTTTCTGCAAAATGAGAAAGTCATGAAATTAGTGACAGAAAGCTGAATGTTTAGTTTTTGTTTTGTTTTGCTATTAGGTTTTACCTCAATTATTATCTGAGACCAAACACTCCTTTAAACATGTATTTAATCAATTGCAGATTTAGCTTTGGACAATGTTATATTAAGCATTTACTGGAATAATGTATGTGTTTGGAAATAGAAGTAGAAAGCTAAGGTTTACTCTGGTTTTACACTATTGTAGTTGATGACTAATGCACACATTTAGCGTGCATAAAAATTAAGGGAAGAGGGGAATTTCTTTTACATATAAATGCATAAATAAATTTGTAAATACATAAATAAATAAGTAATAGAAATATAATAAAAACCACAAGTGTAAGAAATTTCTGATTGTAAGGCTTACACTTATTCCTGCAGGTCTCCCATTTCATTACTATGATAGAGTTTGGTTACAAATTATTGAATGTTTGAGGACAAATATAGGGTTCATAGTGAAAAAAGAAAAACTTCTGTGTCCTTTTATGTACATCTGTACGCACACAGATTCATAGAAATTTGTATATGAATAGAGACAAATATTGCTATGGCATTCAAGAGACTGTTAAAAGCAAAACTGGTTTAAATATTATGCCTAGGTTACCTTCTTAACATGCCCGACCCCACTGTCTGAGCCACGTAACCAGAGAAATTGTGTCAGCCATTCTCTGTACTGGAAAGCCAGTCCAAGTCTCACTGCTGTAACCCACCCAAACATGTTCCTGATGTATTCCATGTATTATACATTGTAAAACTATGTCATGTATCAGAACAAGACAGTAGATGTTGACACTAAAATGTCTGAAAATTCTATAAACCTGTTCATAAGTTAATTAGCAATAAGAAATAAAATAAAATAAACCAAAATAAAATAAAATAAACCAAAATAAAAATGCTAATAGTGGCATTCATAATCACTTAGAAAAACCAGATCTGGAATAGATTTCTTATAAGTATGTTTTGGAGAAGACAAAATCTGTTGATTGTATACTAGAAAAGCAAAATCTAAGAAATTGCAAGTAAATTCTTGTTTACAGAAAAAATACAATGACTTCTTGCAATTACCTAATGGATAATGTTAAAAAATGTTCTAAAACCCTCTAAAAATAGAGTATAAATGTTCAATAGATAAGAGAAGAAACCACCAAAAAAATGCTGGTATATGAACCGCAGGAAAGTAGGTGTCTGAAGCAGTTGATGATTTTCAAAAGAACAAAGAGAATGTGAGGGGTTGTTAATAAGTCTTTCAGGAGAGCTGGACTTGAGCCACATAGTGCTTGGTCTGCAAATACTATGTTTAAAAATCAATCCTTTGCTTCACAGGAAGCCAATGTACTTTTGTCAAAATTAGAGCAACATGAACATCTGTCTTGGAGCCAGTTAACCATCTCACTGCCTGTACTTTTCTGGTGTTCCCTTTCCTCCCATAAGAGCAGGAGAATAAAATTATACACATCTGCAGAAACCCAAAGGTTAATACATTTACAGCAGTGTGTCTGTGTGAACACACTTTAGGATCAGTGATAGAAAATTCAGACAGTCATCAGGGCAAGACAGAACTTGAGGATATAGGGTCTCAAATCAGAAACTGAAGCCTGTACAAAGTTAGAAGCAATAAAAAATGTTGAGGATAAGTGAGAAAAAAGCAACGTGGGATGCCAATTCGCATTTTCAAGGTTACCTTTCAAAATATTTTAAATATGTTTTTAGGAAGCACTAACTACAAGATGTTGATGCCAGCATTGAACTTTAAATTTCTACCTTCAGTTAGATTTTCTTCCAAAGACAGGTTTTGAGAGAAAACTTTTTGTTGTGTTTTATTTGTTGTTTTTTTTTCCTATTTATAGAATACTAATACTGTAGGAAAAAAAAAAAAGAAAAAGAAAAGCTCTTCCTAACAGGAATATTTTTTCTTTCAAAATATTTCTAAACAGAATCATTACTTTCCTAAAGATTAAATGCCCATTGCTATAATCATTGATCAGTGGATGGATCCATCTCTTCCTTGAACTCATGTGTGGGTGCAGGTGACTTGTACGGGGGAGCATGATCAGGTTCAGCTCTGCCTTCTGAATTCTGCTCTGGGGACCACCTGGCAAAAATCTTGAATTTGACTCATTCCCTCCAATGGCATTGCTACTTCCATCCCTGGGGCAGGATTTTGCCCAAGCTATTTACAGAACCATTTTGATGCCATGCAAAAAATCTCATTACCGTGTCACAAGAGGGAGAGAGGCATGGAAATGAAATATTCCTACAGCAAAGCCTGTCACACTTGAGACTGGAATAGACTGGAATACTGTTCCCTGTGTGAACCTCACTCTGTTAACAGGTCTCAAACCCTCCAGCAAGCTGCAGATTAAATATCTCAGCCTCAGTGGAGCAGACCCATCATGAATATTGTGTAACTGGGCATCCAAGCAGAAGAGATGAGATGCTTCATCTCAAAAGCACATCAAATTCTTTTGCAGCAGCACCTGGCACAAGCTAAAGTTTGCAACAGGCACTGCCACATCTACCAAAGGCATGTTTATTTACCGTTGCCCAAGCCTTTGTAAAGCACAAACACTTACACACCTGGAATTTCATTTGTTAGGGACCTTTCAATGCAGTGCTATGTGGTAGGTTTCATCTTGGGCTAGAAATAATAATATTTCAAGCTCTTAAGAGAAATTAGCCACACCTTAAGAATAAAATCCTTGCATGAGAGAAAAAAAAAAAAACTAGGAAAAAAAAGGTCACTAAGAAAGAAGAATTACAGCTACCAGCTGACTCAGCTGCCCCTTGAAACTAAGAATAGACAAATAAAAGAACTTTATGGGCTTGCAAGCTCAAGATTAATCTAATGATCATTTTCAATTTCATTTTCTGTTTGCTGCTATTAAGTAGCTGGGTTATTGTTCTTTTTCAAGAACGTGAAGAGAATAGTGAAACTGCATGTGGATTTTGGTATTTTGGGCAGCCCTTTCCTCTTACTGGAGGGACTGAATTGCAAAGAGTGCACTGAAAACCACCTAACTCCATTTCCCCCCATACACACTCGATGAGAAAACCTATACAGTACATTGATCACAGGTCTTTCTCACATGGAAATCACCTTCTGCTCTCTCTCCTATACAGCAAATCTTTCTAAGTAAAATAAGAAAGTCAATGAAACAAGGAAGGTGAAAATACAGACCCTTGCCTGCTTTAACATAATTATGTTTTCTTGTGGTAAGACACAGTACTTTCATTTCTTCCCTGGATAGTGGCTCATTAATCATTTTAGAGTACTCTTTCTAAGCTAAAATTCAGCCTTATAACACACCTTGTGGGAGAGTCCCAGGACACTAAATCTTGGTGCATTAAGGGTCAATAATAAATGATATTAATCCTCCACACATGAATAAAAGGCACTTTAATAAGTACTGAAAACAATAAACAAGACTGAAGGGAATGTGATTATGACAACTTGTCATGGAATATTAAATAATGTAGCATTGATATAATTAAGGATCAGAGATAGGGATACATCAAAATAACTTATGCTAATTATTTCATTTGAGAGTTAAGAAATATTGCATATGTATCTAGACCCATATTTGTGTCCTTATTTACATATTTATAGCATTTTAACTATACTAGCACAATGGCTATTTCCATTTTGCTCCTTACAGAGCCTCCCTGCAGCGCTAATCAAATCCTGACATCTGACTCTAACACTAAGAGTTTTAAAATAATTAAGCACTTTAACCTAATGAACTTGCATTTTAATCCACTGTATTTGTTTAGAGGTCCCAGGAGGCCAGTAATGAGATATGGAGTTTTACACACATTTATAGTGAATGTTCAGCTTAAGCCCAGGTCAGGAGCAAGACAGATCTGAAACTTCATCTTCAGTCATAACACAGCAAAGCGATGGCAGAGCACATTATATGAGATTAGATTTCTCTTGCTCTAATAAAATGCATTAGTTGTTTCAATACACTGCTTGCATAGAGCTCCCCAAACTAAAAACTCAATTGACTTAAACTGATGCTTGCAGCAGGCCAAATACTGAATGGAAATGAAGCCTATGCAAGAATCTTATGACTGGCTGTGCCAGAAAAGGGTAAGCACACAGGTGAAACGGGAAAGGGGAGCTTGCAACTGCCATTGCCGTGTCTTTGGACATCAGTCCCAACGCCAGTTTTATCCACCCTGCATTCCTTTACCCAGAATGATAATGCCAAGGGCTCAAGGCAGGCTTCTGGCATGCTCAGATCCATGTCAGCGGGCAGGTAAAGAGATCCACAGGGAAACACATTATCTGGCTGTTCACAGCAAGCCTCACCAAGGGAAGGGCACACAAGCTGGCTATGTTTCCTCAGCTTCATAAAAGTTTACCTCTCAAAGAGGCTAAAAAATTCCAGGAAAGAGATAGTTTTATAGATTTACCATCCATGCCTACTTTTTTTTTTTTTTTTTTACTTTTACCCTGTATCCCACCAAAAAATGTAGGAATTTATATGTTCTTATGTACCAGTGAAACAACCCAAGACTATCAAACAGGAAAGTAAGACACTATCTGCTTTCCAAACAATTACTTCTCTGTATATGATTCAGAGAGAGGAGTTAAACCTTAGTCTTATAGAAGTGTCTCCTAGCCAAGAGGATTTGTTTATTCCTGCAGAAACACGCTGGAGATTTCCTGCTTGGAGCTCTTCTCTTTTTTTTTTTTTGCAACAATAAAACACTTTTCATCATCATGGCTCTGCAGCCTCTTAACACAACAATGCATCAGACACTAAGATTGAAGACACTGGGGCTGCATGGTGGGATGAATCCTGCAGGACACACTGAGACATCCACATTGCTGAACACCCAACAGACTGACAGCAGGAGCATTTCCCTGGGCTACACAAGGCTGGTTTAAGTTTCTGTGCTCCTTCAGCATGTGCTTTGAGGTAGCTGGATTACCTCTGATGATATGGAAACAAAGACACCAAGTCATGAATGCACAGTGCAGCTTCTAAGCATTCAAAAGTAACAGGCTGTTTCCCTCTGCTAAGCATCATAGCAATATTCCTGTTACCTGTCCTGGTTTTCTAGTTTCTCCTTTTAGTTACATTCTCACCACACCCATGAAGAGTGGAAGATTTGGGAATTACTGTATTTGCCAGCCTAATCTGTCAAGAAATTTCCTGATTTTTCTTGACAGTTTTTAAAAAAACACTAACAAATGTTGTAGAGCCTGTAGAGAAGATAGTGATGCAAATGTGACACAGCAACACCAAATACCAAGTTGTCCCTCTAGTAGCACACTACATGGGCAAAGGTGGGATGCAGTGGGAAGTAGAAGAGAGTCTACCAACAGGTGACCAAGCAATAAAAACAGTAGAGAATACCCAAATCATCAGGGATAGGGCTCTGCTTCCCTTCAAATAAAATAGGTTGATGATACAATATGTTTTTCATTTCCTTCAATACATTTTCCTTTGATAATTTTGAAGGAAACGTTATCGCACTGGAAAGGGCTTCAATGAAATAACAGTCAAAAGAACCTTTTTCATTCTGTTTGATAGATAATAGCAAAAAAATAGTGAATTTAAGGCAGTTCATTGTGCTAGTATTAAGTTGCTTTAGAGTTCTGAGATGAGACTCATATTGTACTAGTATCAAGTTTTTTTAAAGTTTTGAGAAGAGACTCCTGGTATCTTCTGCTCTTCATTTTCCAATGTTCTTTGTTTTTCTGAAAGATTAATGCATACTTCATCACTTCCATATATTTGTCCTCAATACTTTATATGAGAACAGTTTGGTTTGTTTCTGTAAGTCTGCCTGGGTACAAGTCTGCTGTTAAACACTCACTTTAGGTTTGGAAAGCAAGGAGCAGAAAGATCCACAAAATCATTCACAAAATTAACTGCAACAGGAGCAAACCAGAAAGTTAAATATTTGCACATATAACTTGAAAAGCCAATGTTAACTGGTTTTTTTTATTGTTAATGCAATCGCTGAGGTTTTGGTAGAAGAATTGTAGCCTACTGAGATCACTATATAGAGTCAAAGGCCTCTGATAAGAGTACTTATGTGGATTATCCATTTATACTCAAATAGGTTATCTAGTAGAAATATAATCAGAGCCCTCCAGCCTGAGTTGCAGATTTAGCTCAGATGATTTTTTTTCCCCCACGCTTTTAAGTCCTTTTTTTTCTCATGTAATCTCAGCATTCTAGTTACCACCCACCATCACCATTGTCATGAGTTTTCAAGGCTAACCCAAGTCAGAAATTCAATGTGCAAGTGAAAAACTGATGCTAAGAATCACACACCATTAAGTTCACCCTTAAAGCATGCATTAATTTCAGAAAGAAATGAAATTACTATTTCTGTATTATATAATTATCTCATGTTTGCAATAAAAAAAATCAGGATAAATATGTTGTTTCTTCCTGATGTTTTTTAGTACAAACACAAGACGATTTCACGCTAAATATGAAAAATTGCATCCAAAACTTATAAAAACAAATATATATTCTAGGTGAAGCAGATGTGCTACTGGCATCTGGTATTTATGTATATATGTATGTGAACATGTATGATTGTTTTTGTTTAGGAGCTTTAAAATTGCAAAAATTGTAAGCTTGGAATTAATTTCCTTATGTCATCTCCAGTTGAAATAATTGAAATGCACAGATGAACATTGTTTTGCAACACTTCCTTCTTTGCAACAAATCTTTCTACTAATGAAACAATGCTATTGTATATTGAATTTTACATTAAACATTGAATTAAGACAAGTCAGTTGTATACATTATCAGAATAATTTCTGACATATTGTAGAGCAGGTAACATATTTAAAGTATAGATGAAACTGAACTCCTTGTAGATTAATGATGTGGCAAAAAATTATTCCTATTTGATAATGATCCCAGGAAGACATTACAGGTTGAGCTCCAGGTATTAGTCACAATTCAGGGGCAATGGAGCTCCAGAAAAGCCAAATGCAACACATCCTTGTGACATTCTGCACTGAAGACCTGATGAAATATTAATCACTCAGGCTCCACATGCAAAATGTAACAAAAAAGAAAGTCAGAATAAGAAAAAAATAGCACAGCAGGGGTGCTGTATATTAACATCAACAAGCCACTTTGAAAGGCTAAAGCAAAATGCAGCAACCCTAGCCCCACATGTTTGTAATTTTAAAACTCTTGTCACAGCTAAGTAATAGCATGGTCACAGCAGGAGACCCCAAAATTAAAGGTAAAAGCTCTCCTAAGGGGTGAAGAGAAGACGTAATAGTGCCAAAACCGCACTCAGCTTTTTTTTTTCCTTCTTGAAAGACAGAGAGAGCACAAAGCAGAAGAACTAGATTCATTACAAAGCTTCATTTGATACAATTATTACTTCCTCTGTGACTCCTGAAAGCCTTTGACTATCATCTGCTGCTGCAGTGACTGGCTGTGGTCTAGACATTTGGTCACTCATACCTATGTCGACTCTTACCAGAGCAGTGCTCTGCAAGTGTCACAGGTCTTCCCAGTTCAAGGGGTCTGTTGAATGAAATTCTTCCAGAATCTATGATGATCCTCACTAAATGAAAAAAAAATTTTAAAAAAAAAGAATGAAAGGAAACTAAAAAGGAATGGTTGTAGTTGTGAAAATGTTTGTGCACAAGAGAAATTTTGCAAGTCTTTACGTTTCCTAATGCTTCAAAAATTTTCTCTCATTACAAAAAAAAAAAAGAGAGATAAAAATACTAATTTGCACCTCGACTCTCTCTTCCAAATGTGCTTCTAACACAAAATACTTCAAGATCAGGCTAGCATCAATCTCACTTTGATTTCACTGATTGTGTAGTCCAGTGATTAAAATCCACATCTTGGATTTTATGGATCCTTGGATGTCAGGAAAAGCCTTCAAAATATCTTGAGAAGACACTCTTCATTTCACTAACTTCATTAAAATTTTATTAGATATTGCACAACTATTACATTAGCTAATAGGGTTATATCGCATTATAAATTATGTATTCAATTATATTATCTAGAATTTATATACATATATTTATATATAAAATTTTATATATTTTATATTGAATTTATATATTTAATTATACTTTTCTAGATAAAGGTGTCCCATGGCGGGTGGATAGGAACTAGATGATCTTTAAGGTCTCTTCCAGTATGGTAATTTTTTTCCCAAATACCAGCCTTGCTGACTCATCAATAGTAAGGATACAGTAAGTATTGCTCCATTGAGGCCATCAACACAGTTTAGTCCACAGGTCTGTTTCTCATGTTGTCTGAGTAGCCTGTTTGGATTAGATGCATGTCATTGTTCTCAAATTGTACTTAGATTCTAAACCAACTTATGTACTTAAAAGATTTCAGCCATTCAACGTTATCAGGATTTCCAGTAAGCAATATTACCCATTGTCTGTGAATCTGCCCTCTTAACAAAAGGCTACAGCAGATTTTTCTGGATGTGATCATCCACTGGTGAATTAGATGAGCCAGTGCGTTTTTTCCAGCTACAAAGCTACATGAGAATATTTGTACATTAATCCCTTGCTTAAATACTGATCTCAGCTACAGAAAACACCATCAAGTGAGAATTTTAAAACCACACATTGTCATACTGTGGTCACCAGTTCTTATCTTTGTGTCTTTACATAAAGAACCAATAAATAGAAGCAATTTCAGTTTAGGATTATTGCTGGTGCCCATTGTTGCTCGGAAGGTCTTTATTTATTGTGAAATTCCAGCTACAGTAGTCAAGCTGTCAGTGCTATAAACAGTGACACACAGACAGCTTTTCACACAAAACAGGGATTGTTAATTGACCTTGCGGATTTTAAAAACTGTTATCAGGTTGCAGATCAAACCTACTCACTTAAAACATATAAAGATTATCATTAATGTGAAGGAGGGAAAAAAGCAAACACAGATAGTGCCTCTGTTAAATTATGCATTGGTTTAAACAAAATCTGGAAGGAAAAAAAAAAGTAGAAAGAAACAAGACAATTAAATCATAGAGGTTGATATTTTTTTCTATTGTTTTACTTCATATTGGTTGCTAAAGTATAATGTAGGAAGGGTGAGAGAAAAGGGGCACTGTGGCTGGACAAGTAATAATTGAGGAGCATCTTGGGGTGTCCAGTTAAATTGCACACAACAGTGAAATTCCCCTTTTTCTCTGATGCAGCCTCAGTCGGTTCTGTAATAGCTGATTATGAAGCCTTGCTGCATCTCGTACTGGATTGATTTTTGTGCCAAATGCATGAATGAAATGGGAGCTTTCAAAAGAGTGAGAGAATATCAGTTAGGGATCAGCCAAAAAAATCATTACAATCCCCTTTTTCTCTAAATTGAAACTCTTCTACAAACAGCACACCAAAGGCTCCTGCCATCTGACCTCCACCCTGTCAATACCAAAAGAGAGGTTTTGCAGGCTTCTTGTAGCCCAGTAGATGTAATGTTTTATATTTCCTAATGAAAGGCCCCAGACTTTTTATTCACCTGACAACACAGGGCCACAGGACAAGCACGGGCTCATCCCAGAGCACCTAAGGCACAGTGCCAGGCTGCCATGGGATTTGCTGCTGGCAGGACAATGGTGACTTGCTGAAACCCCTGGTACCCTGTCCTGCTGAACTTTTGGGACCTGGAGGAGAAGAAGAAAAGCAGAAGAAAGAACAGTGGGTATTAGCAAATTTTTGTATAAAACTTTAAAATCTATTATCAAAGAGATTTTTCTGCATTAACTAGATAATTTGGCTGCAGGCATTAATATTATTGCTACTGGACTGAAAGTAACTGACTATATTGTCTTGATCAATCTCTTAAAATTTTAATTAGACTTACAATAAATTCTTACCTCCGCATATAAAGTGTTTTCTCTTTTGCCATAACAAGATTCTCAAATTAACATCCTTTCCCACCTTTCAGTTTTGTTTTCAGTAGGTCTATTTGCCATCACTTTTTTCATACGGCTCTGCACCTCCTTTTCCTTTTGCAAATGTCTGTCGTCTTTCCTGCTTAGAAGACTGAGAAAGCAATTCTCCTCAATCAGCTCATGCAAGACAACTGTACTGTTAGTGTTTATGAAATGAGGAGTGGCTGGAGATAACTTTTAAAAAAATTATAAAAGGAAGAATTATTATGAACTTTTATGATTACATGAATTTTTTTGAGTTCTTCGGGTTTGATTTTACATTTTTAAAGGTCAAATATTGGCCCATGCTGGAAATCCCATGTCATAAGGAAAAGCATAAAGGTTTAAGAGAAATTCACTGAAAGATTCGCTGTAATGAAGCCTATTTTATAAACAAAGAAAAATATCCTAAATGTATTAGTCCTGAAAACTAAAGTTTGCAGGAAAGAGCTTTTTCAACTTATTTGCAAAGCTTAGTATTGTCAGCAGCAAAAAAAATACAAAAAATAAATCCCACTACAAATAAAACATAAGTAACCCAGTTCTAGAATTGAACCAGAATTTGACTGATTAATTTACATTGATTAGGGTAAAAATTAGCAGGCAGAATCATAATCCACTTACAAATTTAATACAGTACAAGTCTAGGTGGTGAATGGGATTTTGTGATGCTTTATCTCTACAGATTATGCAGACTTCACCACAGTCTGAGTCCTCTGAAACAGAGCAGGTTCTGTAAAATTAAAGATTGACTGTTTTCCTTTGGCAAAGATTCTAGATTTTTTTCCCCCAAATGTGTCATAAAATTACAACAGCAACTTGCAAATTAAAAAAAAAAGTTTATAATTAAATATTACTCATACATTTCTCTTTTTCTTAAAATACACTAAATTAATCCGTCATGCTCCTCATATTAAAATTACATATGTACCTAAGAGCATCTGTAAAGAAATTATCCATTTTATAAAGAACTCCATGAAGAGAAAATAGTACATGGATTCTTATAGGTACTTTTTTATGCAGTGATTTACACCTATATTTAAGTGCAAGTTTCTTATGTGTCCTATACATATAATATTACCTTTAATAATGGTTATGAATCTGTGTAGTTGTTTACCAGTTTCATAACAATCATGTGTTCATATCATTGATTTTTAAGTACCAATTTTCTGATAAAGGCTGAATAATGAACACAACATCTAAAGATCTCTCAACTTAGAGGACGTGGAGACCTCTCGATTAGGAATATGGGAAATTTCACAAACAAGAGTTTTAGATTGACCAAGGGTATGCAGCTGGGCAATGGTGCAGTCAAGCAGTAAGACAAATAAGAGATATGTTACTATGAGATAACAAATGCCTCACAGGTACTGGTAGATTCAGAAGCCTGGAATAAACAAAAGTATCATTGCTACATTTAATAAATTCAGGTTTATGTTAAGAAAAACAGTAATATAGCACAGAACTTTTTACTCCAGGAAAACACTGTTTTCCATTAGAATAGTCCTGGAAATGTGACAAGTAATGTTTTTACTAACACCACCAAAATTCTAATCAAATGAAGAGTATGCAAAGGATTTTCTTCATTTTAATGTATAAGAGCTATCAAATCTTTGGTTTTGTGTAATAGTTATTTGTTAAATTTAAATACTCAGCCTGGAGTAGGCCACTGTGCTTAAGAGCAACCAAGACACCATTTTTTAGCCATGAATTGTCACAATGGGGAATCATGAGTAATATTTTTGAAGTCAACATGAGTTTGTTTTCATTTCATTTCTCCTTAAACCAAGAACGCAATATTTTCTCATTTTCTGTTACCATCTAAAATTGGACATTTCAGTAGAAGAAATACATTTTATTGCGTAAACTGACCAAAGGGATATTCCACACCACGTGGTGCCATGCTCAGCACATAAAGCTGAGAAATAGGAAGAAGGAAGGGGGAGATGTTCGGGGTGACGGCGTTTGTCTTCTCAAGTCCCCATTACACATGCTGGAGCCCGGCTCTCCTGGGGGTGGATGGACATCCACCTGCCCATGGGAAGCAGGGAATGAATTCCTTGTTTTGCTTTGCTTATGCATGGCTTTTGCTTTCCCTGTTAAACTGTCTTTAACACAGCCTATGAGTTTCTGTACTTTGACACTCCTGATTTTCTCCCCCAGTCCAATGTGGGGCAAGTGAGGGAGCAGTTGGGTGGTGCTTGGTTGCTGGCTGGGGTTGAATCACAACAGACAGGCTCCATGGTGGAGGGAGGGATGGCAAAACAATCTATCGGCCACATCAAGTTTGCATGAGTAGAAAACAGATTAATTTATCTCTTTGAACTCCTGTCNTCCATGGTGGAGGGAGGGATGGCAAAACAATCTATCGGCCACATCAAGTTTGCATGAGTTGGGTTTGGATTTTTTTGTTACCGAGTTCCTGCATCTGGAGTGCCAAAAAAGCTCTTCTTTTTTTTTTTTTTTTTTTTTTTTTTTTTTAGGTAATTTGCATTTTCTCCAGAATCAAAGCAGCTTCTGCCTCTCATGTCACAATACAAAAAGGCTGATCATCTGGAGACAATATACTTGTGAGACAGAATATATCGTTCACAAAGTGTTATTTTAATAATTCATTCCTGAGTTGTCAAAGGGAAGTCATGCTTTAGAAGTTCTTTTTTTGTGCACAGCTGTCAGTATAAAACAGGTAATGTTAGGTAGGAAGAAAAACAACCGCTGCATGGGCTCTCCTGAGTACTGAAATCAGGCCTTTTTCTGGTTTTGTTGTCTATATCGAGAATTTACCTGCAGTCCACCAAGAGAAGAATTGTAATGGGCTACCCATGGAGGAGGTGGAGTCACTATCCCTGGAAGTGTTCAAGAAATGACTGGAGGCAGCTCTAGTGTAGCCGATAAGATGGTGTTCGGTCAAAGGTTGGACTTGATGATCTTGGAGGCCTTTTTCAACTGTAATGGTTCTATGACTGTAAGTCAGAACCAAATGAACAACAGCACATTTAAAAACAGACTGGTGGGTTCCCAGTGTTAAATCACAGCTTGGACGCTGCAGCCACAGCCATGAATTGCTGGTCGGGTCTGCGCCATCAATGCCCAGTGAGGGCCATTACCTCTTTCTCATTCTGGACTTAATGCATCAGGGCAGCTTGGGGGTCCTCAGAACCTCTTGGCCCAACAGCAAGTCCTTAATAAAAGTGGAAAAAGGGCAGACACCAGCCCACATGGATGTTGGGCCAACGGGTGCTGCTGGCACCGGAGTCTGGAGCCACCCCAGAAAGCTTCTGGTTAGAAGCATCAATGAGACATTACGACCCACAGCCTTCCTCATGACTGCTGCTGCTGATGTACTGTAAGTGCTATAAAACTTGCTCCTCTCAGGGCAGCAAAGGAGGAATGCAAGAAAACAAAACAGACTTTTGATGTTTTTTTCCTGGGTAGGCAGACATTGTTGACCATATTTGTGACATATTTAGCAGAAGGCAAAAGGAGCAAAACACAAGCTGAAACAGCTGTAGCTTTTATTGCATCAACTCAGTCCTGCTGCATGTGGTAAATAAGGAATTTTATAAGAAAGGCTAATAAGCAGAAGGACTGGTGACATAAAATAGAACAGTTAACTGGCACAGCTTCCTCTCTTGAGTCATGGTTGTACTTCAATAATAAAAAGAAACCGAAAAATAAAATAAGAATTGTAGTCTAGACCATGTGAGATTACATTCTAAAACATTTATAGAGAAATGTTTAATTTTTAAACATATAGGTCCTAGGTTACTGAGAAAAAATGGCAACATATAACATTAGCAGATAAGGTATAAAAATGGCTGTTTCAATGAATGGCTCTCTAGAAAATACTGTAGAGTAGTGACTAAGAAGTAGTTTTCCACACCAGTACTTTACAGTTCATTGGAGAGCTTTATTATCAGTTATAAAAAAAAAAAAAAGATAAAAAAATTTAATTTTTTTTATGTTATGATACATTCACATAAACTTAGCATTCACATTTTTATTTCCTATAAAATCATGTATTTTCTTATGAATATCTTAGATTCCTGGGACCAGTGAAATGGCAATCAGAAATAAAAATATTACAGATGCAAGGAAATTAATCTAAGTGGCACTGTATGTGGGGAAAAAAACCCAATAAATCAAAATTGTGACATCAGTTAAATTAGTCAATGCAAAAATAGAGAAACAAACAGTAAACAAAAAATTAATCTGGGACATGGGCTAAAGCACACTGAAGTCTATAGAAAGACTTCCTTTGACAATGGTCATTTTATTCAAGCACCTAATAGGGAGAATAGTGGGAATCTTATTCTGGATATATCGTTCAAAACTATTTCACTAAATTGAGTTTGAGTAAAATCACTAGGCATTATTCAAAAGAAAACACTGTTTGATTTAAGAGAGACAAAACTTTTCTGAAACTCACTAATACTTGAACTATTAAAAACATATATACTGAAAGGTATTTAATAGTAAAGAGACATTAAGCTGCCTGACCTCTTATAGAAAACAGATTGTTTCCAATATTTACAAGTACGGCCTATTTCATGGAATTTTGCCAGCATTGAGAGGAAAAATTTCAGCTTGGACCAAGTAGAGTCATTTAAGCAACTTACTTTTACTGGTTTTATATATTTGTTCCTGATTTACTACAAAGCCTTATGTACACAGCTGGAAGGGATTTTTTTGCCTATTTAAGGAATTGTAAACTACAAAAATGCAGCTTAAAGTTTTAAGGTACATACAGGTTAAATCTGAAACTGGTCTGTTATTTTAAAAATCTGTATTAGTCAGAGAAAAAGTTTGACTTATTTGCAAGTCACTGAGGATTGATGAATTTTCATGCTGAATGGGGGAAGCAAAGGCAAGTATGAACATTCATCAGAAGACAAAATCTTCATTCAAGACCAAGGATCCAAGACCTGGGATTCCTCAGTGAATGCTAACTTGGCCTGTAATTGAAGTAGAAAAGTTGTCCTATTTAGTCGTAACAAAATACTGAAGTGAAAAAAAACTGTTGTCAATTTTTACTGTTTGGAAATTTAATTTACACACCTAAAAGATTCCTATTCTAAATTCACAGTTCCAATTTAGATCTAAAGGTTTCTCATCAGTAACACCAAACATAAGCTCCTAAAGAGCCTGCAAGCTGGGAATATGTGCTTTGAAAGTCAATGTGTTGCATCCAGGTCTTTCAGGATAGTGTGATACAAGACTTCAGCTCCAAGGTAGATATAATACTTCAAAGAGTGAGATCAGATTTATATCCAGCACCTAGGGGCTCCCATCTTAGGCAGAAATCAATTGTCCTAAAACAAATGTCCTTATGTCATGTAAAAATTAAATAAAGACACAAATAAGTGCATCTATTTTGTGTATCTATGAAAGTACTATAAAATAAATGGTTCTTTTTTCCACTGAAACATGGGAATGAACTCAGCAGTGTGGAATTATTTCCTCCTCTTAATACCAATTCACAAGGTAACAATTTCCTTCTGTACAACCAACATCAACTTCTACAGGGACTACAGCATACACAGCAAGGACAGAGTCCTCCCCTGGTTCAATTTTCTACCATGGCAATGAGACTGTGTTGGCTGGAATCACTAAACTGACAATGACTCTCTGATCATAAAGTGTCATAAAATAAAAGAAACCATAGTTTTTTTGATCTAGGATACCTATTCCAGCCTTAAAATTTTGATAGGTTGAGTATTGGTGTACATAGTCTTAGTGCTGTTTTTAAAAAATGCAAAAAAACTTTTAAAAAAATATATAGACTTCAGTCTTCAAATTCATCATAACAATTCTTAATTAACAATAATAGGATATTTAAAAATAGGCTTTCCAAGTTATGTATTATACCTTTGAGAAAAACCTTTTGTTGTGGCAGCTCAGCCTCACAAGGATGCTCACTCGCTTCCCCCCAGTGGGATGGGGGAGAGAATTAGGTGTGTAATAGTGAGAAAACTCATGGGTTGATATAAAGTCAGTTTAACAGGTAAAGCAAAAGCTGCACACGTAAGTGAAACAAAACGAAGGATTCATTCCCTGCTTCCCACCAGCAAGCAGGGGTTCAGGTATTCCCAGGAAAGCGGGGCTCCATCACACGTAATGGTGACATGGAAAGAGAAATGCCATCACTCCCGGGCCCTTCTTCTTTCTCCTTCACCAGCTTTTATTGCTCAGTGTGACTCTATATGGAATGGAATATCCCTTGGATCAGTTGGAGTCACCTGTGCTGGCTGTGTCCTCTCCCAACTCTTGGTGCCTCCCCAGCCCACCCACCAGCCGGGCAGTACAAGAGCAGAGCAGGCCTTGACTCTGTGCAAACGCTGCTCAGCAGTAAATAAAACACCCCTGTGTTATCAACACTGCTTTCAGCACAAATCTGAAACACAGCCCCATACCAGCCACTGGGAAGAAAATTAACTCTATGCCAGCCAAAACCAGCACGACTTAAAACAAAAAATAAATCACGCTTCTAACATGTACCTTCTTAATTGTAATGAAATTTATTTTCCCCTATAATAACAACAACAGCAACAAGAAGAAGTTATAGAAAAACAGATGAGGAAATTAAATCCAAACGTTATGTTAAATATGATTAACGTTGTGACATAAACTGACAAAAGCCAGGAAATTGAAAGCTGAGGCTGACACTCTATCTATTACGCTCTCTGTTTTTCCATGGCAGTGACTTAAAGCCAGAGTTACAGCCTTAACTTTAAATTTCCTGTCTTTTGTCAGTCTGTGTCACAACCTTCATCTTACTTAAACATAGGGTTTGTGCATTTAATTGTATATTGCCCTTTTATTGAAATGAGAATCAGCAGTAAAATCAGAACCTTTTGAAAATAGTTTTGAAAAAAGCCCTGTATGAGTTTGAAGTTGTCCAAGTCTTGCATTTGACCTTTGCTACTTATTTTCTTCAAATAAAAGTTAGAAGTAAATCTTAATTTCCTACTAAATTGTAAAAACAAACATTTTCTCTTTTCTAACAAAGATATTTCATTTATAAACCACATGTGATCAAAATAAATCTCTAGGAGAAAATAGAAAAATCTATTTCCATTGGAGAAACTATTTTTCTTTATCATGATTGTTATTTATTGCATCTGTAGATCCATCTCACACTAATAATTATATTTTCTGGTGTATGGCAAAAAGTTTATAGTAACTGTTTCTATGGAGTTAAACATATGACTGTAAATGCTCTGCATGGGTCTCAGATTCCTTGTATAAATAAGATAGTAACTTTCAAACAAAAATTATTACTGCTGCATCATTCGAAGACTGCAGAAGTAGGTGATATGTTCTTCTAAATAACATCAGCAGTTTCAAAGCACTAAAAAAACCCTCAAGAATGTTTGTATATATTCTATTTCCTTCAGAGAAATGAAAAAGCAAAACCAAATTAATTCCTAACATATATCTTGCTGCTTGTAACTTTCTATTTTATTCCTGAGGCTTACAGTTTTCCCACCTCTTTGTAGATATTAGGCTAACACACAGAGATGATAATTTAAAAGATAAAGAATATAACTTTGTCGAGCTACACTACAGACTACATTTACAATTGTTTGGTGAAGGTATATATATATTTCCTAATAAAAACTCCTAAAGATTTTAAGTATACTGAGGCAACCTAACCCTTATTTACTGGTAAAATATTTCACTGTTTTAAAAGTAGTAAAAAGCAACAAAGTAATAATAATGTCTGTGTAAGAGAAGAAAATCAGTCGAAGGAATCTCATTAGTTTTAATTCAGGCAGTGAATAGACAGGAAAGAGCATATTAGAAATCTCTTTCTGCAAGACAGTGACATCTTATATGAAGAAGCTAGATTATTTCATATATGATTAAAGGGACACATTTATTCAGTGGATTCACTGGAATTACACCAAGAATCTTCCTTTGGGAATAATTTTACCTGATGATGCAGATCATTCTCTGGTATAAATCCCCCAGCTACTTTGACTTGATTTAATGAAGCTCCTTTATTCTATGGAGCAAAATTTTTGTTCCTCAAGAACTGCCAAGAAAAGTAAATTAATCTTAATTGCAGCACTTGATAAATACATATTTTCTCTAAATTTATTTATATAGCCAATCCTTTTTAAATAAACATTTTCTGAAGGCCTAAAGAATATTATACATATTTTAAGTAGTATCCTACCACATACAATATAGTGTAATAAATTAATATATTTCCTGAGGAAAAAATCTCTTTGACCTTAATGAAAATTCATCCTCATCATATCTCTGCACAGTCCAAAGGACTCACCCACACAAGGTGTGTCTAATAAACAGGCAAGTCTAAAAAGATGGTCCCAGAGTATACCTAGAGTCAAAGATGAGTCTCTCTGTAAATCACCCCATTACCCAGATGAACATACATGTCATTTGGCCTGGGCTTGACTCCTGGCTGCTGAATTCCAGGGCAGTTTACACTCTCTGAAGGGGATCATGCACAGAGCAAATAAATTAAAAACAATTAGATGCACTGTCTCTAAGCTCATTTGTGTCCACAGTATAAACTCTGTAGCATGACACACCCATGGCTGTGGGGGAAGGATTCTACTGGCTAATGGAAACACCATAATCTGAGCTTGCCCCTCAGGCTGTCTGTAGCATCAAAGGAAAAATAAAAACATTAGCAGTTCTCCTCATGCACAGTAATCACCAAAAACAGGTTACCTGGCTTACTAAAGGTGGCAGCTCATCTCTCTTCTCTTAAAGGCAGGTCAAGGTGCCAATCTTAGATGTAGATGACAAAAATCCCACCAAAAATTACCACCTTAGGTAACTGAATTCTTTTTGTCCCCCAAACATAAGTAATTAAAAATCAAATGTGCAGAATTTTTAACTGTTCATCTCATCTTGGTTTTATCTTCCAAAGTCCTATAGAATAGAATAGAGTCATAGGTTGGAAAAGACCTCTAAGGTCATCAAGTCCAACCCTTGATCCAACACCTCCTTGGTTCCCAGACCATGGCACTGGTGCCACATCCAGTTTCATCTTAAAAACCTCCAGGGACGGTGAATCCACCACCTCCCTGGGCAGCCCATTCCAATGCCTGATCACTCTCTCTGTAAAGAATTTCTTCCTGATATCCAACCTAAACCTCCCCTGGTACAGTTTAAGACCATGCCCTTTTGTCTTGCTGATCGTTGCCTGGGAGAAAAGACCAACCCCCACCTGGCTACAACCTCCTGTCAGGGAGTTGTAGAGAGTGATGAGGTCTCCCCTGAGCCTCCTCTTCTCCAGGCTGAACAACCCCAGCTCCCTCAGCCTCTCCTCATAGCACTTGTGCTCCAGTCCCTTCCCCAGCCTCGTTGCTCTTCTCTGGACCTGCTCCAGCAGCTCAATATCCTTCCTGAATTGAGGGGCCCAGAACTGGACACAGCATTCCAGGTGTGGCCTCACCAGCACTGAGGGCAGGGGAAGAATCATTTCCCTGCTCCTGCTGGCCACACTGTTCCTGATCCAGGCCAGGATTCATTGGCCTTCTTGGCCACCTGGGCACACTCTGGATCATGTTCAGCTTCCTGTCAATCCAAACTCCCAGGTCCCTTCCTGCCTGGCTGCTCTCCAGCCACTCTGTCCCCAGCCTGTAGCGCTGCAGGGGGTTGTTGTGGCCAAAGTGCAGGACCCGGCACTTGGCCTGGTTGAACCTCATCTCGCTGGAATCAGCCCAACTCTCCAGCCTGTCCAGGTCCCTCTGCAGAGCCCTCCTGCCTTCCAGCAGATCAACACGCCCTCAACTTGGTGTCATCTGTAGATTTGCTAATGGTACACTCAATCCCCACATCTAGATCATCAATAAAGACATTAAACAGAACTGGGCCCAGCACTGATCCCTGGGGGACACCACTGGTGACCAGATCCCAACTGGATTCAGCACCGTTCACCACCACTCTCTGGGCCCGGCCCTCCAGCCAGTTCTTTGGTACATACAACTCTTCATCTGCTGCTCCATGGCATTTGAAGTAATATCATTGTAGAAACAGATAGGGGTACAGATGAAGCAAATGGCTCATTTCAGGCAGAAACCACATTGTATGTGAACATGCTTTCTCCAGTCTGAAATGGAATTACCTTTGATTTTACATTAAGGACACAACTGATTTATATGTAAAACCTATGCTTCTTCTCCCTGAGGGCTGCTGTTGGATAACTTGCTCTTTCACAATTTTTGCAAATCTTGCATGTGCAGTAAAGATTTTTTGGCAATAGTTTAGAGGCTTTCTCCCCCACAACTTCTTATGAACTCCATCTGGCCAGAACGAAAGAATCTAAGTTGAACAGTACATCAAATCCCCAAGTGATATACTCCTTAATCCATTGTTTCTCATAATGCTTCAAAGAATTATGTCTGAGTAAGGAAATTGAGGGCTTAGTAATATATTGGTAATTAACACAGCAGATGTTGTAGAAGTCTAGGCTGCAACAGCATTTCTCTCTGAAAAGAAAATAAGTGTATTAAACAACAATAGAGACATTTTAGTGGCACTATTTTAGGGATTTTTAAAACAGTTTAGTCTTATAAATGACTTATGTCTGAAATGAAAATATCCATCAGTCCTCACAATCTGCTGTTTGCTTTTTTTTTGCTTTTTTTTCTTTTTTTTTTTCTTTTCTTATTTCATTTAAGTTCAAAATGAATCCATATTTACCGTGATTTATTGGGTAACACTGTAAGAAATGCAAGACAGTAACCTCAGGCAAACCATATGTAGCGAACAGGTTCCAGAGATACTTTATTGCTTTCTACCAGTGGTAGGTTAGCACTGGCAGCCTTCCTTCTGAATAGGTTACAACTGCTATCAGATACATCTGTTCAGCGTTTTACTGCAAAGAGAATGTAATGCCAAAACAATGCTAAACCTCGATTGCCCATTTCCTGAGATTACTGCTCTCAAAAAGTTCGCATAAAGTTTTGGTCTCGGTAATTTTAACATCTGACAATATTTTAATTTCATACATTATCCATAAACTTCTGCAGAAAATATAACTGTAATTAGGATAATCACTGTCATCTGCCGGCAGAGAAAAGAGATTCCAGAAATTATTTATGCTGGTTTATTTGGGGGCTTTTGCTGTTGCTTTTTTTATTTTAATGTGGAAATCTTACTTTGCTATGCTCACCTTGCCTCTTAGATTTTTCTTGACAATTTTTTTATCCTTTTCTAATGGAGAAATCATTTTGATTTTATACTGTAAAGGTTAGCTATTTTCAATAACATTTTGACAGGCATTTCATTTTGCAACAGACAATTTTAATAGAGACCTCCTACTCTGTTTCCACAACACAAGCCTGTATGGCCTTATAGCATACACTCAAGACAGTCCTCAGGTGCTGAGACAACCAAAAGAAAAATCACCATACAGACAATCATCACATTAAAGTCAATCTCACTGAATTTGTTGTCCTCAGTGTCAATGTTGTCCCATCTCTGTAGATGATCATGACAAGAAGAGACTACTCTGAGGTGTGATGGGGGTGATGCCCTGCACAAGGCAAATCATTCAATCCTATTTAAGCACAAGGCTTCTCCAGCCTCCATGGTTTACTTACAGGTGACTAGTCTGAGTGTTATTATTGAGCTATCCTTAGGCAGTCCATTGTTCTGCCCAAAATCATAAAATCATAGAGTGGCCTGGGTTGGAATTAAAAGATCATGTGGAACCCTCAAGTCCTACTCCACAGAGTGCTCTCAATGAGTTCTTCCCCCATTCTGTACTGATGTTGCACCGGGACTTGTTGAACTTCATGATGTTTTCATGGGGTCACTTCTCAAGCTTGTCCAAGTCCCTGTGGATGGCATCCCATCCTTCAGGTGTGGCAACTGCACCACTTTGTGTCTTCTGCAAAACTTGCTGATACCACTATGTGATTGATAAAGACATTAGGGAGCCCCAGTGCCAGGACAGAGCCCTGAGGGACACCACTTGTCACCAGCCTCAGTCTCAGCCTGGACAAAGAGACATTGTCCATACTCTCTGGCTGTATCCACCCATCCAGTGTGCAAAATGCTTGAAAAATGAGCAAAAAATAGATGAAGAATGATCAGAGCAACAATCTTACTTTTATATTCCTGTCTTAATCCTATGACCAAACAGAAGTGAACTGGTGACTGACATAGGTGAAAAACTACCTGTAGGTAAGGTTGAGTCATTTTTCAAAGCACAGTGCACTAGTTTTAGCAGTGTTTTCAATGATACATTTAACATTGGAGAACAACTAACTCCACTCATTTTTTATAAAGATGAAGAAGACTTTTATGTTTTTGTCTCCATCAGATATTGAACATGGTACTTACATTTTTATTTTGTTATTCCTCTGTACCACATTTTCCTGGAAGGGTGGGAAACAAACACAAAATTTATATATTATTATAGGTATTTTTTACTACTGCCACTTTTAATAGTCAAGACTGTGAGGTTTGATGATGGCATTTTTATGGGTTTCCAGAGATACAAGAAGGATCATAGCTATTGTTCTTGTAAATGCAACATCTTTTATTTCTATGAAAATTTCCAGCTCACTCTGTTGTATAGGAAATATTTTTTTGTGATCCAAAAATTCAACAGTTCCATAATATCTCCAATTAAGCATAAATTCTTCTCAAAAATATTCTACTAGTCCAGATGTGTGTGATGATGTATGTCTGCTAAAAAAGCTAATAGATTTTCCATAGTGTTTAGGAACAAAGCCTATAGCCTACAACCCTTCAGACTCTGAAAAGCCAGGGGAATAACAATTTTACTTATATCCTGAAATGGAAAAAGGAATTGAACAAAACTTTCTCTTTTCCTGTTTCATCTGTGTAATGTACACAGGAAGCCAAATCAGTTTAGTCTGAATTCTATGCTAAATGTATAAATTGCCCTCTTTCCTCTTCTTAATGCATAAAATTTCTCCAGAGTTTATCCAGAACTCATGTATGAAGAAGACTCATTTTTTAAATACATTGAGTTTTGTTCTCTTCAGATATAATAGCACTTTTGAGCTAAACAATTTTCAGGTTTTAATTTCCATAAGCCCCTTGAGAAGCAAAATAGAAAAATGCTACATGGTGTATTTAGTGTGATGTTTCAGTAGTAGCAGTCAGACAACTAAGCAAAGGACAGTGGTCCAGAAAGTTACTAAGATCCTGGTGACAGAAGCTCCAATCAGTATGTATTAACCCAGTCTGATAAAATAGCTGAGATGAACATTTACTTTAAGTCAATCTCTGTTACGTGTTTAAAATACATTTTGCCTGACAACTAGAATTAAAACTGATTCAATTGTCACAGCACTCAACAGTACCACTGCAGCTGACCTGTGTGAAATGAGGGGTTAGGGCACATTTCTTAGAGCAGATTTCTACTGAATTACTATGCATTGACAGACACCTGAGCAAACTCTGAGAATTACTTGCATTTCTTTATCACCATGACTATATTTCACCTCTGATTCCGCCACCCAACACAATCAAAACTGTAACTATCTTTTTTTCATCAAATAGATAAATATCAGTCTCTGAATCAAAGAATTCAATAGCCATTTTATCATTGCCCCTGAAATGCCCAAGTTCAGCCTAATTCTTTTGCAGTTGAAGAAGCATCCAGGAAGGAATTTTTTGCTCTCCTGTGAGAAAATATCCATAAATTCTCCAAAACTATAATTACTGGCAAAATCATACAAAGCAATTAGCACCTTCAGCTTCTTTCTAAATCAGTGCAACTCAAAGCTGATATTGAGGGGAGCACACTAAGCAGGCGCTCAAACCATAAATAAATAAGTTGTGCTTAAGTATATACTTTCAAGGTTGTTCTGACTGTTTGATTTCTGCACATCTTGGCCTCAGAATTTAGTTGGGTCAGGACCTGCAAAAATTTCACAGTCACTTTTGTACTACTCAACATGGCTCTTAATTGATGGCGCTCACCTATATTCTAGTCCAAAGCAGCTCACACTCATAAAACTGGGATGAAAACCAGACCGTGCTCCACTCTGAGTTAACATAATTGTTCATAAGTGAAAGGACAGTGACACTGTCCTGCAGCCACACATCGGATGGTAGCAGTAAAACATGATTCTGAGTCACAGAAGCCCAAAACAAGCAGTAGCCTAAAAGAAACCAAGACAAAAAGCTTCACAATGCAACAAAAGATGGTACCAGAGTGGCTGAAATTACAGTAGTAACTCCTATGTTACTGCATATTGATTCATTTTGAAAAAAATACATGTGTGATCTACTCTGGTTGCAAAATCTGAACAATGTACCTCTTTTGTTTGTGGGATATTTAGAAGAGGTTAAATCTTTTGCATCATGAACCGAAAAGCTTTCTCCAGCAGCAAATGACTGTTTGGCAATAGCACACTGTAAATTTTAGGTTTTAATGCCAGAATTGTTGAAAGTTCATTTTGTATGTTGAGGAAGGAAGTAATAAATTCTATATATGATCAGGCACAGACCTAGTGTGATTTATTACGTATATTTATGATTTTCTTGTTTTCATAAACAGTGATTATCTTAATGTTAAGCAGAACACTTTATGAGTGAAAGACATCAACAGAAGCGAGTCTAGTCTAATCTCAGCCACTGGACAAGCTGTTAATAGATATTCAAATCTCAGTGCAGCTACATTTACTTTCCCCTGCTAAGTATAAACCTGTTTGGCATTCACTGCAGCTGGTGTTACTAGAATGATGCTAATGATAGTTTATCTGCTTCCCATTCCTTCATAACTCAATTCCTATATTTAAATCAGCCATGCCAAAAAGAAAATTACACAATATATCCCTGATCTAAAGTTAATCTTCAGTTCTGACATCATCCACCTGAACATGGAAAAATATTCCACCTTTTGGCAGATGCAATTGCTGTCGTAAACACTCATATAGATGCCTTCGTTATTTCTTCAGTCATTGACTTTTATCCCGCAACAAAAAATTCTCCTGTTTGTGCAAATAAGAGGTTGATTTTGTTGCTCTTTATTAGTAAAACTCACTTGTTGCCTTACACAGTATATAACTTGCAGTAATTTGATTTTCATTAGCAATTTCAACAACTCTGAACCTTCTCATTACCTCTGGGACTACTAGGTATTTGTTGAAACTTGCCCCTTTGTTGCTTCCAGCTCAGTTTCCATACTTCCAACATTCTCTCTGTTCTAAAAAACCTGAAGGTTCTCACCAGCCTTAGTTCCCTGTCACTAACAGGGATCTTCCTGCAACAGAATCCCTCTCCAGCATCTCAACCAGCTCTACATCATGAAACGATAAACTAATCAGTCCAGGACATCACTTGAACCATCCAAGTACACAGAAGTGCACGATGGAGGACTGGGCTTTGTAACTGGAAACTTCCTCCACTTCAAATCGTGCTAAACTTGGCACAGAAACTTAAATCTTCCACAGAACACCACTGCTTGAATCATTAGGCCAATATCCAAATGAATAAAGCAACAACAACAACAACAAAAGATTAATGTTCTCAATTAAAATAAATTTATGGGTTTACAGTATCCTAATAAGTTTGTCCTTCTGAAAAGTTCCAGCAAGGTTTTTGGACACCCACTCTGTTCCTGGGATCCAAGGTAATATGGTGAGCTGTAGAGGTGTTTCAGCTTTCTCAGAGCCAGCTGACTATGGTTGTTACAATGTGAAATATTTCTTGTATTGTTTTGTGCTGTGCAGTCCAGGAAGAATGTTGGACCCACAAAATTGTCATTAATCCTCTTCTCTATGAAATCCATCCAGATCTACCTGTTAGTCCCACATCTCCAGTGCAAGCATAAATACTGAGAGATGAGTGAATCACTAGCACTGAACCACTGATATGACTTCGATCTTAATCATGATAATTTTAATTTATAAGAAAAATACAACAAATCTGTTATTAAAACTCTAAAGATATCTCTCTACAACATAAAACCTACAAATTTGCCCTATCATGTAGCTAAAATTAGTATTATTTTTGCCTGTAACATTCCTAAAATTAAAAAAAATCCACAAAGGTTATGCACTTCACAATTGTCATTTTTATGTAATCTTTGTGCATTCTGTTTCAGTTGCAATGTTGATTATATTCCAAACACACAAGAAAGCTACAGATCTACAGTGCACAATTTATTTACAAAAGACAAGTATACAGAAATATGTATTTATAGCATAGCAGTTTGGCTTTTTTTTTTTTCATTCAACTTGATGAAATTAATAGTATTTTGCAATGCAGTGAATAAAAATCATTAGTTCACCATGATGATTGATTACTGTGAAAAAATGGAAACAAATATACATTTGCATCTCTAACAGTAAATTTTCATTATAATTTTGAAAGGCTATATTATGCAGTAACATTAAAACAGTTTGTAGTAAATAATTTCCTACTCTTCCCATCAAATTAAAGTTGGGTGAAGCCAAATACTTTCTTGTCTTACACTTATTGACATACTGGGTCACAAGGAGATACTAATTTTTTTCTGTTTATACTGCCATGTATATTCATTATTTATCCACATTATGTGTGGATAAATTCCTATTGCCAAAGGAATTTGCCTTCAACTGTAAAACTTGTGTTAAAAAAGAGAATTAGATGTGGATAGTAACCCATAAAGAGAAAAGGAAATGAAAATTCACGTGTTGGTTAGGTAGCTCTGCTCAAGTAAACTTGAGCAAGACATTTTTTCTAATACTAATTCCTATCAGGTTTTGTTTTTCTCTCAAATATCCACCTCTCTTCTCAACCATAGTATAGTACCTCGTGTTTAGTGCAATATTCTTGGGTTTCATCTAGCAATGGAGAAAGACTACTTTTGCTCCACTTTAAATTTCTCCTTCTGCAAGTTCTGGTATTCCTTTGTGAGAGAAGTTGTTTAAAATTTTATTTTAAATATCCAACATTTTATAACCCCAATCAAATGATCAAAGTTGAATATGAAAAATCTCATGGAAAGCATCAATACATAACAAACAAAACACAAATAACACAAATTTATACAAAGATGAAGAGTATCAAACAGTTTATCATGAAAATGTATCCTTTGAATGACATTTGGAGTCTGGGATTCCAGCCAAAAAGAAAAGGCTTTTAGGTTATGTTCTTTCAAGATCAAAAGATCAAAAGTTTTTTATAATTTATCAAGTAAGAGCCAACAGATTTACAGTATGTTTTGTCCTGTCCTTTCAGCCTTCAAGAAAATATTAAGCTGGAAGACAACAGGAACAGTCAGGGAAAAAAAAGTATAATGTAATAAATATATTAGAGATATAAAAATATTTTATAACATTTATTTTACTGAATGATTTTGTAGATTATAAGAAAATAGATGGCTCAAACAAACAGGGATGCCTTGATAATTTATTATATGTCTATCCAGATAGGCATCTTTAGGAGTGTTAATGCAGTTAAGAATATGAGGGATAATTAATTTTATGTTGTACAACTTTGTTTCATCTTGAAAATGGCAACATGAAAGATAAAATGAGAAGTGCAGAAGCATAAACCTCAGGTCTAATTTTATAGCTTTATTGAGCTGGACTTATGTATCCTTTGTACTTTCATACATTAGTTCACATGGTTATGGCTCAATGCAAATAAAATACAATTGGAACTTAAGAGCCTTATTTTGTCTTATGCTTTCAAAATAACTGAGCAATCCATGGTGGCACAGATGAATGAGGACATAATGATTTTTGGGGCCTATTTGAACACAGCATTTGTTCCTTAGTAGACTGAGGAGTACTCCATTCAAGGCTTATATTCCCTCACCCAACCTTTATATATTTGTACCCGGGCTAAGTCTAACCTTCTGACTTCCAGGTTAGACTGCCTTGACAGTGGAGACATCATCAGCTAGCAAGATCCAACTTCTTTTCAGACATAATAAAAACTTCAAGAGAAGTCCTGGCCCTAAAGCAAAAAAAAAAAATAAAATATTTAGTGGAGTAGTACAATTTTTAATAATTGCAACAGCTTTCAAGACAATAATAACAGCTAGGCTAGAAAGGAAAACTGGAACCTGCAAAGCAAGTAGCTTTTTTATAACAGTGTGCATGCTACAGTAGTTTTAAATGTCTTCTTTTGCTGGTTGCTATTGTTTTACTCTCAGGCAGCTATAGATGAATTTGTTAGCCAAGAAATATGCTTGTTGCTCATGTACTTGATGACAAGGCTTAAGGCTGAAGCTGAGACTTAGCAGTAGGAAGCAATACAAGGGCTGGAGTTTGAACAAAGGAGAGCTGCCAGCCCAAGTAATCATCTATTCTGCACAGACCATGTGTGCATCATTCCCATACCAGGAATGTTTCATATGGACAGCTCAGGAAAAAGTGGTGTGAGCTGACCTCCAATGTCTTGTTCTTTGCAAATTTTACACTCATGGTGACACATCATGAAACACAGATTTTCTTGCTTGTTAAGGTTATAAGCTCTCTGGTTTGAGGTGTAGATGATGGTCCATGGCAGTGGTCTAGGAGATGCTGACCCCTTCACAGACTACTCTGTTTCTACTTTCTCTCTTACCTGCCCAAACTCTCCCAGGAGCTCAGAAGCAGGGATGGCATCTTCTGTATTTAGAATGCACATGGAGCAATAATGAGCTATATAATATACATTTTGCATACTTTACCGGGATTTATTTTTATGCATGCCTGTATATTTTAAAATAAGATGCTGATATGAAAAACAAGTTTGCAGTGAAGATAATTATGAGAGGTTTTTAAACTTTAATCTTATACGGGCGGATTCGGAAAAGGATTTCTCTCTGCAGTATTGTCTTTACCTAGACAGCAGGCTCTAATTCTTCGTGCTGTTGTCATTTATGTTAATGAAATCTCTTCTAGTACTTTTCTGTCTTAAATATTTGTATGCAGAATAAAACACCAACAAACCTGGAATTTTAATTTACTGATACACATTAGCTCCTTTGTGCCAGATGATGACATCAAGCCAGCCTACTAAAAGCACAAGATTTACTTACCCTGGTGTCTAGGGTGTCAGAAAACATATCTCAGATATTAGGGCATATTCCTTTAAGTCTTAGTTCAGTAATTTTGAAATGGCATGGTCATTTCATTATGCCTTAGGCTGGCAAAACCAATGGTTTGCAAAATCCACCTCTATGTTAAAAGGTGTGATGGAGTTATCAGACCTTCAGCTACATTTCTTAGAATTCTGTCGGAGCAAAAGAAGTCTTTGCAAAACACAATATGGCTTTGGCTGTACATTCACAGGTTGGGAATCTGAGAGTGAAAGGAAATGAGCTGCAGTGCTGGAGAGAAACTGAGGAGCATTAAAATGCGTGGATTCTGTTCAAAGCCCCTCTGCATTCTTTTATATGCTATATGTGCATAGGAGACCCCATGCCATGCTAGAATGTAGTGAATAAATATCTGTTTGTGAAACACATCTCCCATCTCATAACAGAATACAGAGATAGAGATATAAATATCAGCTGTTTTATCTAGCAAAGGAGGAGACAATTGAAGGAAAAACCTCGTTAAAAAGAATCACATCCTGCCATTTCATTTAAACTTTGTTGTCTGACACTTCTGTTCTTTACTGACCAAAAAGAAACAGAATTATTAAAGCCCTTTTAGATCCTGTTAGGATTTTTCAAATGTCATTCTAAAGGGTAAAAGGCAAGCAGTGCTATTGACTAGTGAATGTAGTGCTCCGTGTCTTTGTTGCATAATCTATAGTCTTTTGGTTGCAGTTCCTCTGGTATCTGCATTCAGTATAAACCTAGAGTATGTGATAGATATACTCTCTGCAGCTAAAAATAGCTACAGCCTGAATCAGAGAATCATTCTGCTCACTCTTTTTGTGTACAAGTGGATGAATCAAACCTAGTAGTAAAACAGACTGGTAGCAGATACTTCCTTTGCTTTCTGTGAATTCTATCTGCAAATAGAATATATCTCATACTAAAATTAAAAAAAAAAAAAAGTAACATTGGCATCATAAAGTTCAGTAAAGCTAAAAATAAATCACTGTTCTTCCACAGGTAATTCTGTTTGTTCTTTTTTTATATGTATTTCCTCATATTGGAATATGTATTTTGAGAGCTGTAGGATTTTTTTTAAAGAATAGGAACAGTAAGAACACTGTGGCATTTCTTTTCCATCTATAAGTCACAAACACACACACATAAAACATAAAACACTTCGTGTTTGACCTGGAAAGTCTGTGAAAGTAGTGACCAGCCCAATAGGTCTTCTCACTTCCTCTCTTCTTAAGGTAATGTTTTCCTTTTTACTCCTTTGTTTTGCTTCTTTTTTCTTTTGTTTTGTTTTCCAAGGTTCACTATGGCCAATATGCCTTTTTGTGCCAAAACTTTTCAGAAAGTGCCAGAGATGCAAGATGCCTTCTTGGTCATATCTGTGATAAGTTAATATCTAGACCTAAAACCTCATCAAATAGGTTGTATTAGTTGGGTGTCTAAAATTCTAACATAACTATATATATGAAACAGCTGTGCAGTGTTTGAGGTTTTCTATAGACCAAATTTGACTAGACATTTCTCCTTTTAGAGTAAATTTGATAGAGAATAAGAAACTAGAAGGAATCTTTCAACAAGTTAGAGTCTGGCTCCTTTTCCCAGGTACTTAACTTTGTGAACATAGTGAGAAAAACATCCGTAGAGGGACTCTGAAACATAGGACCTAGCCAAAGAATAGTAACTAGGGAGCAGGAAAACATGTGGCACGGATTACAGAGCAAGCACTTGTAGACTTTAAGACTCAAAATATAGGACCAACCTTAGAAAGTGAAGCTCTGTACAAAAAGCACATGAAAACTCATTTTATTTGTACATATTCTAGACTTAATTCTGCTGAGTTGGCACCTTAAGGTATGACACCCTCCCTCCCAAAACAGCTGCTTATTTTCTTTGCTTTTCCCCTTCCTGATGAACAAGGTGGATTTCTTTTAGATAAAAATCCAGCATTGTGGAGGCTGATATGGATTGTCCCTGGCAGTACAAGTAGGATTTTCTCAATTAGGTGATTGAAGGTAAGTCCTTAACATCCTACCCTAATTTTTAAATCCATTGGATAATTTTATGAAAATTGTATTTTCTCATGTCAGTATTATGCTTCACTGACTTACAAACCTAGGTAAGAGTTTTCCTATGGGTTTTTTTGGTTGGTTGCTTGCTTGCTTTTGTTTTGTACAGTTGCTAAAGTCTTGCCTTAAAATCATTATCTAAGGTGACAAAGAGTGAAAAGACAAGTCTTAAAATACACTTCAGTTAGATCAGAGGAGATACTCACTTTAGAACATGAATATATCAAGTCATAACCATTTACTGAGATTCTTATGGTATTTTTGATCTCTACAGTCTAATAAAATTAAACCCTGCATTTCTGTTGGCACAAGACCCAGCAGTAAAAATAATACTGTACATTGAAGTGTCCTTCCTCCTTTTTGCAAATTATAAGGGGGGAAGGGAGGGAACCCTACTTCTTTGGGAATTACAGAGTTTAAAAACCTAACTCAAACAAACCAGATCTCCAGAGCAGCAACTTCCTCTGGCTGTTTGTCAAAAACCTGAATATTTACACAAGGTCAAAATAGTGTGGTGGGAAGGGATTTACTCTTTTTTTCTGTATATTGGATTGGATATTTAAATTCAAGGTCTAGACTTTTTCATTTACATCTGCAGTACCTCTGGCAAAGAAAACAACATGTTCTTTTTCACAGTGTATATGAACGTGCATATACTGTTACATTTCAATAAACTAGTGTTTACAAGCAGGCAGTAAAATACTAAGAAAACAATGTTAATAACAGTCCAGATATCGGATTCTGTATTAAATCTTCAGTTATTAGAGCTTGCTGTGGAAACACAGCAGTTTAAGTGTTGAGTATTAAACAGTTCATGGTGTGCTATAAATTTCAGATGCATTTATATTATATAGTACTGTGCAAATCATAATCTGAAAGTCAGTTTCATTTGTGCAGTGTGTGTTTTAGTAAAAGAAAAACAGTTTAAGCATGTGTGTCTTCCATTTTTATAAGGATTCTAAAGGATTATTTAAGTTGAATGAAAAGCAGCTTCTAATGAAATTCGAGCTGTAGCATGAAGCAAGGATCACAAGCAATAGCTGAGCTGGCTAAGCACTTAGTAAAACTCTAACTTTCTCAGGTTTATGACCAATTTAAATATTTTCTCTAACATTCTGTTGGTGGAGGGGCACACAGCTAAATTGCCTTATGGAGTACTGGGAGCAATGCTATCACTTAACCTGGTTCTGTTTGTTAAGGGATTTGAGTTCAGTCGGTTCTCAGCTACTGATGACTTCAGTTCATGATTACTTCAGCAAGCAACAGAGCCACCTTTGATTTGGCCACAGGGAAGGAGCACCTTCCTTGGGTTTGCCTGCAAATGAAAAGCAGTGAGGAATCTGGAAAGAGAAGGGAAGGTGCAAAGGGAAGAGAACATTTGATTCACTACTTGCTCTTTGCTTCTCAAGAAATCTCTCAGTCAAGACAGAAAGAGTGGATCCATCAAAACTCTGGTTTCCCTCGGAGGTACAAAGAGGACTAAGCCCTGTGCTGATATGGCTGGATGTTAAAGGAGCTTCATAAAGCAATTCTGGAATTGTTCTACCTGTTGCAGAGATGGAGTGTAAAATGTACTTTCTCTAGTAAATATAGAGCATTCCATCTTTTCCTTTGACAAAATATAATACTCTTCAAATTCTGGTGCATAAAAATTGACTAAAAAATAACAGTAATAAAGAATATAAAGGGGGAAAAAAGAAAACATGGGGAAAATGGAGAGGGGAAAAAAAACCAAACCAAACCAGAAGAATTGGGGGGGGAAAGAAAAACAGAAAACAAAACTCACCATGATTTTTTGTCAAAATATCATGAGCCAGTGGTAGGGGAAACGGAAAAGTTTTACCGAGATAAGTCAGCAACCAAACTTCCAGCCTTGCACAAAAGCATTTAGCATTTCTTGTGGCAAGACAGGAACCAACCAAACTGCTGACTGAAGTAATCGGGCAATAACCAATTTGTTCAGTCAGTTTAAACATATTTAGCAAAATACTAATTTAAAATTTACCAAGACATAAATTAAACAGACTAACAGTGCTGGAATTGTCGCAGTTTTGGAGCTCCCCAGAGGCAAGAGTCTGTGAGGAATGAGGGAGTAAAGAAGACCCGCATTCATAGAGATTTGAGAGAACGTAAAGGTACCTCTACAAGTAAGGGATGGGACCAACCAGAGAAAAGCTGTGTTGGAGACTCCAGCAAATAAAAACTGATTTTTTAGAGGGTGCCCCCCCCTTCTCCTCCAGGCCATCCCTACAGCCCAGCTGGGGCAGTCGTACCTTGCAACACTTATGCCATTAAAGTAGCACTGACACACACTTTTATTTAATCACATTCTCTTTCTTCTTTGGATAATGCCATTCTTATGCAACTTCTTACCAACATCCACCTTTATGAGTTATTCCTCAGCTAGTAATTAAAAAAAGAAAACTAACAACAACAACAACAAAGAAATTGGTTTATAATTTGTATCCTCATCCATTATTTCGAAAAAGGACGTGCTTTCCCACGGACAGGAGTTCTGAACCTTGCCTCAGGTACAGGATACGGCCAAGAGAATAGGATCCTGAATAAAATATAGGTTGGCAGACTTTAGAAGTAGGCTGGTTTGTTTATTTTGAAATGGTGTCCAGGGCTCTTTACAAGAAGGATTATTACAGCACTCAGTAGAGGATCCAGCCTGACTGTTAGATCTGAAACAGACCACAGGAATATTTCTTTCGTTCTGTACAAAACTTCTGATGTTTTGGGATTAACAGATACATTCTAGCAAACTGTGCTGTAGAGATTAACACCTTCCCACTCTTCTTTGCCACAGCTTACCAGTATCACAAGAGAGCCAGGAGAAACTCAGTGGCAGAGTATTTGAGCTAAAACAATATACACGTTTTCTCCTGCTAGCGTTGCTGAGAGGCAGAAAGCTCTCGGGACAGAATTCAAACCTGGGGTTAAAACCCTAAACTGCAATAGCAAGGTTTGACAGTGCTCATGAACAGCAGTAAACACATTGATTAAAAAGGAGGTTTGCCATAAGGTAAAAGTATTATACATATTAAACATAGATCCAAATATACAGCATTAACTTAACAAAGAGCTAATTCCCATGAGTACAAGAGAATGCAACACGTTCTGATAACTACCCATCCAGCAACACTTGAGAGGTAACACAAGGGCTGACCCTTTGTTGAACTCACCCCACCGGGTTGTCAAAGTCACAAGGAAAATGAGAAGGTGAAGGACCTCGAACTGGTTCAAGAAGTCAATCCTTTTTTGGAGAACAAATGCAGTTTAGGAATTTACTTAAGAAATTGCACTTAGATAAAGATCACTCCAACAGTTTATAAAAAACCCAAATTCCTGGGTTCCAAGGCAGGGTGGGGACAGATTCAAGTAAAATAATGAATGTAGATGTTTTGGTTGTGCAAACTACCCATAGTTGGTGTACTGTGGTCCCATCATTAAAAAATACTTTGATACACCTGCCTGGTCAGCATTTTTGGCACCAGTCATGATCTCCAGAAGCAAGAGTGGGAGTTTAAACTGATCCAGGTGAAAAACTATAGGAATTACAGGTGGAATTGCACTGTCTGTCAGGATCAGTGACAGCCCAGACCTGATCCTACCTGAGGTAAGTTCAAAATTAGAACAAAAGTAAGAATAGCCCTGTAGAAAGAAATGCAGTGCAGAAAATATTGTTTTGATAGTACATTTCTTCATGGAGGACCACCTTTAATAACACTACAGATCCTATTCTTAAGTTATCCTTGCCTATTTAAGGTTTATTTATCTTACACAATATAATCTAGAAAAAATTACTTGGCAGAACGGCCTACACTACTCATGTCAAAATTCCTCATCAACATCGCTGTTTGTTATCCTAGTAAAACATGTTCTCAAGCAAGTCTGCTTTAGCCTGAAGATTAGGGCTGCTGATGGTCTTCATACTGGAGTTATCATCACTTTTTATCCTTGGGGAATACACAAAGTATCATATATTTCCATTATGCACTTGGCATATGAGTCTTTAAAATACACCTGCAAAGTGTAAAATGAGTCCTATGTTCTCAAGCAGATTTATCACTCCAGCAATGGTAGATAACAAAACAAGAGGTTAAGGAGTCCAATTTTATTTAGATTCTTCTAATCCTACTTGGTTATTTTTTTCTCAACAGGCAACTACAACAGAGGTAGTAGATTTGTTTCCAACTAAATCACCTGTAATAAAAGGTCACACACATTTATGATGCCAGAGGAGAAGTGTCTGAACTGAACGTTAGATACAACTGATTCTGATCTCATGTAATTAAAAATATACTAACTCCATTCTTGGAGAAATTCCTCTGCTGGATGGCTGTGTTTTGGAGTATTTCTGATAACGAACATGCTGTTACAGGCCAGGGAAACCAGGCTGACATTAGAGAAATACCATCCAAAGGCTTGGTGTTTAAAATGGCTGGGCCAGACAGCAAAAAGGCTCCTCATCAGACTACAGAAAAACAAGAACAGACTGTTAGAAATGCTTTTGTCTCTGCTCCCATCCAAGGGCAATCTGATACCCAGAACTCTCTGTACCCAGTAAAGAATCTCAGAATGTCTTTTTCTGGGGAGAGTCTGGCTGAACGCCCATGAAAGCCAGTGAAGATTTTGCCACTGACACTCTTGTGCGTGGTTTATGCGTTCATTTAACATCATCTAGGGTGCTTTCTTAATGCCTGTATTGTTATGGCCATAAATATTTATACACCTAAATATATTTGGAAACACAAAAATGCTTATAAGGACTGTATAGACATACCATGTCAAGAGGAAGTTCTGTGATATAGCTTATCTTTTGCATGCAAAGACTTGATTGCCACTGGGCATTGGCAGGAACAGGTCTCTGGAAGCTGCAGGAGGCAAGGCAGCACCCCACAGAATGACCTGGTGAATGATTAATTCTCCTGGGTCTACCGAGCCTCTTTCACAGGAGAAAAAAACAGCTTTAAACAAGGAAGAAACCTCTTTTGGTTCTTTTTCAGTGACAGTTGGCCTAGTAGGAAAATTAGGCAACACCCTTAAGACAGCTGTAAAAGTCTCCCACACAGAGGGAGATATAACACACAGAGGGGCTAGGCTGCAGTCTGTTCCAGTCCCATCATTATTTTTGTTTATCCAGTGAGAGTTCCATGTAAAAGGCAGCAGCAATCAAAAGACAAGGACACAGATCTCCCCCTTTCCTGTTTGGATTTCCTCCTTACGGGGACACGACACAAAGTCCTGCCCTTGGCCTAGAGCCTGGGTCATCTCCTGAAAAGGCAAAAAAAAGGAAACTAAATCCTTTGAGAATGAGGAGAGTGCTGAACCTGTCTTCTACTATATAGAAGACAGATGACTGCAGTGCAATTTCTCTATGATTTGCTGTGTGAAGAACCCAGTCATAGAAACATACATTTATTATGCTTTGAGTAGGTCTGTCAGATAGGTCCTGTTGACAGGCTTCAGCACCAATAAGTTTTCTTTCTGAATAATCCCCAGTGCCCAGACCCCTCACCTGCTCAGGCTGAGCAAAGAGACCAATGGCACTGAGGAAACTCCTTAGTGTTATGAAGCAAGGAAGTGGAAAGGTTTGGTACAGGTTGGTAATAGGGCACACAAAGTCTAATTTCACTTTTGCCAGTGATTATAACAGGGTATTGATTCAGTACTGGGATTACAAATAAAAGAGTGACTCACTTATAATTAATAGCAGTTCATTGTAGATATTGACTCTTAGCACTCTGTTGATGCAGTTATTATAAAGTAAACACTTAAATCTAGCTTATGGTTTCGGTAGGCTTAGGCTTGGACCAAAGCCATATTACTGAAGTCCCACCTTTAGCAGAGCAGATTGATATATTTTTCCAGAAAATTAAAAAATTAAATAGAGTTTCAGCCATAAATCAAATCTCATCCTTGGTAATGGACCTACTGGACAAGTTTACAGTTCAAATTCTTGAAACTTAAAAAAAAAAAAACCTCCTAAACTCCTTTCTCTAAAAGCTTTATCAGTTGGTAACTGCTTTGTAAATACATCTCCAGTACCTGGATCATATTTTTTTTGCTATCATCTGGGACTGAAGACACTGCTAAAGCAGCACAGAGCTAATGAAAACACACCTGGCAAAGAGGACCAAATTCCCAGCTCCAGCAACAGGCAGCGTTCCAGTATTGCAGTGCTGATGCACAAGTCCCTGACTCACCCCATTCAGAAAACAATACCAAACAATACCAAAGGTTCTGGCAGATCTTTTGTAGCAACTTACAGTGATTACTACAGTATAAAAGTGAACAACTGACTAAACACAGAAGCCAGTTGCTGACAGATGATAGGAATAATTTTTCAAGCAAATCTTTGAATAGTGAAGTCTTGGAATATAAACTGTCGAGCCTGATTTCGTTGACTGACAGTTTTTGGTATTTGAGTAGGTAAAGAGCTGTGAAAATTCTTCACTTCATAAGCATTTTGAAAGTGGTTTCTGACATATAAACTTTTGGCAGCAATTTTCAAGGGGGTCATCTAAAATGACTGATATAGTAGTTAGTGTGATGCAGGCGTAGCACATTTAACAGTCACTGAGCTTCGAATATGACACAGTGTGATACTAATTGCAGCACTGCAAGCAAGGCATAAAGGAGTTGCTCAGAGTGCTTGACATATACTTTATGACTTTGAAAAAAGAAAGAGGCTTCAACTGGTAAAATCAGGACACAGTACAATACCTCCACTTCATTTTACAGATGAGAAAATGCCATGTACTAGCATAACCAAGACGATTGAAAAAGAAAAATAAGATAAATCCCAACTTATTTTAGCTTTTTTTAGATCCCAGGTCACATTTATTCTATTCTCAAATGTCACAAAATTATTACAGCATATTGTAGTTTAGGTTTTCCTACACACTATGAAATATGGAAGCTGAAGTAGTAAGGTTTGGATTCTGGGACCAGCTCCCATGTCAAAAACTCAGTGGTGTGAAGAATTGCTTCTGTTGCATTTTGTTTTATTATAGCAATGTAAATGATTTATACCGGGAGAGACCTTGGCTCTATGGTTTTAATTCAGTTCCACTGACGGATTTTCACTTGAACTACTCAATGCACACAAACTTAGTGAGCTGGTTTTATGAAGAGTTTTGCAGCTACAAAAAGGCTAATTGGATTGAACCACGAAATTCTTCCTGGAAATATTCTTTCTGAAGGGAACCTGCTGAGCCTTCCAATCATGTTCTGTACAGTTATGCAAAGTCTGATCAAGAAAAACTACCTTAGACTTTAAACAAATAGATGGAAAATATTTCAAAACTGACCTTCTCTTCTTTTACAAAGGTATTGTCAATGAGGTTTCCACAGCATGTCTATATTTTTAAAAACTTATAGTGCATTTTCTGAAAAATAATTTTTTAAGAAAAGAAATCAAGTACTTGCTCAGAACAGATTTTCAAGTTTGTTTTTTTTTTCTCCTGTCTGCCTCCTAATGAATTTAACCTTTAAGCCTCTGAGTTCTATTATGATTTTCTTAAGCTTTTAGAGCAAACAATACCTCAAATCTTAGATTCATTAATCATTTTGAGGCCTGATGTTCGTTTAGACAGGCTGACAGATCTGGAGGATGTCATGGTGGGAGACAAAGTACACATTTTGCATCTTTCTGGTTTTATCTTAATTCTTCATGCTTATGTTTACCTTTGGGTGTTTGAGGCTTAATAAAACTGTGAGCAATCATCTTTTCTGTTCATCTTTTGATTGTTTTTTATAAACTACTTTCTTTCTGTGCTAAAATACCTGTTCAGTACAAGGTTGGCCCAACCATTTATTGCATGTAGGATATGTGATTATCTTTCAACCAGAGGCTCTAATGCTTGAACCTGTGAAGCAGCAGCTCCAGTCCTTATTCTTTCTCGTGGACACTTCTATTTGCTCTGCTAGAAATCTCAGGGGCCGTGTTTAGTGTTTGCTGTTCTGCACGACCCACATGGAGGTGGCACATGTACATCCATGTAGTTCAGCTCCAGAGCCTGGCCCAGGGGTCAGGGAGCAAGACACTGTTCACATTGATAAAGTGGCAGCAGATCACAGCAGCATTGGAGTGCTGATATGACTTCAGTTTGCCATTAGGGGATTAAAGTCTTGCCCAGTGATAAATCAAGCGCAGCAACAGAGCAAAGTTGAACAGGAACTGCATTAAATGGCAAATAGCAGTGCAATAGGCAACTGAACTGGTTTGAAATGCTTACTGCTGGTGTGCATTTATAAAGAATCTTTAAGGTCTTTGCAAGGATTCATTGATTTTCAGCTTGAAATGCACGGTGTCCTAACCCTTCATGGTGGCATTTTTTCCTGGAATTACGACATCTCTGAAGTGGTGAAGACTTGATAGAACACAATCTTAACTCTGTCCTTTCAGTTAGTCCTCCTCAGAACAAGTTTCTCTGACATTTAATTAGGCCTATGAGCACTTCTTCATTTACAAGTTTGGAGACATGCCCTTGCTGCATCTCACTGTCCTGCCAGGGAGAGAGCCAGTTTGGCACCATCACTCTGCGTTTATGCCAATTATTACAAAATTAAAAAAAAAGACATAAGCCAATAAAATATGCAGGGGCCAAATGGAAGACTAGACCCTTGCCTAGAGAGTGAAGAATCAGGACCCTAAAACATGCCCCTGTGAGCTCTTGCATCGAAGTCCAAACTCGGCCAAGTCCTTGGTGGTCAAAGTGAGATTTCAGCCCCTCTTTTCGGCAGAAATTATGAAACTGTGCTCTGTCCTCTCTGGCTGACAAGGGATCTCACCAACCACATGAGCAAGCAGGTTTTGTGTCTTAACAAAGCTTCCCACAGCATGTAGGAGGTGCTGGATCTGGGGGCAGAGCAGTTCTGCAATGACCAGAGAGATGTTTCAGTCATTGCAGTCAAGGCACAAATGAACTTTGAGATGATTTCACCTCTCAGACAAAGCAAATATATCCAAATGTGCTTTATTGAGCACACAAATATCTGTTTCATTCTTTAACACATTTATATCCATGACCAAGGTCTTAGCACATGTAAACCTGATTAGACTGGAATACTGCATGATAAATAATTTTTTAATGATGTTTCTGATTACAAACTGAGCCTATTCATGCAATAATTGCAACAAGGAACACCCAATCATGTGTCAGGACACTGTGTAAACAAAATGTCCTCTCCCTCAAATTAAATCCCAAATGAGGGTACCAACAGAAGAGTAAAAACCGTGAGCTTTAAGGAATTATAAGTCACATATAAAGTTTCATACTCTTTTTCCACATGCACTTTAATGATTATTTTCCAGTGCTGTGGAAGTTGCTAAAATAATGTGTGTTTGTTCATTTTAATATGGAAAAGGATTTTTTTACACTCCAGGGTGATCCATTAGGTTAAGCTGTATTTTAATGATCTGATTTACTCAGAGCATTTGAAACACCACGAAGACTTGCCATCCATCCTATTAAGTCCAGCATCCAACATTAGTAGCAGAAGAACACGGATAAGCAAATCAAATGAAAGCTGTGAAGAAAGTTGCACAGAAGCCGCATAAATGAGATCTGTGTATCTGAAAGGCTCATGGGAAGGATAAATTATTTCAAGATTGATTTAATGCAAAGACACAAGCTGAATGATTTTTCTCATTTTTCAGTTCTCTAGAATGAGGAAGAATGTTGACTCATTAATTTACCTGAAGCCATAGACACATGGAAAAAAGTGAAAAAAATCAGCCAAGATGAATAAAAACCCAGCCATTAATTCAATGCAGAAGAAGGGTAGACAGATGATGTTACTCTTGCCAGTAGTAACCAAAATTAACAGCCTGGTCATAATATTTAAACTTAAATTATAAGCCCGCTTTAGCCATTTGGGTTTATTTTTCCTTTTATAAAAAGCAAGATATAAATTTTATGGAAAGTAAGGGAGAGAAAATTAACTGAAGTGGTTCTGGAGCTGAAACCAATAAAAAATTATACCGTGGGACACATTGAACAAATATGACTATCAGCAAGTTTCTCTTTCAAACCTAAGTGAGATTTGCAGTGTAGAGAGCCTGTAAGATTCTTCAGAAGGCAAGCTGGGGGTCTGTCATTGACACAACAGAAAGACAACAATGCTGTGGCAAACAAAGCTTTGGGTTTACTCAGAAACAAAGCCTTAACCTACATCAATGACTGTGTACCCGTTTCCAATCTCCACACAGCTCACAAAAAAGCCTCAAGTCTCCTATGTTGTAGAAAGATTCAATAATAAAACCATTAACGTTTTCAACTATTTTCAAATACATCTTTTGGGTCATAACACAGAGATGGAAAAATAAGAAAATTTGGTTTCTTGCAGATTCTGGGAGAAGTAACAAAACCTGTTGGTAAGAATAATAGGATCTAACACAAGTATAAATAAAAAGAAACATGTTTCCAAGGTAGATTGACTTAGTGTGATCAACCATTATTTCATATACTCATTGTTACACCAAGATGTCTTTAGCTTTTTTGAATACTTGGGATTGAAAAGAATTTGAGCATTAGCATCCACCTCCAATATTTAGAAAATAATCCTTACAACTCAACATATGCATTTAATATGTATTTTTGTATGCATTTACAATACAATTGCTGGTTATTTCTTCATGAGATCTTCTATGTTCTCTTCTGGCCCTGATTTTTGTTAAGATGCAGCCTTCCTGACCTTAATTTATTTCAATCTGGGAAAGTATTAGCAAACAACCACCAAGTAATTTCTTATGTGAAAACATCATTTTTCTGTCTATATTTATGGTTGTTTCCACTGATAGACACATAATTTTACTAACTGAGAGTTACCCAGTTGCATTTACCCAATTGAAGGTAAGTTATTTATACAAATTTACAGTATTGATTTCCAGATTATAAATTAGTATTTGAGGAATAGTAGGAATATTAGCAGTAGGAAAAGAAATAGTAGGAAAATACTTGAAGACATTGGTTTGAAATTTCTATCTAGTCTTTTTCTTAGTGAAATTTAGTCTGTTGGAATTTCATGCATATTGAACAAAGGAAATTATATCTTGAAATTACAATATCTACCATTTTAAAAAATTGAATGGTTTGAGATATTTTTCTTAAAAATAAGCCCATTGTTTTCAGCAGCTTGAGAAACCACCCTTACTGTTAATTGGAAATGAGGATCAATAAATCCAAGCTACCAAACCCAGTCAAACCTCGACCACTTCCCAAACCAGTGGCAGAATTTCAGGCTGCTCTAGGACTCCTTATATGAGAGTAAAATTTTGAAAACTCGTGTGCCTGCCCCACCATCAAGCTTCCAGGGTTAAGTTTAAGAAATCACCCCCTGCACAGGCCACTGCTGCCCCCTCTTGCCACTTTTCCTATCTGCTCATCTGCCCTGCTTGAGAGTTTCAGGGGCCGACTTCTCAGTCACCACAGGAAGCATCAGAAACCAGCCTCAAATTATTCCATTAATTATGGACTGATGGGAGATGCAGTCTTTGTAGCAGGAGCTCACTCAAAGGTCCTCATCTGAAGCCTGTGAGCCACTAGGTTCCAAAATGGATTAAATCCTACAAAAATTAACACCTTTCATTCCCCTAGTGCCCTTAGGAATAACAGGCTTTCTTCTCCTTTTCAACGGGAGTGCTTAACAAACCCCTATTTAGCTTAATTGACCAGATAAACCTGATCCAGCAAAACCGTTCAGGAAACAGAAAAGAGAAAATGATTATGAAAGTTCCCTGCTAACGAAGCTTCCTTTGAGCTATTTAAAATAACTAAATCATTTATTTCAAGTACCGAATATAAAGAGTTGGTCTTTAACTAGGTAATGCATCAATAAAACAACATGCATTTTCCTGGTAGCTTCATCGTTTTCAATAAAACTAAAGATAATGACAAAAAGCACAGCTCTAGGCTCACTTGAATTGACAGACAATGAGAAAGAGAAATTTGTCATGCTGTCATTTTTTTTTTGGGGGGGTGGGGGGCTGGAGTCAGCCAGGTCCCCAGTTGATTGGGTTTTTTTGTTTACCTGGCAACAGATCAGTGTAAAGGCTGGTGGGACTAACTTTCTCTATCACTGGCCAACCTGCCAAAAAAAGGAAGCAGTGTCATATCGCATCAATAGGTCAGCAACACTTTCTTTGTGGAAAACCAGATTTCCAATCCCACAAAACCACCCCAGGAGAATTCACCGACCAGATGTCATGTTTCGTCAGGAGTTGCCACAAATGCCGTGCAACAGTCCCTAATCCAAAGTATTTAATCGATTTCAAAATCACTATTTATTAGATTTCTCTTTTCATAATATAGAAATATTTTCATAAAAGCCTTTATACTGCCTAGATAACTAGTTTAATGCTGTATTAGGATCTGTATCTTTAGTGATCCAAAGGGTTTTTTTTTTCTGAGGTTTTTTGGTTTTGCACTGTGAATGCAGGCAAGTAGATAAAGGCACAGACATGCAATAATTATGTAGCATTTCATCCTGCTATTGATCTGTGCTCAAAACTCCTATTGATATGCAGGATCAGGCACATCTTTGCCAGATGGGATTTGTCCAGACTAACCCCTTGAAATTTCAGAGGGCTGTGTAATGGCAACGCTTACCACCTTAATTGAAAAAGTAACACTGAAAATTCATTGTAAGCTCAGATTTGATCAAATCCTCAGCAAGACAGTCCAGGAAAGAATGATACAAGATTCCTGTGCACCATTATACACGATACCCTCTCCCCATCCTGACACAGGCAGAAGGATTACAGAGCAGTGTCTACTCACATGACACTGGCCTGACTCACCAAAACAAAGGAATATTTTATTTTCATGCCTATTTACTTTGTCTGCCTGTCAGCCTGTCAAACAGGAACCGTCTGTGACTATAAGGAAAACCAGTCCCCTGATCAAAGCACTGAAATACAGTGAGCGGAGAAGTAGTAACATCAAAATGATGATTATGAAGGTCCCCATAATCTAACACGAACCACCTGTGAATTTTCTGGATTGAAATGAGAGTGGGAATAGTTCAGCAGGTGCCTTTAGGCTGAGAGACCAGCACAGCTGAAAAAAGAATAATTGGTCCCTTTGAGTTAACATGACTCCAATCTTCTATTTAAACAGTGCTGTCTGTTTGAGCATGCTCCACCACAGGTCCTGAGATTAGCCTTTTTCTAGGTTGTTATGGTACTGGTCTGTTGTGGTGGCTGCAGTCCCGTATTGTCCTCAACATTCTTTTCTATTAAATCCCAAAGATGCCAGGAAATAAGAGCTTTTTTACCTTCCCACTGGTTTCTGTTGTGTCCAGAACACACATTTCGTGCTGAAACAAAAGAAATCATTTCCCATACCAATGTACCAAATTACTATTCCTGGTGTACTGCTATTTTCATGAGTAACACCAGCTGAAGTATTCTGTAAATCAAATTATCCCAGTACTGTTTACATTTCCTTCTATAGCCCTCCTCCTGTCTTTTCAGTTATGTTCTTTCCAGATTCCTTCTTTGCTTCCTGCTATCCATGATGGCAATGAAAACCCCAATAACTTATTTCGGTGGATTATGATTAGTTTAAGTACGAACAGCATACCATTGATAACAAAGGAAAATCTATATGCCACTGATGTTCTTTAGCCCAGTAAAGAGAGAAAGAGGCACTCCAGGGTGCAGTTCCCTACCATATGATCCCTTTTGACTGCAATGCAGTTGTTTACATCGGCTGCACAGAACCAGACACAAAAACTGCAGACTCTGAATTCCTCCTGTGCACTGTTCTGCCCCAAGGGAAGAGCCAGGCCAAGGGAAAGCCAAACAAGAGATGGGAATCCCAAGGCCAGGATCACCTTCTACTGAGGCAGGACACATAATCTGCACTTGTGAGGCTCTGTCTCCAGCAACCTGAGAGAATCAATTCCTCCTTCCCATCACTTAGTATGGGCCCAGGACAACAATGGCTTTTGCTCTACCAAGGGTCTGTATGGCGTTGCTGCATCAATGCCATGTGTTTTCCCTCCATATAATTAATAATTAAAATAAAATACCATCTGTTTAATAATAGTTCTTCAGCAGAGGATCTGAGGGTTCTTTTTCTTACCTGTATTCATACCACTTTTGGCATACCTAAAGATATATAAAGCCTGTGCAATGAGGGAGCACAAACAAAGCAGGTACTCAGGTTGGAGGACATTCGAGTATATTAAAAACACACGGTTCAGTGAAGACTCAGAAGCATGAATTTGGAAATAGCACATCACACATCACCACAGAATTAGCTACATAATTCCTAGACTCACCTACCTCATACAGAAACATCCTGTGCATTCAGTTTTGAGGATGGTTGAGGTTTTTCTGCTGTCTCTACTTGGACAAAAAGTTCCTCTCTCCAGAGTAAAACAACTATTCAGTACCAGTGCCTTGGTAACTGCGGAAGAGTGTTTCAAGTCCTATTATTTAGTCTTTTTCTCAGCCATAATCATCTGTCCCAGGGCTCAAAAGACTAAGCACAACAGCAATGACACCAGCACAATGAGACCCATTCACAGCCACTAATGATGGTTGATTCAACAAATAAACAGGAGCTGGCTGATAGGTACCATTATGCCACTTTGTACCTTATTTACTTGTATAGGTAAGCCCAACAATAACATTTCTCTGGTAAAGTACAACCCAACTAATGCTTTTTTTCAGACAAAATAAACAAAACAAAGCAAACTCCTGCACACATTCATGACCAAAGGTAAATGTCACTCTGAAAAGCCTGATATATGGCAAATAAACAAGCACTGAGATATTTTTTTCTGAACCAGCCTGGAAAAGTAACATTGGCCTCTTCTTGAATTCTCTAAACTACAATCTTAGACTCTTCTGTTAGCACTTTACTTTCTAATTTTCAGATACACACAGAAATGTTTTCCTGGTTTTTCCTTTTCTCTTCGGAACTGAGAGCCTGTGTTGCAGAAAGCCCTGGGATCGCGATGTTTCAGAGATTGAATTGTCTTCTGTATTTAAAAAAGTGTTCAATCCGAAGCCAGGATTAAGGTCTCAGGCAGGACAGGGTTCAAAGGATTCAGTGGCTATGTATCACTGGGCTGGTTTTGTGCTGCTGCTAAGATTTTAGTTGCCAATAAGACAGCAGGTTTTCCTAGTTTTAACTCACAACTGGAAAAGGAGAAAAAAGAATGGGGGACAGCAAACTTCTTAAATGGGATTGCTGGGTTAAAAAGAAAATTGACTTGGTTACACCCATGCGGAATTATAGATAGTGTATTTATAATGAAAATACATTTATTATTAATAACGCTCTTAAAGTTCATTTTTACAAATCTTAAAAATCTTCAGCCAGTTCTTTTTCCAAAAAAAAAAATCCCTGTATAAAATCGCAAAGTCAAAGATGTATTCATGGATACAAGTAAGTGAGATGCTATTTCATTCTCTCTAAAAGCTATTTCCTTTCATCTTTCTTGAACACCTTTTTAACCAGTGTGGATCATGTCTGCACTCAGCAGTGACACGGAAACAGAGGCTAAAAGCTCTGGAATAAGAAATAGCCTGGGTTAGCAAATGGCACTGAAACTTGTATGGCTGGAGAGTGCTCGAAAAACTCAAGCTCTAACATCAAAATTGTGTGCTGTGCTATTAACAGCCCGGGTCATTGTCAGCTCTGGCTCAGCTCTGAGGTGTAAACCTCACATAGCAAGGCAAACAACACCCCAAAGACCTTGTAACACTGAGAGGTCAACTGGTCAGCACAGCAATAAAGGACGTCTGCTGACTTAGAAGTGCATTGCACTATTTTGGAAACAGGATTCTGCATCTTTTCCTCAATCCTGTATTTTAGTGGAACACTTCTGGTAATGGAGAGGCAATTGAAGGCCAGAATAATCAAGGGATCACCCTAATATTCGTGAGATAATATGACTGTTTCCAATTGCTGTCTTTTAAACAAAGAGGGAGGGAGTGGGCTTTCACGCCCAGGCTTTCTGTGCTGTCCATTACAGCCCTCCTGGACAGCTATGCCAGAAAAATAAAAACCGCAGACTGAGAAAGGACCAAGCTGATTTTCCTGATGAGCTGAACTGGATGTTCCTCAGCTGCAAGCTGCAATTACTGCCTTGCAGTATAAATTCCTGTATGTACCAACATAATTAAGCCAGGGGGTTTTGTTGTCTCTTTTTTCACATTATTTTCAACATACACTCAGCATATTTAGCTTTTCTGAATTTCTGAATGGTTGTGACACACATACCTGTGTGACACCAAGCACCAGAGAAGTTTAGAGCAGGCAGGGGAGAGCTCAACCAAGAAACAGTACCAGAACATCTGCCTACATGAGCCTTAAGGCCAATGTTCCCTCATTTTTGAACTTAATTGTTGCCTTCCCAGCGTCTTTTTTTTATAGAAGAGCATTTACTGTAACTCCACAAACGTCCAAGCTGCTTCTGGAAAAAGTACCAAGAACAACAAGAGGCATAGAAAAGGAATTTATACTGGAAGCAGGGAAAGGCTGATAATGGCATCTGAAGAAACAGATATCGAAGTTTATGTGCTGTGGTAATCAATACACTTAAGGATAAGTATAACTAAACAGAAACAGAAGAAAACTGTTTTATCTGTTGAAATCAGCCAATTAAAAAAAGGAGAGGGAAGTAAGGCAGTTTTACATCTCAGTATCACTAATAAATCCTACTACAATCTCCAAAAAGAAATAATAAGATGCAATTTGTGCTTGGAATATAAGCATATAGTTGCGTGAAATATTCGCTGTATTAAAATTAATAGGAAACACCAAGGTCTGTATTTCACACACAGTGTGCACAAAACAGATTTATATCACACAACCAGTGACCAAATGTGCTCATGAATTTGCAGCTTTCCTGGGGGATTCTTTCTTTGCTATGGTATTAACCTTATGTTTTTATTCTGTATTTGTAGAACATCATATGGTTTGTCATCACTACTTTGGGTACTCTTAAAAGTCTGATTAAAATCTAGAAGAAGATGGCAAACATCAGAGAAATAAACAGGATAGAGCAGGTAGAACCTGAGGGAGGCTGAAGGGGTATAGAACCCGGGCTGCCAGTAAACAGCTTCACATTATTTCTGCTGAAAAAGTGACTGCTGACCCAAAGGCTGGAAAACTATAACTGGTTGATGAAAAGAGGCAATAATTAAGGAGTATCTACCTCCCCTTTATTCAGGAAAGGGACAAAGAATATGTTTCTTTGTCATATACAACATGTAACATTGTTCCAAATAATATTGATTGAAACTTTTTCATTGGTATTTATATCTTTTTTTTTTTAATTAGCTACTTGTCTAGAAACACACCTTCTACTACTATCCCACTGCAGATTCTAAAGTCTTATAAACTCTCATATGTTCTGATTCTCAAACATTATTATGCATCTGTTTCCCCATTCCTTCTATCTAGTACATGCAGTTACAGCGCTGCTCATCCTCATGTACCTTTGCAGAACCTCTGAAAACCATTAATGAAATGTTAGGAAAATAAAAAAAAACACCTGCTTAAGAAAGACAGAAAATTTGCTTTTTAATCAAACGCAGTTTACTTAGTGAGCAGCTAAAGTATGTAAGATGCCATTAGCTGTATAAGAAAAGGTTTATCTTAGTATTTAGTATGTGTGTCCTTACCCCATTCTAATTTCCATACTAGAAAGCTGAAGACTTCTGCTGCTGGTCATTAATTATTTACCTGTTATTAAGTGGAACACTGATACTCAACTCATTAGGTTACACAGGTGCAACTTCAGTAGCAGTTTGTCTGCATAAATAAATAGATTATGTGTTTTGACATTCTTGCATACTTTGCCTTCCTATCCCACAGCTGAGTGAAAGGCAGGAAAGGGCCCTGATCTCTCCCTGTCTGGAGAATACAAACAGATTGAGAAGTGCATCATCTGCACGTGTTACTGCAGCAGCCTTCCCTTTGTTGTCAAACTCAACTCAGATTCATTCCAAAATATCCAAGTGCAAACCTAATTTCTGGCAGGACCTACAGGATATAATATGTCTCCTTGGCATTCATTTGCTACAAGAAAGCCTCCAAAGGACAATGAATGACAGCCAAACTGATTAGCAGTTCCAGTGAGTGAAGGTCAGTAAGTGTAACATCTGCCTTGCTGGTGCTGGCCTACATATTCATGTGCAACGTTCTGCTCATCCAGAGGTCACAAAAACTCACAGAATGAACAAGATCCCACTGGAACACTCTGCTTCCGTAGCCATGCAGGCACATCAATTTTGCTCATTCAGTAAGTTGGTTTTTTTTTAAAAACTTGACAGACTGAAGGAGCTACATCAGTCAAAATTACTCTTTTTTTATTCTTTTTTTTAAATTTGATAATGCAAAGATAAGGGGGAGGAGAACAGCAAGTATGGTGTGTGTATATATATATATATATTTATATATTTCGTCTACTTTTCACAGCATATGCTGATTCACTAAGAAAAATTGCTATAACTTTCAAAGTACCTTTCCTACAAAAAAAAAAAAAAGGCAAAAAAGGTTGCCTCAAGCTTTTTTTGGATCATTATGTCATATAAATTAACATAGCTCTGTCATGGATTAATGCTGAATACCTGTCCCCTATGCTTATGAAAAATAAAATTTAAAAATGACAGTTGTAAGCCACACAATTGAATAAGTACTGGATCGTGGCACGGGGAGCAGTGCAGTTTCAAAAGCATTTGAGATTTGTGCAGTTTCAAAAGCATTTGAGATTTCTTGTAGAAATCTCAAATGCTTTTGAAACTGCACTGCTCCCCGTGCCACGATCCAGTAGAATGATCTAGTCCCACCATGAAGGACCTGAAAAATTGCATTCCAAGAGTATTTTTTAAAAGTTTTAGTATGTATTGCTCTACTTAATGAGTCCACATCCAGATTTTACAACTTGAAAAGATAATTTTGCATTCAAAGACATGAAATACCAATGAGCTTCAAAACACATTCTGCAAAGGTCAGACTCTTTTCTCTGGAAATTCAGAAACATAGGGCACAGTGGGCATGAAACATTTTATAACAAAAAGAAATGAGCAAAAATAGGTATTTCTTCAACTGACAACCATTTTCATTTCAAAAACTGCTTTCATAGTTTGAGACAATCTTCCTGAAGTTTGTTTAAGATTTTATCTTTAATAGACCCTACAGAAGTCATTTAGTGCATCGGTACATTCAACACACCCTGAATAAATTAGTTTTCAGGATTCAACAGCCCATACATGGATTTCCATATAGCAGGCAGTGGAGCCAAAGTGTCCGAGTTAAAACTGTTCTGGAGGGGGTACATTTTCCACCACAATTTTGGAAAATCCTCAGCACCCCAACACTGACAAGCAGCCCTTCAACACCATGAAAGATGATCGTTGTTAAAAACAGGAAGAACTACAGAGTTCTTACTACATGTGGTTTTTCTAACAGTTTTTCTCAAGTTATCACCGCAGGTTCTCATTCCATGTCATGCTTTCATGGTATTACTACTATACATCAAAATTAGGGAAAAACAAATTCAGCAACACAGGGCATAAAAGATGAAGATTCTAAAAGAGATAAGACAACATCATATATTAGCTAAAACTGATCACTGAACAGCTAGAAACTTTTCATACTTAAATTTGTCATAGTGAAGAAACAGGAGGAGTACATCCAAGTGTAATTAGAGTATTACAAAAGCAGACTGTGAAAGGCATAAGCAGTAGCAGGCATTAATAGTTGTGTAAGATGACTCCAGCAGATAGGCTGGAGAAATCAGTTCCATAGAGATGGGTGAAAATTAATTTGAGCTGTGCCTGAGGCAACAAGAGAAAAAGTTCGATTCCCTTTCTCAGTCCAATTTTATATTCTTGTAAGAAGTTGGTATTTTCTGGTTTTGTGTTATATTAGCTAAACACGACAGAATGAAGAGACATTAAAATGAGACACAGAGATAAGGTCACATCTCCATTCACTGTAAACAACGCACAAAAAGCCTAGTGAGAGATATTCTTTCTATGTAGACAGTGTGAAAAAGAGAGTATTTTTCTTATTTGCCTAATACAATTTCACACATAGACCATACAGCTTCTGAGTCCTCTGACTGAAAATTAAGCACTGAAGTTTACTCATTAAACAGCTGTAGCTTTCCACTCACAGGGTCCTTAATACACTGTGTAAAGTTTCATGAAAATTTCAATTCCAAGGGAAGATATTTTTGTTCTTCATTTACAGTAAATTAGAGAAGCGGACTGTTCCTTTAATCTTTACCCTTCAAATAAATAAATGAGCAGCTTTAATTAATTAGCAACTACTAAGTGTTTGTTATTAATGATCATTCTCTTGACATTGTCCTGGATTATATCAACAGTTTATTAGAGCAAAAAATAATGAAAGCCATGATTAATAGTTGTGTTTATTATAGTACATTCTAATTAGTCTACAGATAATGTGCTCCACTGCTGTAGCTGCTTATATAAATATAGCATAAGAGAAAGATGTATAACGTAAATAAATTGAAGAATGCAATTGCAGGAGTCATCCTGGCTCCACAATATTTCAGGAATGCTCTATTTAGCAAGGATTACCCAGCTGGAATAGCAACAAAAGAAGAGAGGGTGACTACATCAGAGGAAGAGAGGAAGGAGGAGAGAAAAATGTTTTCAAGTAGAGCCAAAGAACAGAGTAGAGTGAAGGACAGGAAGGAGGAACAGCTGCAAGAAGCAGAAAAATTTTACACAGTGTCCAAAACCTGTTGATTGTTCTGTCTTCTAACTGATGCCTACAACCCTACAGCCAATTAACTACACTTCCATTTGATGAATTCCCCTTGTTTCTATGCCAAATATTGTGGGGTTTGGGGGCTGGAAGTGAGTTTTCATAAAAAGTCCACATGAGATTTAAGTATGCCGGAGGGAAGATATTACACATGGCCCATTTTGTTAATCATTTCTGAGATAGAAAAAACATAGCTTTGGCTTGATTCCCCTTTGCCCACTCTGTTGTGTGCAAAAGCACATTCTAGCTTAGGTTGACAGCTGACTTGCTAGAGACCAAAGGCAGACTTTAGGTTACCCACAGGCACAGATTATACAGCTACTCAGAGAGCTGGCTGAACATATTTTACCGAAAAATTTATTATACAGAAAATGGCTTCTCTACCAATTTTTACACTGAAAAAAAATTGCTTTTAACAAGCCTCTAAAAAGATAATTTTATATCACTGATAACCCATTGGAAAAAAAGGTATTTTATCTCTTTTCATATAAATCTTCATTTTCCAATATTGCTGAAAAAATGCAGCTTCTGAGTAACATGAGTAAAGGCATGGAAGATGTGCTCCTGAGCAATGGTCCATTGAAAAATGAAAAAGTAGATGAGTTCACCACTCTATTAAATAAGAAAGCCCTCTCCTTCTGCCTGAGAGAAATCAAGCAGTCATAGTCATCTGCCAGCTTTCAGAAAACAGTTTGCTTCCGTTACCTGAAATTAGATTATTAAGTGTTTCTTTCCCGAATCATCACTTCAAGGACCAAATTCTATGTACTTCAGCTTCAAGACTTTCTGTAACAACTACTTGTCCTTTAAAACACAGCACAGGAGTCAATGCAGGAATGAAGTGGTGTATCAGATAAAGATATGCTGTGTACTCTTAGGAAATGGGTTTGGGTTTTTCTGTAAGTAATGTTTTCAGACTTGTAGTTTAATTTTGTTCCTAAGTTAACATATGGTAAAAAAAACACACTTGAGCTTTCAGCTAAATAATATATAAGGAAAAATGACTCTAAGCTAACCATCTTATTAAATCTAAAAGACTTTGGTTGAGTCTTTTATATGCAATGAATAAGGTAGAACAAGGTATTTCTTTATTTTATTTTTTATTTTTATTACAACTTTTGAAGGAAACTGTAAGGCCTTCATATTGTGTGTCTGCTAATAATTACCACTAATGTGATTAAATTCATGTTTAATGCTTATCTAAATTAGCTCATTAGCTCATATGGATGTTTCAAAACCTCCAAAGACTGTAAAATACTCAGTTTCCATTATAGTCCTGATACTGATCTCACAGACTGTGGCTACCATACTCATTGCTCTCTGTATACATGGAATATCACTTGTTTCAAGCCAATTATTATGCAAATCCCAAGACCTTGCTTGCCACTCCCCAGTGACAACATAACCTTGTTTGGCTTAAATAATCATTTGGGAGACATTTACACTGTGAATGAATATTACAGATCTTTTATAGCAAGGAACTATATTTTCTTTCATCTGATAGTAACAGGAAACCCTAAACATCAATCAGAAGAATAATTTCAGTTTCCCTGCAAATAAATTCTGATGCCTCAATACCTTTTTCTGGACTATGTGGTACTAGATAAAAATAACAGACTTCTCTAAGTTAGTCTTGTTTATCCTTCCTATTTTTCTTATAATGAGAAACTTCTTGCCATGGACTGATTTCAGTGGCATTAAGTTGCCTCAACTTTGTTGCATTCCTTCCACCTCAAGAGAGCATAAGAATCTACTAAGAGAGAAATATTTTCAGAATTAATAGCTATAAAAAAATAGTTAACTGATAAAACAACTTACATCTTGTAAAACCATAAGAGATGCATAGTTATACACCAATATCAAATAAAAGTTTTTTATAAACATGTGCAAATAAATTCTTATATAACTTTAAAATTATTATAGATATACCAAATGTACTGATTTTATTTTCTCTATTTCTTTTAATGTAACAGCTAGTTTTTTTCATTCTGCATGACTTTTTGAAAAAGATCTGAATTTTATTCTCAATTTTCGTGGGACCACAGTTTAATTTGTGTATGAAATCCAGTCTTAAAATCCAGACCAAAAAACTTTTACATTTTCTTTAGAGCAATTGTTTAAAGCATAGATTATGATAATATAATATTTATCAACATATTATAGTATTCTTTTTTTTTTAGCATAATGCACACTGTAACTTCATTTCTTGGAATGTACTGTATAACCAAAAAAAATAAAATAACCAACAACATCACAGCATTCATTAAAACTACAAATTAAGGTATAATTAAGTGGATTCCTGCTGGCAAAGCACTGAAACTAATTGATAGAGGAAAGCTTTTTGCTCTAACTTCTCCTTAGTGAGGAAAACACTAACTATATTAATAGTACTACATTAAAATATCTAGCTGTATAAAACTGCCATCATTCAGACCTGCTGGCACAGCAGTTTGTTATTAGATAAGCCTCTAAACTTTTATTTGCTCACTCTCCTCTCTAGCCCTTTCTACTCATTTCATGAACAAATTTAGCAACCAGTTCTGAAGTCCATATTGAAGTAAAAAAAATTGCTAAATCTCTTCCTCTTTTCTATCAGTGGTTCCCACATTTCGATATTTTTTTCTTCAGAATAGCTGTTGTATGTTGCATTTATTCAATAGCCTGAATTGTTTCAGAGCCAAAATACAAAACCAAAAAAGACTGTAGTTAAGCAGAACAGATTCTGTTGTCTAGTAACCATTACACTTCCAGCCTTTACAATTCTAATGTGATCCACACAACCATGGAAAAAAAAAAAATCAATCAAAATTACTCCTCTATCTGATGAAGGCAATTTGTTTTCAATATCTCTAAGTTTCAAATCCAGGACCATTCCCTGCCTATGAGAAACTTCTTTCCCAAGTGGGCATCAAAACCAAGGCCTCCTGTCCTTGCTGTGGAGGTCGCTAGCACTTGAGGTAATTGAGAATACCTCACCTTTGGCAATCAGGAGCAGCCTCTTAAGCTTCTCTGAAACACTTCAATTTAGATGCAGGGATGATTTCAATAATTAGTGGAATTCACATCAGTATCTTCTTGTGCCTCCCTGTAATATGACATTTTATAAAATGGAAAGACTGGAAACTTGTGATACTTCCCTGGAAAAGATCATTTCTATCTTTCTCAGTAAAACATTCTCTAGCAGTACAGCATTCATGGAACCCAAACCTCTCCCCAAGGAAAAGAGTCCATCTATCTTATTTCCAGGTTCAATTTTCACTGCAAGCAACTTGGTTATGCCCTCTTTTTGCTATTTGTACAATGTAATCATTTATAAATTAGAAATAGCACATATATATCCTATCCTTCAAATAAATTATTCCAAGCCATTCTATTTGTATGTTTATGCATCCAGGAAAACACATAAATAAAAATAATGTATTCTACACATGATGTAAAGTATATTGGTCTTGCTCAAGCTTGCATTTGTATTTGGATGGAGTCATAGAATCACAGAATACTTTGGATTGGAAGGGACCTTTAAAGGTCATCACATCCAACCCCCCTGCAATGAGCAGGGACAGTTGCTCAGAGCCCCATCCATCCTGAACTTGAATGTTTCCAGGAATGAGGCATTTACCATCTCTTTGGGTAATCTGTGCCGGTTTTCTCACCTTCACCGTAAAAAATTTCTTCCTTATATCGAGTATAACTCAACCCTCTATCAGTTTGAAAACGTTACATCTTGTCCTATTGCAAGAGGCCCTGCTAAAAAGTCTGTTCCCATCTTTCTTATAAGTCCCCTTCAAGCACTGAAAGGTCCCAGTGAGGTGTCCCCAGAGCCTTCTCTTCTCCAGGCTGAACAACCCCAGCTCTCTCAGCTTGTCTTCACAGGAGAGATGTTCCAGCCCTCTGATCATCTTTCTGGCTCTCCTCTGGACTCATTCCAACACCTCCTTGTCCTTCTTATGCTGAGGGCCCCAGAGCTGGATGCAGCACTGAAGGTGGGGTCTTGTGAGAGCAGAGTAGGGGAGCAGAATCACCTTCCTAAACCTGCTGGCCACACTGCTCTGGATGCAGCCCAGGATGTGGCTGGAAACAGAGAGGGAGATGCCTTTCACCTTTGCATCAATCAACTTTCATAATGACAAACAGAAGTGTTATAACCCCCCAAAGCAACCTCCAGCTGGGACCTTTCTGTCTGCCCTTGCCTCCTTCCATTAGGGATGATTTGCCCCAGAGACCCTTCATGATGCAGCGATCCAGAAACACTCCAGTGCTTGCCCTGCATCTTCCCATCGGTTTTTGGGGCCAAAGAATCAGGTACCAAAGGAAGCATGATCACAACTAGAGATTATCTGTTAGAAAAGACTAACAGAGTGTTTTGTAGGTTGAAGAAAAATTTCAGCTACAACCAGAAACCTAATTTTTCATTAATATACTATAGGACTTTTTAGAAAAAATTGTTTGGCTTCTTCTTGGCTGATGAACTCATACCATGGTGCCTGGAAAACTTCCTTGGCCTACATGAGGGGAGGAAGTTGGCTCTTACATGTACTGGAAAGTCTATTTGGATTCAGTGTGGCATACGGAGATGTTCAATATATCCTGTAAAATACCAGGGAAGTACATGGAGGCACAGGTTTTTATTATAACAGAGAAAATATTTCAATTCATTTTAGAAAGTTGATACCAAAAAAATTTGAGTCTCTGTTCATTTGAAATGCTTTTTCCCCTCAAGAACTATACAACTTACATACTAAGAATTTCATAAATATTAATACAGTTTTAAGAAATCTTTAGATTTCTGTGATAAATATGAATCTTAATTTATTGTCCTCTCTGAAAGCAATGCATCTTTTGAAAAACTAGTTTCTAGATAGATTTAATTTCACTGTTCAAAAACGTTAATGATTTTTACCTTTAAATATAAATACTTCTTCCAGAAAGATGTTAATAATATTTTCTGAAAATTATTCTTCATATACACTGGTAATAAAAAATTAGTTAGCTTGACTTATTTCCTTATTTCTAAAATACTATATTTCTATTGCCAGAACCGGATTGTAAGGAGATATATTTTAGAGGCTGACTCCTCTAGTTAGTTTTCCATTCCATCAGCGTTCATGTAAGGACCATTTGTACTGAGCTGCCAGAGAACACATCGAAGAACATTTCCTGCTGTTACCAGCAAGAATATTTATCTTATCACCCTACTGAAGCCTGGAGTTTACCTTTCGAAAGGAATATCTTGTTTTCACTTCTAAAGCTTAATCACCTGCTGTACAAAATGAGACCTTAGGTTCACATTTCACTAATGAATATGCAGTACTTCATAGAAACTATTTTTTTTCTAACCATGTGCTGTAAGTATATATATTTTAATAGCAGTGAAAGGTTTAAATTACTGTTAACTATGTCTGAAAATAACACTTTTCATTTGCTATTATTTTTTTTAATCTGTCAGAACACCAATATGTTAAACATTAAGTAGTTTCCTATTTTATTCCAGGAGACAATTATATGTTTTATGCAAATAAGCAGATTTGGGGAGGAAACATGAATTTTTTAATCTAAATCACAGGCAAGGAAATGTTAAGAAAAGAGTCGAATCATATATGAAAGAATATATAGAATATATAAACATGTAAGAACATCTTAATTTTGGATCCTTATACAGTTGTAATGTATACATTTTTCTAAACATCATATGAAAGTTAGGAAAAATATTTATGTCTTTATGTAAAAAAGGGTTTGGTACAGCTGACAAAATCATTAAGAAAAATGTTTGCTCTGTTAACTGTTTCCACTTCTGCAAATATGACTGTAAAAGAAAACAAGAGAATTCAGAAATGTCACACTATATCTGTGTGGCTGGTGGCTATTTGGCTCTGATCTGGCATGTATTAACAGATCCCAAAGACGTGCAGCTATTCATCTGAAATTCAAAATGTCTGCAGAACAGTACCACTCTGTAGGAAATACAATCTGTTATAATAAAATATTATTCTATAATGACTTTGATAGTTTAGGACTGTTGATTAATGAGCCCTCTGTCTAATAAAAAATAAATCAAATTTTGGTAATTATTCATTTAGAGGAACTATAAGAGAATCTGTGTGACTATATCACCTAGCCCTTGTTTTGCAGGGAGAGGAATCAATGTTTTCATTTACTCATCACCCAGGTAGGGCATCTACCAGCAATTCTGATACCTCAGTAAAATTCATTTGTGTATCTATATGAATAACATCCTGCACAACAAGCATACCCAATAACAGATGTGCCAAGAAAAAAAAACAAAACCAACAGTCTACTGTGGTAACTTTAGAAGAAATCATTTAATCTGTTTTGGCTCTTAGGATCTCACTATTTTGCCAATACACGAGCAGGTTTTCTCTTTGATTTTCAAAATAAGTAACGAGATCTTCAGCTGAGAAAGGAGCACCTGCTGGATTGTGCTGTGAACTCCAGAGTGTTCAAAATATATGCACAGATAAAAGACCGCAGGAAAGCTCTGTCTAGCTTTGTATCTGAAGTACAGATACGAGTATTTTCTTTTCCATCTGTAGAAGAGAAAGTACCCCAGTCTTACGGTGCACTTTATATGTTATCCTGCCACAAAGAGGCAACCTGCTGGGATTAATTGGAAATGCATAGGAAAGCTGCCTCAGCCTCATAGCACTGCTGAGCCTTGTCATCCTAATGCCAGCAAATGTGGGGCTGCTACTGGCAATCCTCCACACTTAGCAAAAAAAAAAAAAAAGAAAAAAGAAAAAAAGAAAAAAAATAGATACCTTTTGGATGCTGACAGTGTGATATGAAACAGAATAGCAGAAACAAGCCACACACTTCTGTCACTTGCTTCAAACTTGCCAAGTTGTTGCTTTCTTCACAAGCAATATCACTTTACCTAGCAGAAACACCATAAATGGGATGAAAAGGAAACAGCATTATATTTACTGGGATTTTCTTAAGTTATCTGCATCTCCAAGGCATTTGAGAAATTACTATCCTAATGGAAAATGGAATAACAGCCTCATTTGCAAAAGTCGCAATTTGCAAAACGTTCCACAACCCTTTGGGTGATAAGAGAGAAAATCGGTTGTTGTAAACAAATAAAAAGCTGATTTGGGTGGGAGCTATCAGAAGAAAAAGAGGATTGGCAGCTGGTGTGAAAAGATGGGAGAAAAGATTCACGGATCTGGTAAATACAGGAAATTGGGAGGGAAAAAAAAGGTAGCAATTGAGAAAGCATAAGATTAGGTTCATGTCTGAAGTTTCAGACAATACTTGAAAGAAGGGGAATAAAAGGGCAGGAAAGAAGAGGGAGTAAAAAAGAGAGGTCTTTCAAGGCAAGGAGACTATGTGCAAAAATCTTGAACAAGGGCTGAGATAAAGAACTTTAGAGGGAAGACTGCAAGCTGAAGAGCACAAGTGACCTTCTGATTTGCTCTTATAAACATGGGCTGCAAAAGCCAGCAGGAAAGTGGTGGACACAGAAGGAGGCTGGAATGGGCAGGGACAAGAAGTTTCATTTAGCAAGGACAACAGAAATAGGTGGCCACAACAGCATAGCCCATTCAAGTGCTTGGGATGAAATCCTAAACTTCCCACATATGTCTAAATTGCTACGCCCAGGATTTCTTTCTAGTTCCTAGGTTCATGTGTGTAATCCAGGTGCATCCCAACCAGCCACTGGATCCAAGTGGCATGGAAAAGAAAATCAGTGTGTATGGTTATGGCAGAATCCTTAGGATGCACAACACAGTCAGGATGGGGCAGCACAAGGATTGCTACCATGGGGTACATCGAAGAGAGCAGCAGCCCCACCTCATCTTCCTGGCATGGAGATCCTAAGTAATACAGGATCCTGCATAGTATGAAATTGGTGTAGAGTACTCATGAAAGAAGAGTTGCATAAAAGGGAAGAGGAGTGTAAAAATTATGAACACACCTAAGCTTGCAATTTTCTATGCAACACATTTTAGCTTTATTACAAGATTTAAAATGTGCAACCACCAGAACATGCACTTAAAATGCTTCCAAGGGATGTTTACTGTAGCATTTGCCTAAAGCTATCAGTAAATATTTATGAAATGCACCAGCTGAGTGTGTCCAAGCATACCAGTAACAGTTTGTACACAAAAATGGGGAGCTGCTACTCTTATTCCTTATCCTGTTAGGACTCGTAGAAAACATCCATATAATGGCTTTAGTATGTTCCAGCTGCGGAGGTGAAATATGAAATGTTGCTTCTTTTTTATTTGCTTTTTTAATAGACTCATGAAATTGAACTCTCTCCATAAAATTTAGTTTGTTGGTTTTGGTTTTGGTTGTTTTTTTTTTTAAAAAGGAGAAGTGTTGTGGTTTGACCCCAGCCAGAAACCAAGCTGCTCGCTCACTCCCTGAGAGTTGGTTTGCTTGAAAGAATTGGAAAAATAAAACTGAGAACACTCATGGGCTGAAATAAAGATAGTTTAATATGTAAGGCTAGAGCTCAGCAATAACAAAAACATCTCTGTATTATCAGCACTGTTTCCAGTACAAATCCAAAACACAGCCCCATCCCATACCAGCCACTGTGAAGAAAACTACCCCAGCTAAAACCAGAGCAGAAGTAGGAAAACTTAGACAAGAGCTCATCACATGCTTAACAATAACACTAGACTTCTAATTGATAGTAGGCCAATATTAAAATATCTAGAAGTACCACAAATCTGTGTGAAATTGTCCATTATTCTGCATTAAAAGGACGGTGTGAATAGCGTACTCTAAACAGTCTGTACTTAATATAAGTGTTAACTCATCACGATGATTCACCAGTTAGGAACAGACAATGAATGAAAACCAGAGAGCATTTAAAGGGAAAGGAAAGGCATATCAAACTAAAGAAAAGAAAAAAAAATAAAATAAGAAAAAACCCCACAAAATATAGGGTGTTTAATCACAAGAGTGCTTACCTAATCAAAGCATGTTTTTACAAACACATTTTATGCAAATGCTGCATATGTTTTAAATAAGGGGTTTTTTGTTTGAGTTAGGGTTTTTTGTTTGGTTGGTTGTTTTTTGGGGTTTTGTGGGTTTTTTGGTAATCTTGCTTTATCTTCCTATATTGCTATCAATAATGGGAATATTTTAAGCAGAAGAGGTAGAGAAAAGGAAAAAAAAATGGAACCCACTGCAACTTTCTTAGAATTGGGGCATTTATGATTGCAGGTTATATCTATGTATGCACACAAAGGGAAATGGATGAATAATTACCTCATCCAGATTGATGGAGTGTCATCTTGGAATTAGAGGAAAATACCACCTCCTTTCTATTCACACATTTGTGTTCACAACAGCAATTCTAGCATGAATTAATGTCAAGCATAGTGGGATGGGTCTCATGCAGAAATTTGTGTTCATATTTTCAGGATCAGATACTAAAAAAAGCAGATGCTTCTGAATAAGTTCTCACACTACTATCAGTAGTGTGAGAGGTGGCAAACAGACCTACTACATAGAAAGTCTAAAGAAGTCTCCCTTTACTTCAGAAAGGACAACACTGTAGATGAGAACAGTACCATTCCCATCAGTCACTCACTCCCAAGCTGCTTTCATGCATGTAGCTGGTCAGAGACCAGTTCTCTTTGTTTCTGTACATGTAGAAGTCCAGAAATCAGAATCGAGTTTTATGTTAATTTTTTTCACCATTACTTGTTCTTCAGTCAAGATTGTATGACTTCATCAAGAGATAAAGACTTTCCCCCTTGTTGCCTCTCTCATGAGCTTGTTTTATTTTGTTCTTCAGCTGAGAAACTTCCACTTGAACAAACTTTCCTCCTCTTTCTCACTATCGGTTACAACTGAACTGTGCCAGCCCTGTGAATTTCCCCAGCACAAATTCCTTCTTCAGAAATTGTTTATAATATCAGTTGCCTCTTTTTTTATTGTTCCTGTCTGGTTTGGGTTTTTTTGATAAGTAGTTTATTATGAGTAGTTATGCTGTGTAGTAGGCAGAGCACTCGGTATTATGTAGACTCGTTAAGAAACACATGAACCCCACAGACTCTTTCAGAATTATTTAGCTGCAGATATCTATAGTCTGAATCATCTCAAAATCTAATTTAAGCAAAGCAAAACCCAACAGTATAAAGAAGCAACAACTGTAATAACATATATCAGAAAGAGTGATCTTCCTTACTGCTATCAACAGATACAGACAGATGTAATAAATAACAAAATTTACATGGAGTGAAAGTTTTTTTTAATAGTGCTGAAGTATTACATTTTGGTTCATGGTTCATTTTGTTTAATTTTAAAACCAGGTTTTAAAGATTATCTATATTAGATTTACCATAAAATTATTATATCATAAGTAACCTAAACATTTGTTTCTCATAGTAATGTAATATAAATATCAAATATTTTTATATTATTGACACATTGTATCTTAATATAAAAATAATTTTTTTCCACTTCTCCTCCACCAAGGAGTTTTCTCAACATCTTACCTGCTTCTAATCCATATTTAAATATTCTTCCCTTCCCTTTTTATTTCACATCAGGGACCACCCGGGGTAGTAACAAGTGCCTACACTTCTCTCTCAGCTATTACACATAAAAATAGTATTTCACAGGTAAAAACCTCAACTGGCTATTTTTGGTAAATTTAAATCTACTTTCAGCTTTTCCAGCTGGTGCAAACGCCACGCATCAAACCAAAGATTGCACTTAATGTGAGAACAGTCACAGTCATTAACGACAACATTAAAAGATGCAGAGAACTGAAGAGCCACCGTCTAAAAATTACTTTTACTTCAGTCTTAAGGTTTAAAAAAAATTTCTAAGTTAAGGGTGTTTACAGAACAAATATGTATAAGATGCACTGCACACTGTGAGTGAGATCAAGCACTGGAGTCATGAAGCCCAGTTCCCCAACACAAGATTACGGTCAAAGTCAGCTCAGCAAGTCAGGTCAGATTTTTATACTCTTCAGCCTTTACAAGCCATAGGAGACTTGGGCCTTCCACTTTACATGACATAACTGGGCTGGATACACCTAGTCTACTATTATTCTTTTCTCCCTGACTCTGCAGCCAGTGCTCTATAAATCACATCAAAACACTCCTTTTAAACTTATTACCTTTTAAAGTATTTTCCCTAGGTGTCCATCCAGCTTCATGCAAAAAGGTTTTGAAATTTTTAGCCTCATCTTTTCATGTGCTTAGTATTAATGTTTTTCAAGGTATAAGTTTCAGGAACATGAGATTCAATCAAATGGTGGGTGAGAATTATTTTTCTCCTAGAGTGCAGAGTTAAAAACCAAACTGTTTTCCTAGTCTTATCAATCTGTCTTCAAATCATGTCTTCAGTGAGAAATTTTGGGAGGAGAGGAAAGGGAATGTTTCCTGTCTAACAAAACCAATTTCCACACAGGAGCATTCCAATTTCTTTACCTCCTATACAATACATTTTTAATACTCAGTAGTACAGTCATTTAGATCAGTAAGAATTGTTCCTATACATAGTTCCCTTTATGTCATGAAAGTTTCTATGTTGCATAATTTAATTATATGACAAAAAATAGGAAATATTTCACCCTAAGCATAATCAATAGGATTAACTATATTAGTCTACTATGAACACCTTTGACTGCAAGTATTCAAAACTGCTCATTTGAGAAAGAAAAGCTAATATATTTTTTTTTGAGGTGGAAATTGGTTAATACAAGACAGTATTACAAGTCTATAGAAACCCTCTGCCCCTGAAAACAAGGTGAGATAAGGAAAAAATTTAATTGAATCACTCTTAACAATGCAGTTTAATGACTCGGGTTATCTACTCCATTTTCCTCTGGGTATTCACTACTTCAAACCAGTTTTTTTCTATTCAGTAAGTGTTGAAGCAGGACATAACTTCTAGCCTTTTCCTAACATTTCATTTTGGTATAAGAAGTCAGGGTGGATACTTATTAAAGATTCTCATGAAATCTATTTGCAAAGATACAGTCTTCTTCAAGTTGTTAGTAAAGAAAAAAAAGCATTATAATCTTATGTTTTGCTGATTGGTGAGTTTTTGCTTTACGTTTTCTGCACTTATGTTTATGACACTTTTTTAAAATGTATTTTTTATAATTAATTAATTTTCTATTATTATATTCACTTCTTTAACAATTATTAATAACATTTCTGAAGATCCTTTGCTCCAGACACTATAAATAAATTAAACATTTTCAGAAGAATATAAAAGTCGATTGTATGCTTTCACACCTCAAGTGTACATCTTCAAAGTTACTTGACCAGAATGAAAAGAAACCTAAATTTGAAAGAGTTTTTTACACTATATTTGAAAGAAATGTAATCAAAACCAGCTTTATATCTTACCAATGACTGACTTTACTGCTGAATAGACTTGTGACTTCACTGCGTCATTAAAGCAGAATATTCACAGGTGTAAAGAACAATTGTTTCCATGAACAATCTGCTTTCAATTCCTCACACAAGTCCTGTCTTGCCTGTTAATCACAAGATATGGTCCATGATGCCCATAAGGATTCATATTAATGATTCAAAAACTTGACTTTATTTATCATTCACTTGGAAAGAAGAAAGTCAATGGAGATATAGAATTTGAATACCAAGAATAAAGAAAAAAAAAAAGAAGACTTAGTGATGATCACAGCTGGTAAAAAATACTGTGTTGGAAAGAAGAATATACATTTGAAAATTTCAAAAATTATGAGCACAAATAACATATAGAAGCAGAAGGATTATCAGAATACATTATTGGTTGAGAAAGACTATGACAGATTCCAGTTTGTATTCTAAAGCTTTTTTTTTTTTAATCATTTTACTGACAGCTACAGGTGCATTGGAGGGCAGATGCTGTCTTACAAGGATGTTCTTTAATAGTTGCACTTTTAGTAGTGCTTAAAAAGGTAGGTCAGTGTACTTATAAACAGGAAATGTTATCAGTGGCCCAAGATATTTTCTTCCCATGTTTTCCCACTTACCTTTGCTTTACTGTGAGCAAAATGTGCATGCAGAAATTGTGATACCCAGCACAGCAAGAAGGTACAACTCAGAAGATGACACGCCACCAATCATTATTGTGTTATGACCTAAATACATTATCTTTAAAATAATATCTTTATAAGTACGAGTAGAGTCATTTAAAAGCAGTTAGCCAAACATTTCATTTTCAAAATGTCTCTCAATAGCAAAGGTTTCATTCTCTGACTATTATAATTCTCAGTCTCCTTTATTATCCCAAGACAGAGACCATATAATTAAATTAACTGTGACTTTGCAACTAATTTTCAGATTTTAAAGAACCATATGGTACCTTTCATGGGACATTTAATCTGTTCATTCATTAAAAACTTTGACCCCACAAGTGTTTTCCTCAGTTCAATTAAAAATCTATTAGAATATTCGTCCATGCCTCAGTGCCGTGTAATCATCACCACTCCACACAAGCCAAACATAACGAGTGAGAACTGAGCAAACTTTAGTGCTAATTTCAATAACACACTATGAAGTCTTTATAGTGAACATTTTACTCTTTGTTTCTTTTTCTTTTTTTTTTCCCCAATTTCAAATGTTTATCATTATTTTCATCTTTCTGGGCACATACCTGTTCCGAGCCCTCACCGGTGAGCACCAAAGCTTAACAAGCCTGTAAGAAAGCACAGGTCGAATGTTTGGAGCTAGACGTTATGTTGGACTACAGAGGAAACATGGGTGAATGCCCCTATATGTATTTACTTCATCACTTTGATTTGGTCCCTGTTTTACTTTTATTTGCCATTTTTAAACTGTCCAGAGGCTGACTATAGCAAGTCTGATACTCTGTCTCTGTGCCTTCTTCCATGTCATCACTCCATGGCCACTGTGCAAGAACCACATATGTTTGGTCTCATGTTACAAAAAAAGATAAATGTGGGTTTGTGAAGCAGTCCTCTCCTTATTCAAGATATATGTCAGTATTAACAATAAAACTACTGAACCCCCCACTGTTTTCTAGTATATCTTGTATTCAGATATTGAGGTAGAAAGAATATTGCACAGTCACTTTGTTTTGAAAAGATTAAACCAGCCTGTCCAGAGATAAAGCACATCAACCCAACAAACAGTGTAATTTTCGCCAAACAGGTGTATATTATGCCTCCAGTGCCAGACTTCTGCAGATGCAGGGCAGGGAAGGATGTGTACACATAATGGGGACAGAAAGGAGCTCCAGCTGATGCCTCCAGACCAGGACAAATGAAGTCTCCACTTCCCAATGTACTGCGAGAGACAGAAAAGAGACCAATGCTTGTGGGAGATGCAGTGTGGGAGGGTGGGAAGCCTTGACCTTTTCTTTCTTTCCTCCTGCACCATCATATTTTGAGTTATTTCCTCCCTCATGTTGTGGCATGTCATTATCAATCTTCGCTGATAATTTATGATTAGTTTTATAATAACCTTTCTTCCTCCTCCTCCTTGTTTTCACTTGTCTTTACTGCTTTTTGATCCTTCCTTATTCATGTAGAGAGCAAGTTCTCAGGATCATTACCATCCTGCTCCCAATGGAAGAAATTCCATTGTGCTGCTGCACACAAGTTTCAGATTCAATATTGCCTTTTTTGCCTCAATTTTATTTTCACTTCAGGGGTCAAAAAGGGGAAACAGCTTTGAAGATTCTCTTTTTTTATGTGCAACATCTCAAAACTCACCCAGCAAAAAAAAAGGATAAGATTTTATCTAATGACAGAGTATAAAACTTTTATGTCTCAGACTTAATCACGTGCAAGTAAAAAAAAACCTTTTCAATTTCTTCAATCTATTGTAAATCTACTACCCAGATTTACATTTAGACAGTGAATGTTACTCAAGGTAAACCACACCATACCTGATATTTGTAATTCTAATCTAGGTAACATTTGGGGTATGTAAATTATTAGAAATTATGGAAAGGGATTTGAATGCTCTGTACACTTAACGAAAAACACTGCTTAAAGTGTTTAAAAAATAATTAACAGTGATCAGCCATAGCAATTTCCAAAAATACTCTTCCATTGATTTTATGATTATTTTAAGGAATTAATATGAAATTTAAAACATTTTCTTAGATTATTGTTGCTCTACTGCTAGATTGAACGAGACAGTTCTTTTCAGTCATTTCCTGTTCACTTTTCTGCAATAAATTTCAGTGGATTGCTCTGAAATAAGATGTTTCTAGTGATTTAAAAGGTAACAAGAAACATGCTTCAAAGACAAGGTTCAGCACACTGCAGTATTTGTTAGTGCTTCATAATATCTATAGAAAATGTCCATTTTTAAGGACAATATATACAAGAAAGCAGAATAGGGAAAGGGAAGGTTCTCTCTTCACCAATTTTATCTTGGAGAACTCCCTAGAAATACAGCAATTTCAAAATTGAGTTGAACATTAATAGAAAACTAATAAAAATTACTGCAGATGATTCAACATCAGTTATACTGTTGAATGGATGTGCTCGTGCTTGAAGTTGCACCATTTTGTGGCCCATGTGAAAAGGGACTACAGAAAAAAAAGGCATTTTTCATCAAAGTAGATTTCTAATTTTCTGTTATTTTCAACCACATACATTTGAGAGTGCATAGAAAAGGTAAAGTCAAGCCAAGAAAAAAATAATCAAGCAGATACAGGGGGTATCTGAAGAATACAGAGCTCCCTATGAAGCAAATGGATGGTAACAGTTCTCTAGAGATGCTCTCCATAAGGTTTTTTTTTATTCCTAGTGTATGTAAACATTTATGAAGAGACTCTTATGATAATTGGGCATCAGATTGAAAAGACAAATTTTAATAAATGAGATTGATAAAAACATCAGGTGAAATACTGTCTAACACATGGAAAACTTGCACTCAAATTTTCATCCGTTAGCACACTGCAAAAAAACAAACAAACAAAAAGCCATAGTTTGCCCAAATAATATGCATAATACATGGACTGATTTTGTTTTCAATACAAGATATAATGTACATATGAAGTACAACTGCACCTTTTTGTATTACACAGAATTTATATTTAGTACAGCAGTGTTATTCGGCGGTTTAAAACTAAAATACTCAGAGGGGGAAAAAAAAGCAAAACCCACAAAAAGTCATTTCAACATCAGCACATATTAACTCTTATTTCTCTACAAAAGTCATAAAATTGTAGTTTCTACTAGCAGCCAAACTCCTGTTTTTTCCCAGGGGGGAAAAAAATATCTGGTTTTAATTGTCTGCTAAAATCTTTCATGGTTCTTGCTCTAAGTAATGCAAATGGCAATGTCCAGAATTCTGAAAGGTACCGGGATTTCTGTAAATTGCATATATAATATGACCCAAAGAATTGACAAAAAATAAATGTTATAAACAATATATTGTAAACAATATTATTGAGATAAACAGATTATTATTTAGGGAAATAGTTGATAAACATTTCAGTAGAGGCTTCCTCGTGAAATGTGCCTGAATTGAATATATGGAAAGTTCAACATAAAGTGTCAAATTTTGGTTTCACCCCTTCTGATTTAGTTATAGAAAATTTGCTTTGCACCAATAATGCCTCTTCAAGAAGGAAGTGAGGTGTCCTTACAAAGGGTCAGTCAGTGAAAACGTGATGTCTTTGAAAAGGTAAATCAAATGCAGATGCAGAGGAAATTCTCTGGTATGAAAATTCTTACCATCGAATAAGTCACAGGTAAATATTGAAAAGGAAAAAAAAAAATCAATAGAAAATAATTTGAGGCCACAGGGTAGATGAATCTGAAATATTAGAAACAAAGGCAAAATTGGAAGGCGGGGAGAACAAATCCACATTTAATTCTGGCAGATATCTGCAGCCAGGGAGGAGACATTGCCAGCTGGCTATCAGCTGTAAATGGAAATATGTTCTAACAACTGTTCTGGGTGGTTTCATAGTGAAACTGTTTCTTCTGTCTTCTAAAACGGTGCCTATCTTGGGTAGAACCATATGTGCACATCCACAAAAATCTTACAATTTCAGGGAAATTTACGTTTTAGGAAGGCTGGATAAAATGAAGAAAGTCATGAATTCAGGAAAGTACAGGCAGTCAGTGAAAACTGTGTGCTTGCAACAAACTGACCAGCTCTCATTTGAAAGGTTTCTGTGGAGATTCCAAAGTTTTCCACAGAATTTTACCAGAATAATATTCAACATGATGAGCCAGTTTCTAAACCTAAGCACATATGACGTGGACAAGGACAACTCTACTGTTTTCAATATGGTTTCCAGCTAGGATTGTGTTCTAGAAAAGAGAAGCTTTCTTACCATTTTCAAGCATGGTACATTCCTGGGGGGGAAAAAAACACACATGAGAACAAAAGTTTGACTTTACTGAAGAATAAAAAGAAAAACATACATCAATAATTACTGGATTATGTACAACTCTGCAAGTAGATAACACTTTAGAATTGTTCATGGACTTTAAAACTGCATGTGGTACACAGCATATAATTTCTTTTTTTAGGTGATTTATACATTTCTAAACAGTTTTATTCAGAAGCATATTTTCAAAAGCATAGAAGTACCTATAAACATCCCATTTTCTGAAGTCCATTGAAAGTGTGTTATTTAATTTCTCTAGTGGTTTTGATATTTGTCCTTCACTGCAGGATTGAAGCACCACAAAAAGAGTTTGACTTTTTGATAAAGCATTTTTGAACAATCAGTATTCAAAGATATTCACCAGTGCATATTCATTTTATAACTGACAGACTTCTAAAAAGATATAAAAAAAACAAAAGTGAAGACCTGCAGGGCAATCATAGTTATTTTCAGTTCTCAACTATTGTCAGACCTATTCATGGGCAACCTCCCTACTATTATTCTCTGCTTCCTTAAAGACAAACTGGAAATCACCACACTGAACCAGCAAGCTCCACTTTTTTGTAGGATTTGAAGTCATCATGATGCTGGTGCATGTAGGACAAAACTGTCTTTACTTTTTACAGGAAACTGGGCTTGACATTCAAGAGAGCTCAACTGGTTTGGCTTCAGGGAAAGCAGCCCTTTGTAAACAGACTTGGCACTTTGAATACTGGGCAGTTACCAAATTCTGACCGATTTGCAAACATTGAACACTTACAAATCTGCTTGTGCAGATTAAAAAGAAATTCTGGTATGGAGGAAAGAGTTCACTGCTCCAGTTAAGGAAACAAGTTTTTTGTGATGATGAATTGATAAAGTGTTCCCTGGGTCACCTCCCTCCAACCATAGCATCTGAAGAAGTTCTATTTCTGTCTCACCCTCAAATCTCTCTGCTTGTCATGTAGTTTCAGAAGCACGTTTGATATGAGCCACAGGACAATCTTAAGCAATTGTTGTTTCTTTTCCATAACACCTGCTTAAGGCTGCCCCTGTTTATTAAATTGGAAGGGGAAAGCATAACAAAGGGGAGAATATTGCCTGCTTCCTTGTCCAGTTATGGAATTCACAGAAAAGCAGAGTAAGAGTTCAATACGGAAGTTCTTGCTACCCTCTATGAAAATGAGATTGTTCAGCTAAAGAGAAAAAAGAAAAGAGTTGCAAATTAATGATCTACTCCCAACTTTCCTATCATCTGCCCCAGCCCTTGATTACCCAAAGGGCTGAAGTAACATGTTCTGTTTTGCAACTGCCCCTGTAAAGCACAAAGAGGGGAAAAAAGAGGTACGTTTTTCTTCTATTTCTCAACATCAACATTTTCCAGAGGTTACACAAAATGCAGGTGTTAAGTTCTTGGATTTAACAACAGTACAGCGTGTGTCTCTTCCTTTCTGCAAGAAATTGCAATTGTTCCCTGTTTACTTTATAACACCCAGGTTTCAGAAAAGGTGGGGAAGCAGAATGTGATAAAGACAGCTAATAAAGTTTGACCTACTGTGAAAAAATATAAAAGGCTTTTGATGTTTGCAAGACAGCACACAGTGAGACAAACAGTTTGAAGGTTGAGCTTCCACCTCGACACAGATTTCATAGCTTTGGAAAGCAATAGATGGTTAGAGACAAAGCTAACACAAATGGCTTTCTTCTGAATTCATACTTTTGATAAGGGTGCACATACTTGCAAAATGTACAAGACACTTAATTGCTAGAAATGCCTCTGCAGGACTAAAGATTTCCAAGTGACCTGTAGCTCTGACACACCTCTGCACTGGAATAGTCTTGCTTTTCATTTCATTTTCGCCCATCCCACCCCTCAGCTGCTGACTCAGGAAGACATCACTAGTTCAATTACGTGCTGGAGATGCTTTCAAGCCTCATCCCTTTTCCTTCACAAAGGTGAGAATAAGAAAAAAAAAACTATTAAAAATGGAAGCTAAGGCTATTTTTTTTTTCTGTAAGTTCAGGATGTTGGCCCTGGGTATATTTATGTTTCAAGCCTTAGTCCGGACATCCCCTTCCCTCCCCACTCCCAGGAGATATGTATTAGTTTACTATATGCTTTGCTTGTTAGCAGGAAAGGAGCTACCAGTTTTGCCACTGTGATATCATCCAAGGCATGCAAGATATTTTTTTTTATATATATAGCATTCACCCAACTTATCTCCACTTCCCAGCCAGTCCAGGACACTATCAGCAACCTTCATAAGTCTCTCATCTTAAAACAAAAAATGTCTTTTTCCTCCAGTTTGTCTGGGTATTTTTTATACCTCTTTCTTGGACCATTTCCCAGGCTCGTGTATTCTCCCTGCATTGCTTCAGTTAATTACTTATATTTGATGGCCACCTCTGCGGAGCACTATTACTTATTGCCACTTGTGAACTGCTATAATGTAGGGTGTTTGTCACTTATACCAAGGTCACAGTCAGCCCTGTTATCATTTGGTTGCATTCCCTATCCAGTAATATTGATGATGGTATAGTGTGAAGCATTTTCAGCTCGCGCTGACCCCGTACGAGCAAGCGCCGTGTGTTCACCTTACCTTCCTTCTGCTGAGTAAGCCTTTAGTTCTCAGCAGTGCAGTGCTGCAAATGTTAACTGTAAGTCATCTGGGTGAGCTGGGAAGCAGCATAAAAATTCAGTTGCTGCAGCTTTTGTGGCTTGAAAGGTGACATTGGTCATTTTTCCCCTCAAGCTTTTGCTGCTTACTGCTAATCTTTTTCATCTACTGGTCCTTGCAAGTGGGAGTAAAAATAAAGTGTCTCATTCTTTAATGACAAATATGACACAATCTTTTTTTTAATTTAGAAGGACATTGCTACCTCTTACATTCTAGAAATTTACCTTCTTACATTTTCAGGGTCTTGATTACCAGCATTCTACTTTGGTCTATCAAAATATTAACAGCTATGCTAACAGTTCAAAGTTTGAGAGATTTGACTCCAGATGGACTCACATGCTCCCACTTGCTTTCATCCTATCCTGCTGCTGTGCGTTAACAAGCCCTTATTAACCCTTGTATGTATTTTTTTCTGCATCCCTCTGACTTGCACACTGTCCCCAGTTCCTAAAAGCTGGCATTCTGCAGCCGTCTGCTTGTGTCATACATAGTCTCTTTCTCAAGAAGGATGATGAGTATATAAGGCTCCATATTTTTAGTGTTTCTTGATATTAGCAAGCTGGATAAGATCATTCAGAATGTTTCTGAACAAAGGGAAAAAAGGAGCCAACCCTCACTGCAGCTGCAGACACCGTTCAGCTCGGCAGCGTGCTGGCCAAGCAGATACCTTGTCTGGCTCTCAAGTACGACACCCCTGTCAGTGCTGTTGGACCAGTGACTGACACGGCTGTGGCACTGGGCCAGTCTCCAGGCTTCCTCATGCCTCACTTTTCCCTTCTGAATATGGAAAAGACAACGACCCGGAATTCCTGCTTTGAATTTTTTCCCCCCCAAGCAGGGCTTAGGAAAAAAAAAACAAAGCAACAAATCAAATCACCCCCATGAGCGGCTTCCATGCAAAGTCGTAGCACACAACCTGTGTTCTCAGATGACTTCCCTTTTATTTAAGGTGTGAGGTCTTTAAACCAGGAATACATTTCAATTTGTTTCGAAAACCATTAGTGCAGTAGTCAAATAAAATATAAGAATCCACACTCTTAAGAAAAAAGGTTTCAGGCTCTACAGATAGAAGAACATTTTTCTGTCTTTAAAAAAGGCTAAAGGAAAAATGTCAAAAGCAAAGACAGATATGAAATCAGGTTTTTCCAAATTGCAATCTTAGGCACAGGTCAGTAGGCTGTAAGTTTTATCTAATAATTGAAGGGTTTTTATCCATATCCCAGCAGAGATTATGGCACAAAAAGTACAAAGTGAACTCAAATCAAGGGTACAGAGTTTATTTAGGAAGTAATATTGAAAAGTTCACGAGTATAAACAGCCAAAAATGATATTTAGTATGTCTATGGTGATTCAGAAAATCTCAACTTGCCTGAAGAACATTAGATAGACTTTAGAAAGTGCTACTAGAAATACATTATTAAAAGTCATTTTAAAATTTAGCTGGTACAAAGCTTTCCCCAAAATTCAACCACTGTTTAATTTAATACTCCACTTAGCTTGAATAGAAGCTCAAAATCAAAGTTATCTATATTAAAAATAACATTTGCTCATTATTCTGATCACTACAGCCAGATATTGTCAGATAATTTAATCTGTAATGGTAAAAAGTATCTATTTAATTAAGAAAGAAGGGAGAACAAAAAGATTAGAGCGGATACATACTGGTGAGGAAGATAGGTCCAGAAATGAATAATAAGACATTATTTAGACTAGAGTGTTAGAAGGTAGAGAGGATTTAGGCTCAGCCTCTAAAGGACAATGACTTGGTCAATATGTACCTCTGTATCTATTCAGATAAAAAAAAAAAACAAACCATCCACTGCAGCTGAAATATAAGTTAACTTTATAATTAGCAGACAGTTTGCAACAGATACAGCATATAGGCACATCTGTTCCATAAAGGAAACGGTCTTGAAAACCTTGGTCATTTTATTAAGTCGAATCTCACTTTTTTAAATAATTTCGTTAAGTTATACAATTCCCTACTATGTTATTTCCTGCATATATAATCAAGTAGATGAAAGGCAAAGTTTAGAATAATTCAGGCTGATTTAGAGCAGATCTGTCAACCCAGACAAAGTTCCAGCTATGGCAGCACAGTAAGCAGTGTACTGAAGAAATACTATTGTACATAAAACAGAATGTCACATTGGCAAACCTTATAATCAGGGAAAAATATAATTTACACCTACAAGGGAGAACACCAGACACAAAATAGCTAGGTTATAATTCTAAAAATTAACTAATTTGTTTTTTCCAATCACTACTTCTAATTAAATACTACCTTTTTTTAAGCAACAATAATGCACTAAAATGTTTTCAGACATTAGGCAGAGAGCAGAAACAGAATGACAGAACTCAGCTCAAAAACTGTATAGAACTGTATGTTTCTACAAAGTACAGGAAAAAATACTGGTTACATATTTGCCTAGCTCTAGACAAGAGCTCATTACAGTCTGATAACATGCTTGATTTTAAGCCCTTAGATAGTCCCAGTCTTATTCACAAAAACATTTAGATTTAGCATCTCAAATACCTTAAATGATCACAAGTATATGCTGGTAAATCTCCAATAAAGCAGTACTCTGTCATCATGTCTGCTTAGAAAAGGCATATTCCAGTTAAAAATTTCCTTTTATTGGATATTAAACATTCTATCAATATGAAAATATTAAGACTGACAAGTGGAACTACATCAGTAAACACTTACAGAAGTTGTTGTATAATGGTTATTTGAAGGCTGACTTGTTAATACAAGGGCTTTTTTATTGGCTTAGTTATCTTAGTGTACTCTATATTTCCTCAGCTGAGGTAAAAATGAAGACATTCCCCCCAAACTCCTAATGGTGAGTTTGAATGAATTCTAACACATTCTTAAGGTTAGGCTGAACTTGCCCTTTCTGTAATTTGTTTTCCAGTCTTGTCAATTATGCATGCATTCTATCCATTTCTTCAACCACAGTCAAGCTTGCTTAGTTAAATAGAATTATTATTTAATGAACTTTTTTTATGTTTGATGCTTTATTTAATGAGACATGAGGTTATGAATTTACTCCTTGTTATTTCCCTCTTACAAGATGACATAAGCAGAATATAATTGACCAGATCCTTAACCAATATAAATTAGCTCCATTGAATCAAAACCAGTCTGTATCAACTACATCAAGAGTCTCAACATGAAAGAAACTTATCTAAAGCAAGATGACACATTCAATTAGCCATAGTACAACTGTATGTGTATTATTACATAAAATTAAGACCATTGCTCACTCAAGTAAAAGAAAAAAAAATCCAGAGATGGTATTTTGCAGCATTAGATTTTATTCTATTCCTGATAAAGTAGTAACTCCCATCAGTTAACTTGATGCATAGGCTGCTTCCCAAAGACATGCATGAGTCACTGTCTGGAACTTGTCCTTTTAAAGAAAATCATCAACACTTATAGAGAAAGCCATCTCTATGAGTGTTTCCTTCCTCAAATTAAAGATAGCCAGCTTGGCAAACGCTCAGAGTTGGCTGTCAAAAGGTTTGACAGACTTAATAGGACTACAAACTGAGTGCCAAAACAAAAATGGATTGGAAGATTACAGCAATCTCACTAACAAGAGTGGGACCAGACCAGTCGTACATTCTAGGAATACATTACAGAAACTAAAAATCATTTAAAATAATTAGAGGTAGAGCTATAAACAATATCAATCCCAAATATTTTTTTTTTAATTCCTTGTAGATCCTAATCTATCATTCCAGGGAAAAAAAGGAACACATCTTACAGTTTTGACCTTAACCATCAAGAAGAATCTGAAGTGTTCCCAAAGAGATTCTGTTGCAGGTTGTCTCCAGCTTTAAGGAGGTTTGAAGGCAAAGAAAACACCATGAGAGCGGAAGAGTTTATTGTAAGTGGCCTAAACTTCAATTCTCACTCCTGGTGAATACTTGTCCACAACTGCTGGCTCTTTACCTTAATGTCCTTCAGACCACATGAAGGCAAACTGTTGTCAAGCTCTTTTATTCTCACCTGTTTAGCAACTCTAGTAAATCCACTTCCTCTAATTTGTTTTTGTTGATACTGTTAGTTTTTTCCCCACTGCCTCTAAGAGTGGGACTTTCTACTGCAAAATACCATCATCAGCAATATCTGTAAGTATCTCCAGGAAAGTAAGTGTTGATGTCTCTCTTGGTTTTCTTCAGATGGTTGCTATTCCTCCAGGTGGCCTGATGTTCGTTTGCACTTACTATATAAAACTTGTTAATTTAGCATAGGGGAAAAAATATTAAAGCACAGAATTATAGACCTTGTGGCCCTTATTCTTCTCCTCTGTGAATACTGGACTTCTGCTCGATTATAGTGATCACGTCCCACTGCCAAGTGTAAAGCCCTGACCATACTGCAATCAGTTCATAACCCTTTGCTTCCATGATTAAGATATTCATCTTATTGAGAGAGGAAGACTGTAATTGCAACCCTACTCCAAGGACTGGTTTATGTGCTTTAGCTAATTTGTAATCACACAGACAGTAGATTACCAGCATCTCCATCACCTCCATTTCTGCTCCTGCCCGAGAGGTGTGTTTTGGGCTGAGCTGAGAGTTTTGCACGGACAAGAAGTGTGCTGGCCTGTAGCAGAAATTTCCCTGTGTCCAAGTGGCCTTGGCCCCACAGCTCTCACTGCACTCGAGCCCTGGGCAGCCCCAGGAAGTGTTGTAGGATCCTGGTGAGGCTGCTCCTCCCAAAGCCACTGCAACCTTCACCCTCCTTGTCAGCAGGCCCACAGGAGCAGCAGGGCAGCAGAGCCCATTTTTTCTTCATTTTCCCTTCTCACACAGAGCTATTTTGTCCCCTGGTCCTTATTCAGGAAAAAAAAATAAATTAAAAATCTTAAAAAAATAAATGCCAATATATCATACACTGCTAGAAGAGTTGCTCTGGTGCTTTTCAGACAGCTGAGCTCAGAACCTATGAAACATGCTGATCTATTCAGTTCTGCCAAAGCAGCACTGGTTTAGTGAAGCACATAAATAACAATTCTTAGGGATATTCACCTAATAAAATTTACGTTCTTCAAGACTTTGGGAGCTAGAGGACTACTAATTCTAAAACTCACAATACTGAAATTAAGCCCTTAATTTCACCTCTGTGCATGTTCAAGCATCTATGTCCTTTTGTTAGGATTGTTCAGGAAATTTGGATTTCCTTAATGGGGATATACATTTTGGGTTTCACTGCCTTTATCTGACTAACCTTAATAAATGACAATGATAAGATTTTAGCTGCCCATGTAGAGTTGCAAGTATATTAAGCAAATTTTATACTCTAGAACATGTTAAGAAAATGGCTTCCTAAATTCACTGGTTTTAAAGCAAAGCAATAATAGTTGTACCGAATTTTTGCTATTTAAGTTTGAATGGGGTGTCACATTTTAATATGTTATTTAGGATAATGATCCATGTTAGAAACAGATTCTCACTCAAGCTAAGACAAGATTTATAGAAAAAGAGCCTATATTATGAAAAGAAAATAGACTTTTAGGCACACAGGCTCTTCGGATTTGAAACAGAGGATATTTCAAAGCTGCATACAAATTGTAAACAATTAGGTTTAACTGTATATATTAGTGAGATCATCTGAAAGAAAGATGTTTTCTGACTACAGAGCAGAAAACACTATAGAAGAGAAAAAGGTTGTTATCTTTCAGGGAGAAAATCCATACTGTCCATAACAATCAAATAGTAATTAAAGTAGCAAACAAAAGAAAGGAGATAGTAATCATGAAACGGAAAGACTACATCAATGAAGCTGACAAGCAGCTCTGAGATTATCCACTACAACAAACTTAAAAAGGGTGTTATATCTCTATCCCTCCTATGGTGCTGTACTCAAACTGTCATTCTAAGGACATTAAAAAACCCTGAGGAGCCTCTTGTAGGACTCTTTTGTCCCTTTTAAATGACAAGCTTTAGCAGAAAACAGTCAGGAGTTTGCCCAGGCTAATTTCCATCTCCAAAAACACAGCAATTTTTCCAAGAAGATGAAAAAGAATTCAACAGATGTATGATGAACCAAGAATTCTTACTTGTTGATACTATTACTATAAAAGTTGCAGTAGTAGTTGTACTAATTAGTCATTATGAATTCATTTTTAACAATAAAGGTAAACAAGAGAAATAATATGAATCATCCTTTTAAATACTGCCATATCTTCTGTACTTCAAATACTGTTGTGTTACCACTCAGCTACCTAAAGGGGATTTTTACCTGACTAGAGCAGTGTTCTAGAAAAATACCTCCTACAGGCAATTCTTTTTTATGAAAACACAACACTTGAAAAGTTATAACCTGTGCTAGAAGAAGTTTTGATCTTAAAATATGTTTCCCAGAAACTTCTACCTTCCCAGCAGCCCTGTTTATCATCAACACCCCCAAATACCTGATATGTATCGTATGTAACCTGCTCACACCTCGGGAAAAAGCACAAATCTAGACACCCCACAGAAGATGCCTCTCACAGGGGAAAAAAACCCCATGCCTAGTCCACACCCTTTCCATAATGCAGGATACTTCATTCAAAGCACCAAACAGTGTTCCCCAGATAGCTGGCACGAAACAGGCTCACAGTGACCTTGCAGAGACAGCTGATGAAGGGCACACGCACCCAGAGAAGGGCATTTATCATGAGTCATCTCTGACTCCCATCTCCTCCCCACCAGGGAGGCTCCCAAAATGCCTGTAAAAGATGAACTGATTCACATGTGAACTGGAAACTGGAATTCATAACACTAGAGGATACTCACAATTATGTGCTCAATAGAAGAACTGCCTTCATGGAACATTGCAATTTCCCTCTGTTAACCACCAACATCCCGCAGATGGTAAGTTCACTATCTCCCTTTCTTGTAAGTCAGGAAAAAAGGTAAAGACATGGTTAACACCTCCACACAGATGCAGATGCCAATTATCTATCATCCCATGGTCTAAGTAACACAGCTAATTAAGTTGGAATAATTCTTTTCAATTGGTATTTAGTTTTAAAGATTGTTGTTTCTCTTTCAGACAGGAAGAGCACATATTCCTACAAGTTGCAGGTGTTATTTCAGACTATCCTGGTTGGTCTAAGATGCTACCTTCTGCCAAAATATCGTAGACCATAACAGCTACAGTAGCACTGCTACTGCAACCAAGTGCTACATAAATTTCAGAGACCTAATTGACCTCACCATGTTATACTTCAAAATATACAGCAGCAAGAGAGACATCTGTGAAAGCAATTTTAGACCAAAAGGGAAATGAAAGTAAATATAAACTGTGAGTCATAGTTACTATGCTAGTCTTGGGAGAATCAGATGGAAATGGATGAGAAGCAAAAAGAGAGAGCAAAACCAATTTCTTTAAGTAGAAAAGATACATCAACTAAAATTAAACTGTTCATGTGATAAGCTCTCACTATCCCAAGGAAGAAAAAAAATAGATGATAGAAAGAAATAGGAGTGAATTAAAAGATAAAATTAGAGGACACAACAAACAAAAGCCCATAGAACTAAGATTTATGTCACTATACTCCTACATTTCGTTGCATATCTCTGGTAGGAAATTAAAATGAAAGCTATTGCCTTAACTGATGAAAATTATTTATGAAATTTGTCTTTTGGGCCACAGAGATTTAAAGTCCTGGGCTTTGATAAAAGAAAATTCTATCTGGACCTGAAAATATGCAGGTCCTCTCAAAAAAAAAAAACAAAACAAAACAAAACAAAAACCCCTCACCAGTAATGCTTACATTTGCTGAGATTACTTTCTCTGTTGCTGTCTTTGCTCCTTTTCAAACCATTACATATAGTTGTCATCTCGTCAGTACCAGTTCTGCAATGTTAAAAAGAAAAATTCTCAGGACAGTAAATTTCTAAGCAGGACAGATTTAGACTAAATGAAGACACTTATACTCCCCTCATTCAGACCACTACCCCCATTAAGATCTCATTAGCCAGCCAATTGCCTCATCCTACTTAAAATATTAAAGAAATGAGTGGGTCATAAAATTCTCATAACCATTCATTTGTATCAGTGTATCTTTGCAAAAGTATACTTCGTACCCTCTGATGAATAACAGACCCAACTTCCCTGTGCACGTCGTGGAGAACTCCATTAAAACAAGGTCATTTTGGTTCAAAATTGTAATTCTGCTGTCCATCAGACTGGGTTATATAAATATTTCTGGATCTTTCAGGTAACTGTATTCCAGGAAACAGAAGTATTTAATAGAAGGACAAGGGCAAAATGTCTCCAAACCCCAGTACCTTGCCCTTACTCATAAATAAAGTGTAGAGCAGGTTCAGTGCGGATCCTGCTGTGCTACTGACCATGAGTAGTCTTAAAGAACTGACCTAAGCCCCCAAAACCTCACAACTGACAAATATATCCAGCATCTCTCTTTTATTTCCCCTTTCTGTCTTCCCTTATTTCTTCCCTATTTGGGGAAAATTCTAAGTTTTACAGCCAAAAATTTTAGCCTCAAGCACCTTGAGCGATGATCTGTTTTTCATAAAGGTGTACGTACCTAAAGACTTGCACATCAGTGGAGTGTTGAAAAGACATGTTGAAAAGGGCTGATTCTACTTCAAATAGAATCACTGATGAAAATCTGTTCTCTGCCTGTGATTTAGGCAGAGCTCTAACAGCCTGACTAATCTACTCCAGATGCTTCAGAGGAAGGAACGAGGGATTCCTAACACACACAGTGGATTAGTAGTACAGTGGAAAAGGTAAAGTAGAGGCAGGACAAAAAAAATAATCAGCAATATGAATCATGCTGAGAAAAAAATCAAACAGAAAAAATAAAAGTGGAGAGGCATTTTTTAAAAGTGAAGATGAGTACATGGAAATTCCTACCTTGTTTTAGAACTATAAGGTCCCTTCTGGGAGGTTCTGCAAGTACTACAGAAAGCCAACCTAACACTGCAAACAAACCAACAAAATTTTAAGATTGCTTTTTACGCACACAAAAACTAGAACAGCATTATTATGGATGTTCTAAAATTGCTGAAAGGTATTTGTTCTATCTAAAAAACCCACATACAACAAAATGGAAAGAGAAAACTGTAGTTACCATGAGAGAAACATTTTAAACATCAAAACCCAAGAAATGTGTGTGTGGGGGGGGGTTAATCAAAAAGGATGCTAAGCAAATATCAGACATATCAGATCTCTCTTAAGAAAGACTGGGATTTTTTGTTTGTGTGCTTTGTTCGTGTGCTTGTTTTTCTTGATTTTTTTCTCATGCCACAAGGTCAACACCACAATAAGCCTTCAGGATAAAAATATTTTAAGAACTGTTCTTGAACTGTCTGAAAGTGTCATCAGCATGTCAAGGTAAAGGGCATTAACACCTTCCAAAGGTACTAGCAGTTGTTTCAGAGCATTCCAATCACCTGTTGTTCACCAGGGCAAGAGGCTCCAGAACAGAAATAAACCCAGTTATCCCACAGAAGAGGGAGGAGCATTCACCTTCCAGGAAGATCCTGCATATCACAGTCTTGTCCAGGTTTTAGCCTTCAAAAAAACCACCACAAAACAACCAAACAAAACCCCAATCAGCATTCAGGGACAGTCTGGCCATCGGTCAGTGAGTGGTGAGCAATCGTGCATCACTTGTCTTGCTGGCATTTTATCTCTCTCCCCCTCTCCTTTGTGTTCCTTTTATTACTATTATTAGTATTTTTATAAACAGTTCTTATCTTAACCCACAAAGCTTTTTGGTTTGGTTGGCTGGTTGGTTTTTCCCCTGATTCTCCTCCTCATGCCAACAGCAGAGGGGAGGGAGGGAGCAAGTGGCTGTGTGATACTTAGTTGCTGGCTGGGGTTAAACCACTACAAGGCCTTAGTTCCCTCTTCTATGATTTCATCTTTTGATTAAATAGGATTCAAAATTATCCTTTAACAATGAGCATTAAAAGCATTGAAAGCATTACAGAGTTAACAAAACCCAATGACTTCCAGCAAACATAGATTTTTCTGCTGCAAGTCTGTTATATATCTAAATTGTTTGAAAATCCTCAGCAAATAAGTTTGAGTTTATCCTTATTCTTTTGCTCAAACTGAACTTTTTTTTCCCTGATCAATAGCAATTTAAATGTCATCCTTCCAAGAATAAAAATGCCAAGCTTGGTTCTCTATTCCATGAGATAACCAATTTTTACTTTTAATCTGCAAAGCAATCAAGTTTGTTTTTTCAGATTTTAGAATGACATGAAGAATAGAGAGTGAAAGTGTGTGCAAGAAAAATGAGAAAAGAAGGCCTGAATTTAAAATGAATTGACTCAAACAGAGCAAGTCAAGCCTGATGTGTTTAAGACATTACTTATAATTTAAAACCATTACAAAATTAACTTTTTTTAAAAAATACAATAGCAACCAGATAGATACAGCTCACCATGTTAAGTATTCCCTTTATTTTTTTTTTCCATTGGTAGTAAAACTGTTATAAGACAAAAGAAAGACTACAACATTTGCAGGATGCATATGTTAGACAATACCCTATGAAAAGGAGATATTCCTTTCCTACTATAACCATAAAAGAGAGAGTTCATAGAAATGTTTGACTTATCATTGTAATGGAACTGTATCTCAGAATTCTACCATAGTGGTGTGATCTAGTGAATAAATGTCAGGGTCTCATAAATGCAAACTTTATCCCCGGCTCTGTCTTTGATGAGTTCAGAAGAATCACTTAATCACCCTTCAATTCAGTTTCCCATTGCAATAAAAAATTACCTTTTCTATAAGTATTTTGAGGCTTCTGATAAAAGCTAGCTAAAAGTTATTAATTAACATTGTGCATACAAAAATGACAAAAGCTGAGTTAAATTAATTGGACCAGTACAAATGTTCATATTTCCACCTTCTTTTCACTGGCAATTGCTTATTCTTTCCAGCTTAGCACATGAGGTGACTTTTATTCCTGAGCCTCTTGAAGAACATAGGCCACAGCTAGAAGCCAACTCAGACATAAGAGTCTCAGAAATGCTCTGAAACACTGATGATCCCAAAGCAAAGAGATGTCATGAAAACTTCATCAAAGCACGGGCTCACCACACCCCTATCCTGCACTCCCTGAAGGTCACCCGACCCATCACATGCATCACAGCACACTCATAACTGTGCTGCTCCTTGAAAAATCATAGAATGGTTTGGGTTGGATGGAACCTTAAAGATCATCCAGTTCCAACTCCCCCTGTCTTGGGCAGGGGCACCTTCCACTCGACCAGGTTGCTCAGAGCCCCATCCAGCCTGGCCTTGAACAGTTCCAGGGACGAGGCATTCACCACTGCTCAGGGCAACCTGTTCCAGCACCTCGCCACCCTCACAGAGACCTTGTTTGCCTTGTAAGCCATCAAGCAGTTTTTACACCTAATCCATGACCTTTTTGTATCATGTTTGCATTTCTCTAGCCCTCTGCTTTGGAGCAACAAGGAGAAGAAATCTGGACCTCACGTCTCTCTTCTTCCTACCCTCACCTTCACCTTTCAACTCTTTGCGGCACCTAAATATTAAAAGAGAGAGAAACCCACCACCAGCCACAACAGCCTCGTCTGTGTGGGTGCTGGGACACTCACAGTCCTACCACAGAGATGACTCCTGGCAGTCCTGCTCTGTATTTTACATCTTCCTCTCAAACACTTCACGGTGTCACAGAAACGTGAGCGGACAGTGGCTGCAGGGATGGATGGAGGTGTTACAGGAATAACACAGATTCACATCGACAGTTAAGGTAACATAACAGGCAGGCAGAATGCTTTCCTAAAAGCATAATGCCTTCCTAAAAGCATAATGCTTTCCTAAAAGCATAATTTCCTCTATTTAACAAATAGGGGAGCAGAGACACCAAGAAATAATTATCATTATCCAAATCTCACAGGGTAAAAAAATGCAAATTTATAGGATAAAATCTTCAGGGTTTGCAGGTGTTTTATGGACAGTTTTGTCCCATAGCTTGTTCTGTTTGAATCTTATGGGCTACATTTAAATAATTTATACATATTATTTAGAAAAATCTTCAGTCATTACTGCAGCTGATACAGAGAAAACATACAGATACTCTTGGTGGCCCATTAGATAGTCCATTAAAATTTACAAGTCCTGAATTCTAAAGCAGTCTAAGTACTTACACTGAAATATTGTTTCCCCTCTTGCAGCCTAAATATTTTCATACTTTTTGCGTTACAAAAATGTAAAATTAACATGAAAATATATAACAATTATGATATTCAAAGTACAAGAAAGCAAAAATCAATACTCAGCTACAACAAAATATATCTTGAAATTCTCATAATAAGTATATTTTATATCAACTTACTATTTTTACTAATGTTTCTAAGCTATTTTTCTTCCAAAAAGCAATTGTTTCTGACTGAAACACACAATATTCTTTTATTTATTTACAACATTTGTGTTTTAAAACTATTATAATACAATAGTTATAGTATATAATACAAGTGAAAGCACTTCAAATTAATAATTACAATTAACTTCTTACTGATTTCTCTGTTGTCCAAAGTAGGAAACCAAGCACTTGTTTTGGCTCCTACTGAGACCTCATTTAATGTATATGGTAAACAATGTTTTCTGAAACCTTTTTAACAGGTTTCACCAAGAATGGTAATGTTCACAAACCTGCAGAGAGATGTTTAGATATCAAGAACTGATGTTACCAATAGGTTCTCAATTCATTTTCTGTGCAACAGAAAAAAAAAATAATCACAAGAGCTCACAAAATATTTTTCTCCATGAAAAACAAAATACAACCAAAAAAACCAAATCAACTAACCAAACAAAAAAAAAAGCAAAACAACATGCTGTCAATGTTTAAATCTCATCTTTATAAAGAAAAGTTCACATAGACTCCAAAACAGTGCAGAGATTTATGAATCACTTTTAGATTAAAATTTTTATTTTTAAGTAGAAGGGGCAAAACAACTTTGAAAATGCTAAAATACTTGCATATAAATCAAAAGTTTATTATAATTGTCCAATATGTCATGCTCATTCAAAACCCTGACTCGCAGAAGATTTGATAAGAATTATTTCTAGAGGGGGTTTATGGGGGTAACAGGATTCAAATATTGTCCAGGACACTGACAGGGTGTTCACCACGAGTTACCTGGTTCTTTGGAGCCACACTGGCCAGAAGCTCTGTTCTCTACCCCAAAGCACAACCAACCTTTCTGCTTTGCATAATACTAGAGAGAACCATAGAGGTAGAACCAAAAAATGAGCTTTAGTGAGGAATTAGTCCAACATTTCTGAATTTAAACAATAGGAAATGAAGTTTTGTGTCTTTTTGTAATTTCTCCACAAAAATAGGAGACAAACAATACACCAGATTATTGACAAGGAGGGTCACAATACACAGTTTTAAACCTATCTTGTTCAGAAACTAAAACCAGTTTTTAGAACGGGTCAAAAGGTTATCACAAAATTAAAGCATGGAGCTCAGTTTGGACATACAAAATACTATGGGGCAAAGCTTCTCTTTGAGAATTTTTTTTTTAATTTATGTGAAAAAAATCATAGCCAGGGGAAGAAGAGTGTAAATCTGGAGCATGTTTCTACTTTCATACATAAATTTATGTGTTGTATCTGGTGAAACATTGGAACAAGCTGCAGGTGCCCCATGCTTGGACATGTTCAAGGTCAGGCAGGATGAGGCTCTGAACAACCCAATCCAGCTGAAGGAGCTCATTACAGGGGGAGTCAGACCAGATGATCTTTAAAGGTCCCTTCCAACCCAAACAATTCCATGATTCTATGTTCCATTTTCCCAATAGTATTATTTAAAGGTAAAATTTAACTTGAGAGGGGAGGAGGAAAGGGATCTTTACATGGAACGGAGAACTCTTCCTATTTCTTAACTCTAGAAACTGCATTTTAGAAAGCTCAAATTTCTTCTGGCTAAACAGCACATATTAATATCTCAGGATATATGGAAACAAAACACAGAGATTTTCTTAAAAAGGCAGAGAACCTAATAACAGCAACCAGCACATTCTGCACACATCTACCTCCATTTACTTTCTCAAAAGTAATATCCTACGTGATTTGTTATCTCATTTGTTTTCCGTTCTCCAATGAATTCAATTGATATTCCTGATACAAACACTGAAGCTACAGATATGTAGAAAAATGAGGGGTCGCTGTTAAGCATCTTACACAATTCCCAAAAAATTTGGAGGCACAAGTTGTGATAAACTTAAAATAAAGGCAGCATGAAGCACTTGTGATTTGTTCCAGCTCACCAAGCACAGGATCACACTTAGTGATTCACCAGAATGACAGTTTCTATGAGCTCACTGATAGTAAAACATCTGCTGCCACAACACCTGGAATTTGTCCTACTTTGCAAACAGAAAACTAACGCAGCCCAGTCAGTACCAAGGAAGCTTTCAAAAGAAGTAATTATAGAATAAGCCAGGATTTCTGTACCTTTGACAGAAGTTAGTAGTTCTTTCTAACCATGTGATTGGTAGATAGTGAAAATATATGAAAATATACTCCCACACACCAAAAAGGTTTTGATGATTGTGATGAAACACCACACTACAAAAAAGTGTTGCAAAATACAGTTTTGTTTTGATATGTGATTTCTAAAAGGAGTTACCCATTATTTCTTGTGAAGAGATTGTCTCAGTCTTTCCACTATCCAAGGTTTCACAACCACATGATAAATGAAAAATATTTCATAATGATGCAATGGATGTAGCCTTCCATCGTACTAATTTTTCTGGTTTTCTGTTATTTCTTTGAAACACAGGTGGTTTTCCTTAATTACTTAACTTCTAAGATTGAAAAAAAACCCCATCTCTATTAAATCTAGTAGCATTTTTAAAGTAAAATTTAAATATTTGTCTCAAAGCAGACAGCATGCTATTCATTCCTTTAAATAAGCTTATGTTGGCAATAAAAATCCAGATAGAGAAGTGTAAATGGTGGTGTAATGCCTGAGGGAATATTGAATTCAGTTGTGAAACAATAAAATTCCTTTCCCTTGCGAGTCTGATTAAAGGCTTTTGGGTTTTGTACAATAGCCATGAGTAATGCATACAAGTGACTTTTTTACTGCCTGAGATTCTCCTCATGCACATCTCTTATTTCTTCAAGATAATTCAGACAATCAGCAAGGCAAAGACAATGGATCACATTGTTCTTAGTGTTAAACAGATAATCAATAGTCTAAAGCAATAAAATTAAATGCTTGAGCTTTATTAAACTTGGGAGACTGCTGGTGAGTAGCTGGAAAATAAAACGACATTAAAAGTCAATTAGCATAATCATTATAGCAAAATATTTGCTTTTAGTTCCACTACAATACTGAATTATAATGTAAAATAAGTGAGCCTGTAAACTCATTGTTACAGCCATGTGAGTATTATATATCCATTTAATACCAATAAGAATAAAAATTTGTAATGCAGACTGAGGCAATCTACATGAAAATCCAATAGAAGTTTGGTCATATCAATGAACTGAAGAAAACAAAGCCCAGCTCATTATGCTGCTTTGTTTCAGTTGTTCTTTTATGTTCCAGAAATTCCTAGGTGATTAGAGGTTAGTATGTGCCATGCACTCCTGAGCCACACAAGTTATTAAGATATGCAAGTAGTCCATTAACATATATTAATTGGAACTTCTTACTGTGCACAAATAAATTATACAACTAAGCATTTTAACAGATTTAAGCAAAATGTTTAACACTACAGGCTTGATACCCAAAAGCTGCAGATCTCAGATAACTCCCAAATACATTGCTTACACTTCTTTTTATAGTTGGTTATTGAAAAAACGTTAAAGTCACTGAAGTGAACAAGTTCTACTATGTTTAAGATTGGAATTCACTTTGAATTGAATCACCTGGAGTAAATTTATATACATATATATATATTTTTAAAAAGCAGCCAAAAAAGGCTTCACTTTATACACTTAAAGTATACCCAACTATATATTAAACCTTTAATAAGCTTCAGTCTTTGCAGGTTTATTTCTACTGCCTGTAAAATCAAAAACTGAAGCTTGAGAGTGACAAAGATTAATCTGTTTGGGGCAAGATTAAATGTGAAGTTCTTGTGCCAAATATTCTTTTGTATCTTCTTCATGAATCTAGCTTTTTGAAACATCTGGTTCTTCAAGAGATACTTCTATCCATATCCAGATATTGTGCAATGCTACATAAATAACAATACCTATAATCCACGTGAGAAATAGCTGTAGAGGTCTCCGGGGAGATCCCAGAAAATGGTGGCTATAGAGGATGCTGTGGTTCAGGAGGTGTTACAGCATCACAGAATCAAAGAATGGGTCAGGTTGGAAGGGATCACAGTGGGTCATCTGCTCCAACCTCTCTGCTCAAGCAGGGTCAGGATGCTGCCTTCTCAGTCTAGATGCCATTGCTGACAAGTAGTGGAAAATATTAACCTCCCCACACAAAACTGAAGCAATTCTTTTAGTTAGATACATTAAAGATTCCTTTTACAGAATAAAATGAAGTTTTAGATTTAAATCAGCGTGAAGAAAATGCACCTTCCAAGGATTTGAAAAGTGACATAAAGACAGCAAAATAGATTTTAGTGTTGTTCCACCAAACAATGGAAGTATCAGCACTGATAACAGGGATCTCCAGTTACGCATCAAAATGGGACACCTGCTCTTGCAAAATTCATTGTAAAACTGTGGAAACTTGACTTTCCATAAAGGTTTCCCTCTTCTGCCAAAATTTTTATTCAAATGGAGATTTTAAGTTCTATTGCGGGCCTTTGTTTAACAATTAATTCAAGGATTTCCCAGATGCTTTATTCAGTCATTTCATCATCTCCAGCAACATAGACAGATTAGGTTAGGTCAATCTGAACCTTGTAAAATAGGCAGATATGGTTTTCATTAAAATGAGAAAAGTTTTGGAAAAAAGCTTTCTTAATTTAAACATTAGAATTTACAGTATTGCTACTATTTATTTTTTTTTTTTAATGGTGGATAGTGCAAATTTCTTTCTTTCTTTTAAAATCAAAGTATTTTAGCTTTGCTACCATAATTCTTGCTTACAGGTTTAAGTTAAGCCATAAGTGCTATATATAATTAATACTATTCTTGATGTCATTGCCATTTTAGTTGACTTAACTTCCCTGAATTGGTGCAGAAGAGGAAGGGAAGTGACCTAATAATAACTTTTCCCAGACTTCTCATTGAGTGAATAGTAAAATCTTACTTTTACACATTTATATGGACAGAAGCTTTAAATTCATCAAGTGTGTAGGAATTATACTTTCATTACTTAAAAAATAAACATAAACATTATCGATCAAAATATTTCTATTAACATTTTTCTCTGATGAGACTCTACTAATTCATCTTCAGTCATGGTCCTCCCACATCACAGCAGAGCTCTTGAAAATCACCTAGTCTTGAGGCACTGCAGTGCTGTGCTTATTCCCCATTTAGTAACTTGAAGACCTGTCTCAAAACAGAAAATTGCTATTTGCCCCCCTCCCCAAATATTCACTGCAGAAGTCATTGTCAGGATTAGCATTTTCATCATTTGTTTTATCTGTGGGTTTAAAAAGGAAACTCATTTGTATCTCAGGTGTTACCATGGATTTCACATCATGCTCCATTTTTCTTCCTTGGTCTGGACATCATCATTTCTTACCTCCTCAGACTCTGGGATTCAGCTTGTCAGTGCTCCTCACTGCTCAGTTTTCCTGCTGAGGCCCAGAGAGATCATGTTTAACTCTCACTAGTCATTATTCATCTCTTCAGTCTGTGCTCTTTCTCTGTTCTAGTTTGACCTCTGAGAGCAGTCAGTCCAATGGCCTCCCTGCCTGCCACAGCTCTCTCACTCTCATACACTGATGTTTGCCTTTTTCCTTTTTTTTTCCCCCCCCTCTCTCTTTTATTTTTTTTTTTAATTTTTTTAACCCCTGCCTATTACTCCCTGCTTGGGATGCCTCCATTTCTTTCCTAAAAAATCATGGGCTGCTTTTACTCACTTCCAAACACACCCTGAAAATCTCCTCATATGCAAGCTGGAGTTTCAGTGCTTGACTTCCAAAGAGCTTCCTTCATCTTCCCAAGTTGTCAAGTCTCTCATCATCAGTATTAACTGTCAGTGGGAAAAGCACACATCATTTTTTTTTTTATAATGTCAGGGCTTAGATAGTTTTCCTGCAAATCTTCACTGAAGAAAGGGTTGTGTATTTGTCTGGCTCATGAACAGACAGGTCAGACTGCATCATTACTACTGGAAGCTCTACATGGCTAACAAGCACTTTACAGAAACAGAGCACAGGGTATAATTCCATAGTTATGAAATCTGCATGGTTCTCTTGTTTTAGACAAGCTTATCTTATACAGTTTTCCAGAAGACTTCCAGGCAATGCATCTCTTTGCCTTTGGATCTCCTTGCTACACTAAGTGATTGTTTTTAACGTTCAAAAAGACCAAAAGTGGCAGAAAATTAAAGATAACAGAAAAATAATCACTTATTATTCACTCAGATTCAGTTGTGTCTCACTTTCATACTATGTCTTCTACTCTCACTAAAAGCAAAAAGATGATATTCAGACAGCAAAATGGAGGAAGGAGAAATTTATATTTGTTTTCCAGAGATTACCATGAGAGGAAGGAAGAGAAGAACATCATCAGAATAAGAAACTATAGAGTAGTATCATTTCGATATATGCCTTTTTTCTTTAAAATATCACTGAGGCTTGTTATTCACATTCTGCCCATCCTCAAAAGCAACCAAACAACCCTAATTATGAAGAAGAATTAGTGAAACCAATCATCATTCTTCTACCGACAATCAACTGGTAAAAATAGCTTCAAATTTTGGCAAGCTGATAAAATATATCTTATGGACTCAGTGAGCTAATGCCTTCACATAACTGGGAAACAAGGAGGCTTAACAAGGAGTATTTAATTGAAGAAAGAGGAGAAAACAGCAGTAGGAGAGTAAACAGGACACTGTAGAATAATTAAATATTTTCTGAAAGCCAGCTCTACTTCAAAAGTGACTTGTCTCACTAAGGAACATAAAAAGGAAAAGAGCATCGGGCTGCTCCTCTCCTCCCACACTAACACCCCCATCAGCACAGGCAACAGGATAAACTCAGGATCCTACCTTGGTGAGCCTGTTCTCAAACTCCTTCTGTTGGAAGAGCTGAACTGCCTTTCACGCCACTCCAGGTCGAGTTCCTCTCCTTTTAGAGCTCCCTCTCTCTCTGCCTGATACAATAAGTTGCTCTTTTTACATGGTTTTCTCTGGTTAGTGACTGCAGCTCTGACAAGAGCTTGTGTTCCCCGTAAACAGCACATTGGTGAGTGCTCCAGCTCCAAAAATCTGACAGGTTTTTTGGTACTCTCACGGGCTGTGCATGGCACAAGTCTGCGTGTCACTGTCTCTGATTATGTAAGAATAAATACACCCCTTATATACAACCAGTTAGCTCAGGTATGATTACACTTACATGGTTTTCTCCACATGAAGAACCTCTTGTTTTTTTAAATCAGTTATTAGAGCACCTATATGAAAAGCCATGAAATTCAAAGTAAATATTTCAACCCTGTGATGCACATTTTTTTCTGTCCAGGTGTCAAAAGAATGCTTTTTTTTTGGCCCCTGTAGTTTTCATCTTGAAAATACCTATCAGGAAATAATGACCAAATAAACAACAAAGACATATTTTTTAAAGTAATCTTAATATTATTTGCACACGTAATTTTGGTGTTTGTTTGTGCTTCGTATATCACCAAAATAGATATCTTGGCTCCATGTTACTACCCCCAAAAGCATAGTGAAAATACAAGAAACCTTTCTTCTTTTAGACTTATTCCTAAAACTGGAGGAAACTGAGAACACACTCTACAGCCCCCATTCACTTCTCCAAATGAAGTCTGGGCTCTCTTTCCAGAAACATTAATTGTCATCCAATATACCAAATACAATATCCAGTAATAATATCTAATGCTTAAGCAATGCTTGTGCACCAAGCACTGTCCAAAAACTCACTCACATTTGTAAGTATCAGTATCAAAAGAATAGAGAAAAAGATGTGGAAAATAAATTACCTAATCCAATCAGCTGACATAGATATAGAGACTGTTTGCTGATTTCAATTTCTGGTAACTTTAACTGAAAAAAAAAAAAAAAATCTATATTCTTGAGACTCCTTTAATAAAAAGCTGATAGGTAGAGAACATAACCAAAAATACAATTCTGAGCTTTGAAGAAACAGCCTGTGATTTTGTAACCACAGCACAGCAAATGTATTTCAGTGGGAGGGGAAAAAAAAAACAACAAAAACCAGAAAGAAAACAAAAACGCATTTCAGTGGTTCGGTGTAAGATTTTTTTTTAGATGAAATTTAAGGCTATGTTTTGGAATGGTTTGGCTAATGACTAAACCATGCCAATTTGCTTTCAAATTGTTTCAATGAGACATTTTAAGAGTGAGGCTTGTTTTCCCCCGACACAGCACTTCAGATCGTCTTCAGAAGAATTCCAAATCGCATTTTTTTAAAAAAGAAGAAAGTTTAATTCTTGGCTTTAATAGTCCCTTCATCAGTTTATTTTAAAGTGGATTTAATGTTTTCTAGGAAACATGGTTTTTTCCAAGGTACAAGTTGGAGATGAAAATCAAGGAAGCATTAGAAAATAAATTGGAAGGCCCCCAGCAATTCTTCACAAAAAAAAAAAAAAGAAGTTACATCTAGAATTCTAAGTGATTGTAAAAGATAATATAATAGAAAAAAATATATAGCACAAGCAAAGGGAAAAATTCTTAGAGTCACACATGGTACAACTTACAAGTAGCAACTTTATAAAAACTCTGCACAAATGTAGAATTACTCCCTAACAAACATTTGTTAAGTCATTTGTGCAGAGATATTTGTGATAGTCACAATATGTCAAATTAAGACATATTTTTAAATTTTTTTTGTTCCTATTTCATCACCTAACAAGCCTAGTTCATGGGAAATCCTTCAAGACATTATTTTGCTCATTTTAATCCTTTAAAACATATTCATAGCCCTTAGACAATGAAATCCATTTACCAATTTATTAGAACTCTTAACATAAACTAAATTGAACAAATTCAGCTAAGTTAATTTCATCTTCTAACCAGAATGAGCTTTTCCTTTCCTGCACAAAATAGCAAAGGATTTGCTCCTCAAAGTTTCCAAATTCAACAAACTCTTGTATGCCAGAGTAACTTAAAGAAAAAGGGCTGATAAACTGCTTGCATCACCCACATACTTACCTATCCATGGCTTCAGCCACAGCATTCTCTCCATCCTCTCCCACCTCTTCCAGCCCATCCTTCCTGTCTTTTTCCCTCTCATGGGTCTCTTTAATGGTTTCCCAAACAAAAATGAAACACCTGTGCACACCAGCAGTAACTTAATCAGCATTTTCCATCAGTGATTCATCTCAAGAGTTTGGTCAAGAACTGGCAGACCCTTTACTATCTTTTAGCTCTGGCTTTATTCATCCTATATGTCATATGGTGCAGCTAAAAATAAATTCCAGGTTTTGAAAGAAGCAGGGTGTCCTGTAAAGGTAGCTTCCCACAACAAACTCCCATCCAAACCTGCCTTTCTATTGCCTAGAATAATTTCCTCCTACCTGCAAAAGCCCTTAAAAAAACCCCTAAAAATTCTCCTCTCTGATGTGTAAAGACCCTGGAGCTAATAAAAATTTAGTTTACATTCAAAAATTCATTTCTGTATGTAAGGAATATATGATGAAGCCTGGCTGAGAAACCAAGACCAAAATGATACAAAAGCACTACAGCTGTACTAAGGAGATACAAAGGTAGTATTTCTGAATTTAAGCACTCAATTAATTTTTTTTGGCTTTTCTGGAGTAAATGTGTTCAATAGGAAACTAGTGTATCCCTAAAAAATATCTACTTTTTTAAACACTCAATTCTCTCCACAAAGTATTACCTTAACAAAACATTATTGACCAACAGCTAAACATATACATTGGTGGAGAAAGAACTGCCTTCTAAATTTATCATAGTTTTAATGAAAAACTTCTTTCTCTACTTCTGAGCAACAAGGATCTGAAACAAGATAGGGCTTTATAACCAGCAGTAAACTTGCTGACATAATTACTTTGTATTCTAGCCTCTTGGTACATGCACACACACAAAAAACCAAGCAAACCAAAAAAAAAAAATTCACCAAAAACCAAACCCACAAAAGCTTCACCAACTTTTTAAGTGTTATATTGAGTTTCTGACAAATTCCCTTCTGCCCCACATACACTTAGAGGCCTTTCAAATAGGATCAGGTGTGGCTGGGTTGAGTCATCCTTTACAAATCATTGATTAACGGGGTGCAGGAGCGCAAACAACACAGGCTGTTTACTCTCCGTCAGCAAGAAGAGAGTGTAAAAATAACAGAGAGAATATATCTGGAGTTGCCACCCTTTTCATATCCCCTACTGTTCCAGCAAGAACACAGATTTTACTGAAATACCACACTGGCTTTTTAGCAGTGGCAGGAGATGTCTCCACTCCTCCCTGCCCTTGGGGGAAATTAATGCTGAGGTTCGGACACCTGCAACAGTTCAAAATTTTATGTGTACCTGAAGCCTCGTGCCACTAGAATGGATATTGTATATGCTTTCTGTGCTATTATTTCAGTTTATATGGAAGCCAATATTATCTGCATCACATAAAACTAATTGCACTATTTGAGTTTTGTGTTTCAATTTACACTTTAAATCGGAGGACAATGGTCAAGATTTCCTCTAATGTAGGAAGGTTGATTTGATGGCCAAGGAAGCACTTTTCCAAGTTCATGTTTCAAACAAAAATGAAAGTTTTCATATTGCCATAGCTGTTATGGTCTATGGATGTGAGTGACACAAACTGCATTGAAGAGCTTGTATGTTTTGCAGGCTCATCTTCTCACTCCTCAGCTGCACCAGTGGGTCCACTTTATCTTTCTGCATTGACTCTCTTAAAACCAAATATCATATAATCTAGAAATTATATCTTCCATAGATCTCATTCTTTTTTTAGGCATGCTTTTTAAATTTTTTGTAGAAGCACCGTCGAAACTATTTTCAGAATGACCTTTCAGTTTTCTTTATCAGAAGGAAAAAGTATACAGAAAACTAAAGACACCAGTGTCTGAATCAATTTTCTTCAACCTTCTTTTACTCCTCATTTGGCAATAGGAACAGTTTCTCTCTAACACTTTGCTTTCCTCTGATAAACACTTCTGAAGTTTTTATTCTCTCCTATAGTTTTTGGAATGTACTAGCTCATTTAGCTTTTTCCTGACATTATCTTTCCCCTGCAGCCCTCACTAAGTGAATATATGTAGCTTTCCTATTTTTCACGTTTTCTTCAAGCTCATTTTAATGTTCAGTCTTCATGCACGCTCAACTACAGCATATGGGCTTAGTATTTGTTTTTTATATATTTATTTGTTTGTTTATTATTAAACTCTGAAAAAAACCCCACTAAGCAGATAGCATGTAGAATGACCTTTCAATGGTCAAGTCTCCAATTTCACAATACATTTCAAAAGATAAAAAACCCCATCCAAAGAGTTTATTTCTCCTACACATTAGAAAAACAAAATAGGAACACAGAGCCCTCACTCTCCCAAAATGTAGGAATTCCATTTTCCTGTCCTTCAGGAAGAGTTTGGGATATCAGGAAGTTTTTCTTCATGGAAAGGGTTGTTAAGCACTGGAATGGGCTGCCCAGGGAGGTGATGGAGTCACCATCCCAGGAGATGTTCACGAAATGACTGGATGTGACACTCAGTGCTCTGGTCTAGTTGACAAGGTGGTGCTCCATCAAAGGCTGGACTTGATGATCTTGGATGTCTTTTCCAACCTAAATGATTTTGTGATTCTGTTATTCTGTGTTTCAACTCTCCATGTCTTCACATACAACAAAATGAAAGTGCACTCTTTGGCCCTGCTGCAATTTGTTAATCCAGGTGCAAAAAGCAAAACACAGATCCTGAGGTTGTGGACTCTGGCCCAGGGCAGCCTGAAAGCATAAACATGCCAGCCCTGCTGCCAGGTACATCAGACCTGAGATGTAGGCACAGTGGGTTTCTGGGGTCACGCTGGTTTGCATATACAGGGTGTCCTCATGTTACCTTTGCAGTGAGACCAGACACACACACTACACAGGGGCTCACATCTCCTTCAGATGCCACTGCTTTGGTTACAGAGGATGTTTACAGAGCTAATGGTTCCCCTCCAGTTAACTGCATTTCCTCTCTCTTTGTCTCCCCTCTTTGTGCCCCCTCTCATCTCAGATGTTCTTAGACGTGTGACTGTACTGGATGGATGGGCAAAGCCATATTATCCACCTACAGGGAGCACCTCATTTCTTTACTAACTGCAAGCCCAATAGCATCTGAAAAAAAATGGCAACAGTAACCATTCCTATCTGTTGACGACAGCCGTCAATCAGATTGAAAGTGTCTTGAGATTTGGAAAAATAGGATTGTATGGGGGGCTAGATATGGGACTGTATAAGGGGATAAGGTGCTGAATTACTATTTCTCTTCAATTATACTCTTTCATGCACTGCAACAAAGATAATTGCTGCCTTGAGTTGCATGAAAGTACTCAGTCTTACATTTTTTCTTATCTTTCTATTATAAGAAAACTTGGGGTTTATTATTGTCTAATCTTACAGACCAGTGTTTCTTTTCAACATAGAATAATTTTTTTATATGTGTGGGTTTCTACTGTTTCTGTTAGACTCCTTTTTGAAGTCTCATTTTAGTCATTCTAGATTTTCCTTTCTCCATTCCCTTTCCTTCCTTCCTACATTTTCTGACAACTCATCACTAGATGTCCAGGATGTTGGGTAATACAGAGTATTTGAGAAAGGTCCAGCCCATTATTCTAGGAGGACTTCAAAATCCAGTTTCACACTCAAATGTTGTTCTCAGAGAGCATTCTACTGTTTTCCTTGCAAAACTTTGAATTTCTACCTTCATCAGGATATTCTTTCTGATAGTCAGAAGGCACCTCTTGCTTTTATAAATGGGAAAGGTAAAAGGAAGGAGTCCCCACTTTTCAAGTTGTTCCATACAGAAGTGATGAACTGACAGTAGTCTCTCAGACTTTTCTTCAAATAAACCAGCAAATACAGATAAAAAATTAACTGCAAGTACAGAAGTGAAAGGATTTAATGCAGGTGCTACCTGCACTTGGGGCAAAAACAGGACATGAGATCTGGTGAGGTCTCACACTGCTTTTGGGAGAGCACAGATTCTGCTCTCTCATTAGTACCCTCTAGCAATACCTACGTATTAGCAACATATACCTTGCTCACTTTAAATATGTTCAAACTTGTATGTTTTCTGATTAGTCTTGCCCCAGGAAAGGCAAAACAAGTTTGCCAAATATATGTAATTTTATTTGCAGAAGACAAAGCATTAAAAATGTTAAAAAGAAATCCTGGACGTAACTCTCTACAACTCAATGTACGAACTGCTTGCCGTTAATTTGCATTTTAATACCTGAGAAGTTCACTGAAGCTCACCATGAGA